>NC_088806.1:5062628-5399485 GCF_011386835.1 Chrysemys picta bellii
AAACGTTCCATCAGAGCTCGGCCCTTGTTTATCATCAGAGAATCTGCAAAGGAGATAAACATTGTGAAAACCCTGTCTAGGGCTGGCAAAAGCGTTTTTTTCCTTTGTCCTCTAAGACTTTTGTTAATTCCCACATATTGACCTTTAAGCTATTTGGCCCCTTTGCTTCACCGTGTTCTCTCAGCTCCCCTAGGCAAGTTGCCTGCTTTTGCAGTTTGCCCTTTTCTGGGTGAATCCTGTGGTCCTGTCTATCAATTCCATTGTCCTTTGAATCTTGGAAGTGTGTGTATGTTCCATCTGCCAGAGGTGTCCATCAGCCCCCAGTGGGAGAGAGAGGGGTGACCTCAACTAGCTAAATCTACCTGGGCCTCATGTCCCCTAGGCCAGTGGTTCTCAAACTTTTTTTTTCACGGACCACTTGAAAATTGCTCAACAGACCACTTAATGATCTTTCCAAATGTTTTTACCGTTGGCTAACTATTGGAAAGCGCTTTGGATAAAAGTGCTACATAAAAAAAACAATAATAATTAACGTTTTTTTGTTCTACAAATAAAAGCACACAATTCATATTTTAGTATCAGTAGTCTTATCTTTCTAATGCGATGGATGTGCCCTTTCTCCCCCGCTGCGGCAGTCCCCGAGTGGAGCTGGGAGGGAGGGGAGTCTCTCCCTCTCTCCCCCGCCACAGCAGCCCCCGAGCTGGAGCTGGGAAGGAGGGCTGTCTCTCCCCAGCAGCCGCAGCCCTGGAGCTGGGGAAAGTCGCCTTTCTCTTGCTGCCACAGCCCTTCACTCCCAAATTCCCCCCATCCCCTCTTCTCACTGCACTTCCCCCCTCCCACCTCCCCCCTATTCTCCCCAAGGCCACCACCTCTTCTTACATGTGCGTCTTCTCCAGGGTCCAGGCACCTAATTCGTGGAGCCACGCCTGTCCACTAATTAGGTGGGTGGCCCTTCATTCTTTTGTGTGTGGCCGCTCAGGCGCGCACCTGAGAGGGAATTATCCATGGACCACCTGAATGGAGCTCACGGACTACAGTTTGAGTACCTCTGCCCTAGAATTTTCCTTGGAATTAGCTAGCTGGAGTTAACTATTGTGACATAAAAAACACAACTATTCTTGCTGGCAGGACCCCTGGCCTGATTTTATGACCTATGACCTGCTTTGTGTCTCTTGGGTGATTTTATGCTTGCTAGGGGTAAAATGACATTATGGGAGTGTAAGATTGGTAGGCGTGCATCGCTCATTAGCTTGGCACTTGTGGGGTGGGGAGGGCAAATAGGTGAACATAAGTGAATGGGTTATTAAGCTTGCTACAGTTAAGGGCCTATTCTATTAGTTTAAGGTTTTGTGGGAGTAGTTATGCTAAAGGTTGGGATTTAGCAAAATAGGGTAGGCCGAAGGAGATAATCCCAGGTCAGATATTTTGAACGCTCATATTTGGAAGCAAACGAGTGATTGCAACTAGGGATAGCACCCCACAGGATTCTGCAAGAGGGGAGGGGGCATTAGCAACTCAGTTGCTATGCAGCAGCTAAGCAGTTAGACCGCGTTGATCAATAGGAGTTATTAAGAAATAAGTGATGCAAATCATGAATATTAATACTTGACACTTAATTCTGGACACCCACAAAGGCCACATAAAGCAATTATGGACTTTGTTATAACCAGGAAGAACAGGAGGACTTGTGGCACCTTAGAGACTAACAAATTTATTAGAGCATAAGCTTTCGTGGACTACAGCCCACTTCTTCGGATGCATATAGAATGGAACATATATTGAAGAGATATATATACACACATACAGAGAGCATAAACAGGTGGGACTTGTCTTACCACCTCTGAGAGGCCAATTAATTAAGAGAAAAAAAACTTTTGAAGTGATAATCAAGCTAGCCGAGTACAGACAGACAGTTAGATAACAAGTGTGAGAATACTTACAAGGTGAGTATTCTCACACTTGTTATCTAACTGTCTGTCTGTACTCGGCTAGCTTGATTATCACTTCAAAAGTTTTTTTTCTCTTAATTAATTGGCCTCTCAGAGGTGGTAAGACAAGTCCCACCTGTTTATGCTCTCTGTATGTGTGTATATATATCTCCTCAATATATGTTCCATTCTATATGCATCCGAAGAAGTGGGCTGTAGTCCACGAAAGCTTATGCTCTAATAAATTTGTTAGTCTCTAAGGTGCCACAAGTCCTCCTGTTCTTCTTTTTGCGGATACAGACTAACACGGCTGCTACTCTGAAACCTTTCGTTATAACCAGGGTAAAGGATCAATATGGTATAAAGCCATACACTTACCATAAGGAAGGGTATAAAATGCCATACCCAGTTCCCATTTTTCTCAGTTCGTTGGGTCCCTGAGACCATGTAAATGGAATCAGGACCTCCCTTCTGGTGGGCTCCACCTCTGTTGCTAATAGTCTCTTTACTTGCAAGAGTGTGAGTACTGTATGTACAATGAAATATAAGAATAAGGTCAATACAGATGCTCCCCGAGTTACATAGACCCAATGTACGCAAATCCAAGCTTACGGAAAAAGTTCCGTAACCTAGAAATAGTTATTTATTTATTTTGCATAATGGTCCGAGATACGTTTCCGACTTATGCAAAATTCGAATTATGCGAGGCGTTCCAGAATGGAATGCTTGCGTAAGTCGGGAAGCATATGTATGTTGAGCCTGTCTTATGATTTCAGTGATGGTTGTCTATATGACATAAAGTTTCTGTGTGTGTGTTTCACCAAACTCCATCTTCTCAATTAACTTGACGGAGCAGCCTAGGAAAAGAACCTGTTATCTGTGACAAGCGCACGCTGCACCCCAATACAATAAGTGTAAAATGATGTTTCCTCATCACCGGACCTAGCCTCCATCACCTTTCCTAGTCTAAACAAACCTGGAGCATCACATTTATACTTCTCCTCCCTCTGCAAAGCAATTTTTAGAGTCATCAGCTTCTCCCTTTGGAAACAGATTGCCTCATTCTTCTTCGAGTGATTGCACTTGTCAATTGGACTTCAAGTGGTGCTATAATTTATCCGGCAGATGAGAGCTGGTGGGGGAGGAATTACACAATGATAAAAGATTATTTAATTGTAGCCGAGATGATATAACTGGTTGTCAAAAAACAACAACAAACTATAACAGAGGATTTATTTAAATCGGAACAAACAGAACCGGATTCCACCAGCCTATAATACTGTTAAATGGAAGAAGAAAGTAAATCATAAAATAATAAGTTTGAACTAGGGCTGTCAATTAATTGCAGTTAACTCACGTGTTTAACTCAAAAATTAACTGTGATTTAAAAAGTTTATCGCGATTAATCGCACTATTAAACAATAGAATATCAATTGAAATTTATTAAATATTTTTGGATGTTTTTCTACATTTTCAAATATATTGATTTGTATTACAACACAGAATGTGAAGTGTACAGTACTCACTTTATATTAGTTTTTATTACAAATATTTGCACTGTAAAAATGATAAAAGAAATAGTATTTTTCAATTCACCTCATACAAGTACTGTAGTGCAATCTCTATTGTGAAAGTGTAACTTACAAATGTAGATTTTTTTTTGTTACATAACTGCACTCAAAACCAAAACAATGTAAAACTTTAGAGCCTACAAGTCCACTCAGTCCTACTTCTTGTTCAGCCAATCGCTAAGACAAACAAGTTTGTTTACATTGACGGGAGATACTGCTGCCTGCTTATTTACAATGTCACCTGAACATTTACAACGTTTTTAAGGCCCAGCTTGACAAAGCCTTGGCTGGGATGATTTAGTTGGGGTTGGTCCTGCTTTGAGCAGGCGGTTGGACTAGATGACCTCCTGAGGTCTCTTCCAACCTTAATCTTCTATGATTCTATGAAAGTGAGAACAGGCATTCACATGACACTTTTGTAGCCGGCATTGCAAGGTATTTACTTGCCAGATATGCTAAACATTCGTATGCCCCTTCATGCTTCAGCCACGATTCCGGAGGACATGCTTCCATGCTGGTGATGTTCGTTAAAAAAATAGTGTGTTAATTAAATTTGTGACTGAACTCCTTGGGGGAGAATTGTATGTCTCCTGTTCTATTTTACCTGCATTCTGCCATATATTTAATGTCATAGCAGTGTCAGATGATGACCCAGCACATGTTTGATTTACAAACACTGTCACTGCAGATTTGACAAAATGCAAATAAGGTACCAATGTGACATTTCTAAAGATAGCTATAGCACTCGACCCAAGGTTTAAGAATCTGAAGTGCCTTCCAAAATCTGAGAGGGACGAGGTGTGGAGCATGCTTTCAGTAGTCTTAAAAGAGCAACATTTTGATGTGGAAAATACAGAACCCAAACAACCAAAAAAGAAAATCCATCCTCCTGCTGGTGGCATCTGACTCAGCTGATGAAAATGAACATGTATTGGTACACTCTGCTTTGGATTGTTATCGAGCAGAACCCATCATCAGCATGGACACATGTCCTCTGGTTGAAGCATGAAGGGACATATGAATCTTTAGCTCATCTGGCACGTAAATATTTTGCGACGCTGGTTATAAGAGAGCCATGCGAACATTGTAAACAAGAAGCAGGCAGCATTATCTCCTGTAAACGTAACCAAACTTGTTTGTCTGAACGATTAGCTGAAGTAAGACCGAGTGGACTTGTAGGCTCTAAAGTTTTACATTGTTTTATTTTTGAATGCAGTTATTTCTTTGTACATAATTCTACATTTGTAAGTTCAACTTTCATGATCAAGACATTGCACTATAGTACTTATATTAGGTGAACTGAAATATACTATTTCTTTTGATTTTTACAGTGCAAATATTTGTAATAAAAATAAATATAAAGTGAGCACTGTACCCTTTGTATTCTGTGTTGTAATTGAAATCAATATACTTGAAAACGTAAAAAACATCCAAAAGTATTTAAATAAATGGTATTCTATTATTTGAACAGAACAAAGTAAGTCACCAAGCAAAATAAAGCAAAACCACACAAATCTAAGCCTAATACAGGGGTGGCCAACCTGTGGCTCCGGAGCCACATGCAGCTCTTCAGAAGTTAATAGGTGCTTGCATAGGTGCTGACTCCGGGACTGGAGCTACAGGTGCCAACTTTCCACTGCTCAACCCCAGGCCCTGCCCCCACTCCACCCCTTACCCCAAAGCCCCCACCCATTCCTCCCCCTCCCATGAGCCTGCTGCACCCCTGCTCCTCCCCGCTACATCCCAGAGCCTCCTGTACACTGTGAAACAGCTGACTGCGGTGGGCAGGAGGCACGAGAAGGGAGAGGGAGGTGCTGGGGATGGTGGGGGGAGGCTGATGGGGGCTGCTCATGTATGACTGTGGCTCTTTAGGAATGTACATTGGTAAATTCTGGCTCCTTCTCAGGCTCAGGTTGGCCACCCCTGGCGAATACATTAAGAAACTGATTACACTGCTCTACAGCCAAAATGCTTCTGAAATAAATGTCGTCAAACTTTACTAATTCTGGGTCACTGAGAACGAAAATGATGCTTAAAATTGTTGATTGGCTCTAGTTTTCAAGATATGCTATTGGGTCAGTATATACGACCCTTGACTTGGGAATGGCGGAGGATAAGTGAGTTATAAAGGGAAGGGATCTCAATTTAAACCAGAAATGACTCAAATACATCTTTGACTGGATCTATGAATAAATCTATGACTGGGTTTGGACAGTATTTGCTTTTTAGGCAAAACAATGAATGATGCAATCTGAAGCTGGTATTGCATCATACATGATATGAATTGCATCATATTATTCCTAGAAGTCATGGATGATGCAATCATAACGAAGCTTACATCACTCTGCTGAACAAATTGCCCTATATCAGCTCTAGAAATCATACAGTGTCGTGCTCTCTTATTTGTCAGTGTTTGATTTTGCAAAGGAACACATTTCTGTTTAGCCAAAGTGAGCAGAGATGCCTTGTACTTGTGTGAACAGTGCAGATAACTTCTGCTATGTTTGTGGTGAAGTGACTTTTGCATCACAAAAGCGCAGTATAACCACTATGGTTAAGAAAGCCTATCACCTTTATTTTGGCTGCAAAATTGGAGATCAGGACAAGAGGTGGGCCCCACACATATGCTGCAACACTTGTGCAACAAATCTTTGCCAGTGGTTGAACAGGAAAAGGAAATCTATGCCTTTTGCAGTGCCAATGATTTGGAGAGAGCCAACAGATCATCCCAGCAATTGTTACTTCTGCATGGTGCCTCCAGTTGGGAAAGGTGTATCAAAGAAGAAAAAGTGGACTGTGCATTATCCAAACATTCCATCAGCTATACGCCCAGTACCCCACGGAGAAGGACTGCCGATTCCTGATGCACCAGAATCATTCTCACTTGAGTCAGACGAGGAAGAGGAAGAGGATGAAACTTCTGGTCCTGAACCATCAATGTCACAGGACCCACATTTTCTCCCATCCTCCTCCTCTGAAACACGCCTCATAACACAAGGTGAACTGAATGACCTTGTCAGGAATTTGGAACTACCCAAGAGTAAGGCAGAGCTGTTGGCTCCAGGCTACAGCAGTGGAATCTCCTGGCAGGTGATGTTAGGGTTTCCATGTTCCGTGACCATCAAAAGGATCTTGTCCCATTCTTCTTCATGGAAGGTAATCTTGTAGCCTGCAACAACATCGATGGTGTGATGGCAGCCCTCAGCATTGTTCACGATCCAGATGAGTGGAGACTGTTCATTGATTCATTGAAGACGAGTCTTCAAGCTGTTTTACTGCATAATGGCAATGTTTTGCCATCAATTCCAGTTGGTCATGCAGTCCATAAGAAGGAAACCTATGACAACATGAAACAACTTTTGAGGTGCATAAACTATGAGTAACATCAGTGGCAGCTTTGTGGCGATTTGAAGGTTGTTGCTCTCTTGCTTGGTCTGCAGACTGGATACACAAAGTACTGCTGTTTTCTCTGCGAATGGGATAGTCGTGCAAGAGATTCCCACTACATCAAGAAAGATTGGCCACTCTGACAGTCATTGGAGCCTGGGAAGAAAAGTGTCTAGCATCCACCACTTGTTGAATCAAGGAAGATTTTGTTACCACCCTTACACATCAAGCTGGGTCTGATGAAGAACTTTGTCAAGGCCATTGACAAAACACAAGCAGCTTTCAAGTACCTCCGTGGAAAATTTCCAAGGTTAAGTGAAGCTAAGATAAAGGAAGGTGTCTTTGTTGGTCCTCAGATTCGTGAACTTCTTTGAGATGATGCATTTGACCATGCACTGCGTGGCAAGGAAAAGACAGCATGGAAAGCCTTCCAGTTAGTGGCAATAAATTTTCTCGGAAACAACAAGGCAGACAACTACAGGTTGTTGGTGGAAAACCTCCTCAAGGCATACAAAAGCCTTGGTTGCAACATGTCACTAAAGATACATTTTTTGCACTCTCATCTAGATTTTTTTCCACCGAACTGCGGAGCAGTGAGCGACAAGCACGGCGAGCGATTTCACCAGGACATTGCAACAATGGAGAAACGCTATCAGGGCAAATGGAGCCCATCAATGCTTGCAGACTATTGCTGGACAGTGACAAGAGATGCTCCATTTAATGAATACAAGAGACAAGCCAAGAAGCGCCGAGTAGACACTGAATAGGACTAAACTATGTACATAATAGTTTTTTGCCTTTTGTTTCATAATAAATTTTATTTATATAACCCTTTTGCTGATTTTTAAAGTGTTACATAAACAGGACAGGTGAAATATTATCATGTAAAGCAACCATAAACACATGAAAAGACCTAGGTTTACAATTTATGATTAAAAGTCTATTATCTACACAATATACATAGATATCAAATGTAAAAACTTAAATATCTTAGAAATAGTAGCCAATCAGTTGTTTTAATTGTCATATTTGAATTCAGCACATCAAAATACATAATAAATAGCACATTTTATCTCTGCAGCAGACGACTTCTCAAAAATTGTAGACCAGTGTTATAGGTAAAATCTCACCCTCAGAGATATTCCAATAAACTCCTTTCACAGACTAGACTCCTTCCTAGTCTGGGCCCAATCCTTTCCCCTGGTACAGTCTTTGTTAGATCCAGTAGATATCTCAGGTGGTACCCAGTGGCTTTCTCATGACTGGCAGCCCCCCTCCACCCTTTATAGCTTTGGGACAAGGCGGGAATCTTTTGTCTCTCTGGATCCCCACCCCTCCTTCTAAATGGAAAAGTACCAGATTCAGATGGATTCCAGTATCAGGTGACATGATCACATGCCCTGTGAGACCCCAGCCTCCATTCTTCCTGGGCTGGCCCACACATACACAGGAAGGATTGCAACTAAACAGAGCCATTAACCGTTCATTGATTCTGAAGCATGCTTAATGGCTTCTACTTGATATTCACTAGGAGAGTGATCAAGCACTAGAAAGGGTTACCTAGGGAGGTGGTGGAATCTCCTTCCTTAGAGGTTTTTAAGGTCAGGCTTGACAAAGCCCTGGCTGGGATGATTTAGTTGGGGATTGGTCCTGCTTTGAGCAGGGGGTTGGACTAGATACCTCCTGAGGTCCCTTCCAACCCTGATATTCTATGATTCTATGTTTACATCAGTAATACAAGTTTATATCTTATTCTCCTAACTCCAGACGTAGAAATAATACATGCAAACAAATAGGATGAACACACTCAGTAGATTATAAGCTTTGTAATGATACCTTACAAGATACCTGAGGAGTGTCTGGCTGTGTGTGTTCCCAGCAGAGATGGGGATAGTTAAATCCCTCATAAGCAGAGTGCCCTGTACCTTGGAAGCTTCCCCAAGCGTTTTACTGCTTTACAATGGGCTGGGTTAAAACCGATAGACTCTTCTTTGTGAGAAATGTGCCATGAACTCCCCTGATCTCCCTTGTTTTCTATCCCCTCAGCAGGGTTTCCTGTTCCCAAACCTGACGTGATCTCCCAACCGGAACAAGGGGAGGAGCCATGGGTCCTGGATCTCCAGGGCTCTGAGGAAGGAGAGATCCTGAGAGCCGCCTGCGCAGGTGAGGGATCATTAAACCAATTCAGAAACTCTCAGTGCCTGAAGGAAAGAGCTGGGACTCCCTGAAAAGGCCTTGGGAGCTCTCGGAGTTCAGGAGTATCCCCAGGAGGCCTTGTACCCTATGGGCAGCTATCGCTCCTGGCTTCCTACCCATCCTCACTGACACCTGGCAGCAGCTCCCTACCTGATGGGATGTGGAGGTAGAATTGTTCCCCTCCTCTGTCCCCTAAGGAGAAGAGTTTTCGAGAATTCAGCTACTAGATTTTTTCTGTCTCTCCAGCTCTAATTTTGGTTTGTTTCCCTGTTTTCTGCCCCTATTTCTGAGTTTCTTTCTCTGTCCTAGCAGGTGCTGGGATGCTGAGTGAGAACGAGGAGCTGAATCCTCAGCAGGAAGATGCTGAGCAAGTGGAAGCACATGGGGAATTATCGCAAGGATCCCAAGGGAATGTGTCCAGGTGTTGTGTGCAGGGAAAAACCTGTGAGAGTCAGGACAGGACAGAGAGGGAGCAGGGAAACCAGCCCAGGGAGAAAGTGAGCAAATCCATTAATTGTCAGGGGACTCACCAGAACTCCAAGGAAATCACAGCCCAGCAGAGAATACCTACAGAAGAGAGAAAAAACACCTTAATATACATCAGAGAATCCACACAGGAGAGCGCCCCTATAAATGCTGTGAGTGCGGGCAAACGTTCCCTCAGAGCTCAGCCCTTCTTAAACATCAGAGAATCCATACAAGAGACAGACCCTATAAGTGCTGCGAGTGTGGCAAAAGTTTCACTCGGAGCTCTACCCTTACTAGACATCAGAGGATTCACACAGGAGAGAGACCATATAAATGCTGTGAGTGCGGGAAAAGCTTCGCTTTCAAATCAGACATTAATATACATCAGAGGATTCACGTGGGAGAATGCCCCTGCAAATGCTGCGAATGCGGAAACCAGTTCCGTCAAACCTTATCACACATCAATCAGGCCACAAAGGAGAGAGACCCTATGAGTGCTGTGAGTGCGGGAAAAAGTTCACTCAGAGATCAAGTCTCATCAGTCATCAGAGGATCCACACACGAGAGCAGCCCGTGAATGCGGGAAAAGTTTCATCCGGAGCTCACACCTTAATAGACATCAGCGATGTCACAGGATAGAGACACACCATAAACACTTAGTGCAGGGCAGAGAAAAGATTGTTTTAAAGGCATTTGCTAATTCCCACACAGGGACTTTTTAGGGCTGTTTGCACCATTTGTGTCACCCTGTTCTCTCAGCTCCCCCAGGTGAGTTGCCTGCTTTTCGTTTGCAGGTTGCCCTTCTCTGGGGTGAATCCCATGGTCCTTTCTACCAACTCCCTTCTCCTGCAAGTCATCATGGGAGTGTGTCTCTCTCCTGCCAGGAGTGTCCATCAGCCTCACGGGTGGGAAATAGGGGTGACCTCAAGTAGCTAAACTGAGCCAAAATGAACATGGGCTTTGCCCCCTCTAGGATTTTCCATGAAGTCGGCTTGCTGGAGGTAGCTACCCTAATGTAAACACCCTGATAGATGTGCTGTGCTGACATAGCCCAGGCACAGGGGTTGGGGTTAGCTAGCACCTTCCCCTTTGACCTGTGTTAATCAACACCCATTTTCATACTCAAGACAAGCCCTGAGCACTAGCAGAGCGATTGTTAGAGTCACCAAGCTCCCCCTTTGGCGACAGATTGTCTCATCCCCAGTTGTTCTCACGCTGGTCCAGGTTGTGCTGGGCAGCAGGTATTTTTCTTTTTACCACTTTCCTTATTGAAAATCTATTTCAATATAACAAAGAGGAGGAGCAGGAGTGGGACAACTGTATCATTTCAGCCTCTGCGACACCGGAAGGAAATGGGTTGAGTCGCCGGGATTCCCTCCTTCCCCATCGCCGTCACTAGGCCCGCTCACTCCAGCAGCGTTGGCGTCTGTCTGAGGGTATGTCTACACTACGAAATTAGTTCGAATTTATAGAAGCCGGTTTTATTGAAATCGGTTGTATACAGCCGATTGTGTGTGTCCACACAATAAAATGCTCTAGGTGCTCTAGTCGGCGGACCGCGTCCACAGTACGAGGCTAGCGTCGACTTCCGGAGCATTGCACTATGGGTAGCTATCCCACAGCTATCCCACAGTTCCCGCAGTCTCCGCCGCCCCTTTGAATTCTGGGTTGAGATCCCAATGCCCGGATGATGCAAAACAGTGTCGCGGGCGGTTCTGGGTACATGTCGTCAGGCCCCTCCCTCCCCTGTCACAGCAACGGCAGACAATAAATTCGCGCCTCTTTACCTGGGTTACCTGGGTTACCTGTGCAGACAACATGGAGCCCGCTCAGCTCAGCTGAGCTCACCGTCACCATATGTCCTCTGGGTGCCAGCAGACGTGGGACTGCATTGCTACACAGCAGCAGCTGCTAACTGCCTTTTGGCGGTAGACGGTGCAGTAGACTGGTAGCCTTCATCAGCGATCTGGGTGCTGGCAGCCGTGGGGCTTGCCTTTTGGCAGTAAATGGTGTATTACGACTATTAGCCGTCCTATTACAAGTCGGGTCATCGCACGTTAGCAGAGTCTTCCCCGAGCAGCCAATTGTGCAATAGGCCTGAAGACCATCATCATACGCCGCCCCGTATTTGCTGCCAAGCACCCAGAAAGATGCTGAGGGCTATCAGTCACGCTGCACCGTCGTCTTAAGATGTAAAAAATAGATTTGCTCTGTATTCATTTGCTTCCCCCTCCCTCCATCAAATCAACGGCCTGCTAAGCCCAGGGTTTTCAGTTTAATCTTTGGTGGGGACCATTCTGTGTGACAGTTGTTTGTGTCTCTCCCTGATGCACAGCCACCGTTCTTGATTTTAATTCCCTGTACCTGTATGCCATGTCGTCACTCGGCCCCCCTCCCTCCTTCCCCTAGTCCGTCAGATACTACGTTTGCGCCACAGCTCAGAGAGCCGAGAAGCGGTTCGCGCCTTTTCTTTGAATTCTGGGTTGAGATCCCAATGCCCGGATGATGCAAAACAGTGTCGCGGGCGGTTCTGGGTACATGTTGTCAGGCCCCTCCCCCTTCGTCACAGCAACGCAGACAATAGATTCGCACCTTTTTACCTGGGTTACCTGTGCAGACAACATACCACGGCAAGCATGGAGCCCGCTCAGCTCAGCTGAGCTCACCGTCACCATATGTCCTCTGGGTGCCGGCAGACGTGGGACTGCATTGCTACACAGCAGCAGCTGCTAACTGCCTTTTGGCGGTAGACGGTGTAGCATGAGTGATAATCGTGGGGCTGGCAGCCGTAGGGCTGCATTGCACCAGCCCCTTGCCAGGCGATGGTATATTATGACTGGTACCCATCGTCGTCGTACTGGTGTGGCTGTCAATCATGGGGACCTGGGCAGACATGCTACTGTTTCGATGATGATGGCTACCAGTCGTAATATACTATTTTCTGCCAATTGCCCAGTATTGTCTGCTAAGCACCCAGAAGAGGCCGAGGGCGATGCTGGGTGCTGGCGGACGTGGGGCTGGCAGACGTGGGGCTGCATTGCTACACAGCAGCAGCCCCTTGCCTTTTGGCAGATGATGGTATTTTATGATTGGTAACCGTCATCATTCTACTGGAGAGGCTATCACTCATGCTGCACCGTCGGCTGCCAGCTTAAGATGTAAAAAATAGATTTGTTCTGTATTCATTTGCTTCCCCTTCCTCCGTGAAATCAATGGCCTGCTAAGCCCAGGGTTTTCAGTTTAATCTTTGGGGGGACCATTCTGTGTGACAGTTGTTTGTGTTTCTCCCTGTTCCTGTACGTGTACGCCATGTCGTCACTCGGCCCTCCCTCCCTCCCGCCCTCCCTCCTTCTCCTGGTCCATCAGATACTACTTTCGCGCCTTTTTTCTGACCAGGCGCCATAGCTAGCACTGGGATCATGGAGCCCGCTCAGATCACCGCGGCAATTATGAGCACTATGAACACCACGCGCATTGTCCTGGAGTATATGCAGAGCCAGGACATGCCAAGGCGGAACCCGGACCAGGCGAGGAGGCGATTGCAGCGCGGCGACGAGAGTGATGAGGAAATTGACATGGACATAGACCTCTCACAAGGCACAGGCCCCAGCAATGTGGAAATCATGGTGTCACTGGGGCAGGTTCATGCCGTGGAACGCTGATTCTGGGCCCGGGAAACAAGCACAGACTGGTGGGACCGCATCGTGCTGCAGGTATGGGACGATTCCCAGTGGCTGCGAAACTTTCACATGCGTAAGGGCACTTCCATGGAACTTTGTGACTTGCTTTCCCCTGCCCTGAAACGCCAGGATACCAAGATGAGAGCAGCCCTCACAGTTGAGAAGCGAGTGGCGATAGCCCTGTGGAAGCTTGCAACGCCAGACAGCTACCGGTCAGTCGGGAATCAATTTGGAGTGGGCAAATCTACGGTGGGGGCTGCTGTGATCCAATTTGCCAGGGCAATGAAAGACCTGGTGATAGCAAGGGTAGTGACTCTGGGCAACGTGCAGTCAATAGTGGATTGTTTTGCTGAAATGGGATTCCCAAACTGTGGCGGGGCCATAGACGGAACCCATATCCCTATCTTGTCACCGGAGCACCAAGCCACCGACTACGTAAACCGCAAGGGGTACTTTTCAATGCTGCTGCAAGCCCTGGTGGATCACAAGGGACGTTTCACCAACATCAACGTGGGATGGCCGGGAAAGGTACATGATGCTCGCGTCTTCAGGAACTCTGCTCTGTTTCGAAAGCTGGAGGAAGGGACTTTCTTCCCGGACCAGAAAGTGACCATTGGGGATGTTGAAATGCCTATCGTGATCCTTGGGGACCCAGCCTACCCCTTAATGCCATGGTTCATGAAGCCGTACACAGGCAGCCTGGACAGGAGTCAGGACCTGTTCAACTACAGGCTGAGCAAGTGCCGAATGGTGGTGGAATGTGCATTTGGACGTTTAAAAATGCGCTGGTGCAGCTTACTGACTCGCTCAGACCTCAGCGAAAAGAATATCCCCATTGTTATTGCTGCTTGCTGTGCGCTCCACAATATCTGTGAGAGTAAGGGGGAGACCTTTATGGCGGGGTGGGAGGTTGAGGCAACTCGCCTGGCCGCTGATTACGCGCAGCCAGACACCAGGGCGGTTAGAGGAGCACAGCAGGGCGCGGTGCGCATCAGAGAAGCTTTGAAAACGAGTTTTGTGACTGGCCAGGCTACTGTGTGAAACTTCTGTTTGTTTCTCCTTGATGAACCCTCCAAACCCCCCCCCCCCGACCCAGTTCACTCTACTTCCCTGTAAACCAACCACCCCATCCCACCCTCCCCTCCTGCTTGCAGAGGCAATAAAGTCATTGTTTTTTCACATTCATGCATTCTTTATTAGTTCCTCACAGAAGTAGGGGGATAATTGCCAAGGTAGCCTGGGATGGGTGGGGGAGGAGGGATGGAAAAGGACACACTGCATTTTAAAACTTTAAGTCTTATTGAAGGCCAGCCTTCTGATGCTTGGGCGATCATCTGGGGTGGAGTGACTGGGTGGACGGAGGCCCCCCCACCGTGTTCTTGGGCGTCTTGGTGAGGAGGCTATGGAACTTGGGGAGGAGGGCTGTTGGTTACACAGGGGCTGTAGCGGCGGTCTCTGCTCCTGCTGCCTTTCCTGCAACTCAACCATACGCTCGAGCATATCAGTTTGATGCTCCAGCAGACGGAGCATCAACTCTTGCCGTCTGTCTGCAAGCTGACGCCACCTATCGTCTTCAGCCCGCCACTTGCTCTGTTCATCCCGCGATTCAGCCCGCCACCTCTCCTCCCGTTCATATTGGGCTTTTCTCATCTCCGACATTGACTGCCTCCACGCATTCTGCTGTGCTCTATCAGCGTGGGAGGACATCTGCAGCTCCGTGAACATATCGTCCCTCGTCCTACGTTTTCTCTTTCTAATGTTCACGAGCCTCTGCGAAGGAGAAACATTTGCAGCTGGTGGAGGAGAAGGGAGAGGTGGTTAAAAAAGACACATTTTAGAGAACAATGGGTACACTCTTTCATTACAAGGTCGCATATTTCGGCTTGCAGGCAGCCATGGTAGGCCACAGTATTTTGGCTTTTTTAACCTTCTTAACATGCGGGAAAGGTTGCAAACAGCAGCGCATTTCCCATATCAAGGATGAATTGGGTTGTCCATTTAAAATGGGGTTTCAATGTAAAAGGAGGGGGCTGCGGTTTCCCGGTTAACATGCGGCACAAACACAAGTAAACCACCCCCCCCACACACACACACGATTCTCTGGGATGATCACTTCACCCCTCCCCCCACCGCGTGGTTAACAGCGGGGAACATTTCTGGTCAGAAGAGCAGGAACGGGCGCCTCTGAATGTCCCCTTAATAAAATCACCCCATTTCAACCAGGAGAGCTTTCTGGAGATGTCCCTGGAGGATTTCCGCTCCATCCCCATACACATTAACAGACTTTTCCAGTAGATGTACTGGCCGCGATTGCCAGGGCAAAGTAATCATTAAACACGCTTGCTTTTTTTTTGTAATGTTTACAAATATTTACAAAGTTACACTCACCAGAGGTCTCCTGTGTGCCCTGAGGGTCTTGGGTGAGTTCGGGGGTTACTGGTTCCAGGTCCAGGGTCACAAACATATCCTGGCTGTTGGGGAAACCGGTTTCTCCGCTTCCTTGCTGCTGTGAGCTACCTACAGTACCTCCATCCTCATCTTCCTCGTTCCCCGAACCGTCTTCCCTGTGTGTTTCTCCAGTGAGAGAGTCATAGCACACGGTTGGGGTAGTGGTGGCTGCACCCCCTAGGATCGCATGCAGCTCCGCGTAGTAGCGGCAAGTTTGCGGCTCTGCCCCGGACCTTCCGTTTGCTTCTCTGGCTTTGTGGTAAGCTTGCCGTAGCTCCTTAATTTTCACGCGGCACTGCTGTGTGTCCCTGTTATGGCCTCGGTCCTTCATGGCCTTGGAGATCTTTTCTAATACTTTTCCATTTCTTTTACTGCTACGGAGTTCAGCTATCACTGCTTCATCTCCCCATATGGCGAGCAGATCTCGTACCTCCCGTTCGGTCCATGCTGGAGCTCTTTTGCGATCCTGGGACTCCATCACGGTTACCTGTGCTGATGAGCTCTGCGTGGTCACCTGTGCTCTCCACGCTGGGCAAACAGGAAATGAAATTCAAACATTCGCGGGTCTTTTCCTGTCTACCTGGTCAGTGCATCTGAGTTGAGAGTGCTGTCCAGAGCGGTCACAATGAAGCACTGTGGGATAGCTCCCGGAGGCCAATAACGTCGAATTCCGTCCACACTACCCCAATTCCGACCCGCAAAGGCCGGTTTTATCGCTAATCCCCTCGTCGGAGGTGGTGTAAAGAAACCGGTTTAAAGGACCCTTTAAGTCGAAAGAAAGGGCTTCGTTGTGTGGACGTGTCCAGGCTTAATTAGGTTTAACGCTGCTAAAGTCGACCTAAACCCGTAGTGTAGACCAGGCCTGAGCCACAATGGATTTTATCCACCTCTGTTCTACGCCTCCACCTCCCAAAGAGTCTCTGCACTTCATAGCAAATTGATCCTAAATCCGTTAGGACTGAGATGAAAGTGTCCCAGACCTGGATGGGAAATTTCAGTGGATCCCAAACACAGTGTGATCATTCCGAGACTAAATCCCACTTTCTGTCTATTGACAAAGTCACTTCTGGTCTTTTTTGTAAATAACACGATTCCATAATAATGAACTGCTGTTGAGTGAAGCAGGTTTGAATGGATCAGAGGAGAAGGCGACAGGGGAATCTGCTCTCCTGATTTTGAGTCATCAGATGTAACCTGCTCTGGAATTTCATTTTATATGAAAGAGAAAATGACTTATACCGCTTTGTTGCGGGTTTTTCTCTCTCTCCTGAAGGCCGTTTGGTCACATAATTGAATATTAGTTTTGTTCTCCAGGATGTAGCTCAGATTTATCGGGGACTTTGGGAGAAATGACTGTTTCCTAAAATAATGCTTTCTCATTTTATTTTTCTCTTTCCTGCACCGCTGCATGATGACATGGAAGAAGCTCGAGTGCAGTTCACTCCGAGCCATCGGGCGTGCTACCAAGAAAACAGTAGTGGATTTAGGTCTCCACTCTGAAATGGTGAACAACAGCACACCCCAAATTGTGCAACTAACTGAAGTAACTGGGTGCGTGTGGCCAATGATTTGGGAAATGCTGTCCCTGTCTGTGTTGATGTGGAGAAATCAGAAGTGGCATTTTTGATAAACTTGCCCTTGGTAGATGCTGCAAATGTGCATTGAAATGAAATCAGTGTTGTATGTGAGAGAGCTGCAGAATATCTATTCTTAATAAGTTCCCCTCCTTTGGTGATTTACGGGGATTCTGATGCAGGAGTGTTTCTAGTCCCTAATTTAGACCTGTGCCACCAGATTAAAGAAATAAATTGGCCGTGTTTGGGGAAGTCATTCCTCACTAACACTGCTCAGAATTTGGTTGGTTTTGTAAAGGATTCTATTCCAGAGGAGTGTAAATATACCCCGACAAAGGCCAAGGATTTGGCAAGAACTGATTTTCGCCCCAGAGAGGAAGCTGTGTGGAACTATCGTCCAGATAAAACTGTTTGATTGTTTTTAATACCACTCCCTAATTCAGTGTCACTGATTAGAGTCCCAAAGGCTGCCCTGGCTCGAGTGGAAGGTCCTTCACTATTTGGATCCAAGGATCCATGAGGCAAAGTGAGAAATAGTTGATGCCTTCAGAGGAGATTCCTGCCCCAGCCTGATTGAGCATCAAGGACTTCCATGCTGTTTGATTCCCTCATCCATTACTGTCATTCTATGTGTCAGGCTCCAGTTTCAGACTGCTGGATAGACAAATGTTGAATCCTGGTTCTATGCTGTTGTCACTTAGTTTTGCTCTTGTGTCTGATTCAGTTGTACCATGTTGCATGCACCTCCTGCTACTTTGAAAGACTGGAAGGTGTGAATATAGAGCTGAGGTCCTTTTTCTCCTGATGCAAACCTTCCCACGTAGCATGAGACCCCTTCCACCAACACTTACATCAGAAGGACCAGAGATAAATGAACTCACAGATGTGGAAAGCTACTATGCTGATGTAGACCACATTTACACAGTGCTCACTTGGTGGAAATGGGGCTTAAAATGAAACAAACCTGTATGATAAGATTTCATAATCTTTGACTATGTTCTTTTTACCATTGAAAATGATGTTAATTATTGGTTAAAGCCTAACTTAGTGCTAACCTGAATTATACTGGAACACTGTGACTTACATTGGTTTGCTTTTTGTTAGCCACCACTTCCTATATTACTAACCTTAAAAAGTGTATTTGATGTAAAACACCCTTTGGACTAAGTATCAGAGGGGTAGCCGTGTTAGTCTGAATCTGTAAAAAGCAACAGAGGGTCATGTGGCACCTTTGAGACTAACAGAAGTACTGGGAGCATAAGCTTTCGTGGGTAAGAACCTCACTTCTTGCATCTGAAGAAGTGAGGTTCTTACCCACGAAAGCTTATGCTCCCAGTACTTCTGTTAGTCTCAAAGGTGCCACAGGACCCTCTGTTGCCTTTGGACTAAGGTGCTCTGAAGTACAGTATCCCTCCAAGGCTGAGGTGGGGGAATGTAAGAGACAAATATTGTATAGGAGAACACAGACCCAGACTTCAGTTATTTCTGTTTCAACTGGAATTTGTTTTGACAAGCTCTAAAGTAAAATTACTTAAGGAGACAAGTTGTGTAACCTTTTACCCAATTAGACTGTATGGGTCACTGAGTTCCCCTCTTCTCTGCAAAGCGTCTGTCAGGAGATGTCCACGGTTCTTTTTATGAATGGTAATGGATGCATGCGGCAAGAGGTAGTTTTTTTTGCGGAGGAGGGAGTTGGCTACCCGTAATTTTTATGGGAGCTGAGACCCCTTTTCTTTTTTTAAGGAAGCCCATTGTCACAGTTCAGCCTTTTAACCCTCAAGCCAGGCTATGGAAACCTCCCCAAAACTGTCCTTAGATTTCATTCATTTTTGATATCTTTGGGATTCAGCCCTCCACAGTGCATGTGGCTCACAGCAACCAATATTTTAACAACACTTGTGTGTTTAATGGGACTTTTCCAAACTGACGATAGCCTGAAGTCACCTCACTTGAAATGGATCAGGCCACATTGTCTGTATCCAATATGTAATTCACACCTGATTTGCCAGGAAACTTCAGGGGAGTGACCGCAATGTGGGGTGATCTGGAATCGGCAACCATGAAGACCAAGGTAAAGGTGGAAGCCCTTTTGTGCCAGGAACCTGTCTAAGAAAAATGGACATTCCAGGACTCCCAGACTGATCCCCTCTGGGGAAGGAAGTTGTAACATCAACACCAGGCTGTGCCAGCCTTGACCTGTCTCCTCGTACCTGAGAGAGCTTGGGAACATGGAGTATGGAGCTGGCAACGCCATCGCCTGGATCCTTGACTGCAGCTCTAGCTCCTACTCCACAGGAGTCCAAAGAGCTGCAGCGGTGGATTCATTTGTCAGTTTCAATATCTGATTGTTACTTGTTCCGGTTTTTATCAACTGGGTGTCATCCCAGCCTTCCTGTTCTACTCCGGTGGTACAGGGGGGCTCAGTGCATGCACGTGTGTATGAAACCTGTCACATCCATGCAGGAAAGGAGCTAAAAAGAATAATTCCCAAACCTAAATAACCCTAAAATGCTGCCCTACAGAATGGTTGAACATGTGCTCCTCGTTCTGTGAAAGTGGTCAAAGAACCTGAACTGTTGGATACATACCATTAAAATTCTGTGTATTAAGGTCTGTATCTGTATTAAGGTATTTGTCCTTGGAAGCCACTGGGAGAAGGTTAGCCACATACTGGTGAGATCTAAGGTGGAAGCTCTGAAGTTGTGGCTTAAATGTGAACAATAATTTGGTGTTAGAATTGAAATATTCAAGCATCTGAGTGTGGATCGCACGGTCTGGGTGAAGTTCTCTGACTGGGATTAATAACTAAGTGGACAGCTGCCTCCTCGGTTCCTGTTTCAGGATTTAACAAGGGTTCATTTTCTGCTGTATTGTTGTGATAATTTGGCTAAAGTGATGACTTGATTCCAAAGCAAGATCGTTGTTTACTGACTGATTTTTTGATCTGACCTGAATGTGATCACTGTATTGTGTACTCGAGAGCTAGCTGGGTGGTGTTACTAATAGATTAGGTTTAGTGAGGTGTGTTCTTCATTTTATTTGTTTCTTCATTTTAATGAAATGTATAAAAGGGATATTGAGTCATGTCTTTCAATAAGCTACATGGGCGAGAATCGTGGAGTATCTGGGTGGAGGTCAGCTGGTGTAACTCGGAGCCTTATCAGCTCCCTCTACATTAACCCTTTGGTTCTCATATGGGAGCAGCTGGGGGAGGGGGCACCCATCTCAGCTCTGGCTGCATCCTAGGGGGCTCAGAGCATCACAAAGGAAAATGAGCTCCCCTGTGCAGGCTTTCAGGAGCATGGAGTGGGGGTAGGGGAGGTGGGTCAGGGCAGTGCGTCTCCCTGATGAGAGATTGATGGAAGGGTGGGGTATCTCTAAATATGTAGTGGTGGTGGATTTCTCTGCTGTCACTATCATGGCCAGACCCTGCCGCCACACCGGTCTGGCTTTCCCTGGGCTTGTGTCTGATCAGGCCGAGGTGAGGTTGGGGGTCTGGTTTGAAAGGTTATAAATGGAGGTGAAAGGGGCCAAGGAAGCCAGAAATGTACTGGGATGGTTCCGTCTTGCTTGGCCCCTGTCCCCAGCATCCGGCCTGGTTGGGGAGAGGAGGGGGCGGACTGCCACTGCCTCCTCCCATCCGGGCTCTCTCGCAAGCAGCTTCTGCTGTGCAACCTGGAGTTAGGGTTGCCAGGCGTTCGGTTTTTCACTGGAACGCTTGGACAAAAAGGAACCCTGGTGGCTCCGGTCAGCACCGCTGACTGAGCTGTTAAAAGTCTGGTCAACGGTGCAGCCGGGCTAAAGCAGGCTCCCTGCCTGCCCTGGCTCTGCACGGATCCCGGTAGCAGCCAGCATGTTCCGCCTGGCCGCGCCTCTGCCTAGGGGCCGGACATGCCGGCTACTTCTGGGAGCTGCGCTGCCACCCAGGAGCCGCCTGAGGTAAGCGCCGACCAGCTGCAGCCACACCTTGAACATCCTGTCACAGATCGAAACCCCCTTCAACACCAAAACTCCCTCCCAGAGCCTGCACCCCAACACCCTGCCCCTTCCCTGAGTCCCCTCCCAGAGCCCACACCCCATCCCACACCCCAACCCCCTACCCCAGGCCTGAGCCCCCTCCCACACCCCAATCCCCAACCCAACCCGGAGCCACCTTCCACAGCCCCTCCCGCATTCCGAATCCCTTGGCTCCAGCCCAGAGTCCCCTCCTGTACCCCAAACACCTCATCCCCGGCCCCACCCCAGAGCCCTCACTCCCAGCTGGAGTCCTCACCCCCTCCTGCACCCCAACATCCGGCTGCAGCCCAGAGCCCCCTCCCACACCCACAACCCCTCATTTCTGGCCACATCCCGTACCCCCAGCCCAGTGAAAGTGAGTTAGGGTGGGGGAGAGCGAGCGACTGAAGGAGGGGGGACTGAAGTGAGTGGGCGCGGGGCCTCAGGGAAGGGGGCGGGGTGGGGTGGGCCAAGGGTGTTCAGTTTTGTGCAATTAGAAAGTTGGCAACCCTACGCTGAGTGGCCACCCTCAGCCAGCATGAGAAGCGGCTCTGTCTTGCCCCCTTCCCCTGCTGAGGTGCCCGTGAGGCTGCTGGAGCTCCGAGCAGACACTGTGGTGCTCTGAGTCTCCCGGGGGCAGGGCCAGCCCAGAGACGTGTTCCCAGCTCCTGTGGCCCCAGCCCCCCACCAGTCCTTCCTGGCAGAAGGCCCCAGGATTGGCTGCCCTGGCCAGGGATGTGGGGCTGGAAGGTTCCTTCCAGAAGCAACATGTGGGGCAGTCATGTGTCCTCCCCCCCACACATTTACATTGTGCCCCTCCAGTATCAGGAGGTACGAGTCATCTCTGCTGGGAGGGGTAGCTTGTACCCCACTGTAACATTATTTGGAAGGGGGTGTCCTGACTCCCTGGCAGACGACCGCTCTCCCTCCCCCGCCACTGGAGGAAGGGGAAACCCTTTACCCATGTTTTCAGCTCCCTTCCTTCCTCAGCTGCAGGAGATCTCTAGGCTGTGTTAAAAACACTGCGTGGCAGTTCTGGCCAGCGGGTGGTTGGAGCTGGCCGTGCTGGCTGCAGAGTCCTGCTGTAACCTCACTGTCACCGTTCAGGGCAACTGCACCTGGATTCCCCCACCGTGGTCACCCAGCAACACCCTCCCTTAGACTTCCCAGCCATCACCTCTTGGGTAGACACACGTGTCTCTCCCTCTCCTGAACAGCGTATTTCCAGGATATACCAACCCTGTTTACAATGTAATATCCCTCAGCAAGTCCTAAACAGCCAGCGCATGTCCTTTGCTGTTTCTGCAGTGACTAAGAGCAGATTCACTGCCAACAGTGATACCCACCCAGTTCTTTGGTGCAATCACGTTTATTTGTCAGGGGAAAGCATTGCCCAGAAAACATTAAAAACAAGGAAAGAACCGGAGATCACCCGAATTCCAGCAAGGGCTCTGGTTGGGGATTTGTCCTTCAAACCCCACCACAGCTTTTTCTGTCATCACAACAGCCTTTGCTCAGAACAAGCCCCCACCTCATTAATCTGTAAATCTCTCCTTTATGGGGTTTGGGGTTCTGTGATCTGGGAATGGAATCACAGGGTCACCAAAGCACAAACCTGTCCGGGGGAGGGGGGGTCAAACGGAACATTCTGCCCCAGCCTGACTCTGGTTCCCCCAATCCCATGAGGTTTGCCTGCACAGGTTCAAATCCTGCTCACAGCAAAGGGCCAAGCACCAGTCCCATGGACGGGCAGTGGGGGTTTGTGCTCCTAGTTCACCTTGGTGCATCTCAGGATCCAACCTCCTGAGCTTCTCCGGATGATGCTCAATGACGAAGGAGAAGGGGGGAGGGGGATCCCAGAGAGAAAGACCCACATCAGTAGGGTTACCATACGTCCGGATTTTCCCGGACATGTCCGGCTTTTTGGACTCCAAATCCCTGTCCGGGGGGAAATCCCAAAAAGCCGGACATGTCCGGGAAAATCGGACATCTGGCCGGGGGCTCGGGGGCCTGGCCGGCGGTGCCGGGCCGGGGGCTCGGCCGGCGGTGCTCGGGGGGGCCCGGGGCCGGGCGGCTCGGCCGGCGGCTCGGGTGCCGGGCCGGGGGCTCGGCCGGCGGTGCTCGGGGGGGGGCCCGGGGCCGGGCGGCTCGGCCGGCGGCTCGGGTGTCGGGTGCCGGGCCGGGCGGCTCGGCCGGCGGTGCTCGGGGGGGGGGCCCGGGGCCGGGCGGCTCGGCCGGCGGTGCTCGGGGGGGGGGGGCCCGGGCGGCTCGGCCGGCGGTGCTCGGGGGGGGGGGCCCGGGGCCGGGCGGCTCGGCCGGCGGTGCTCGGGGGGGGGGGCCCGGGGCCGGGCGCCTCGGCCGGCGGTGCTCGGGGGGGGGGGGCCCGGGCGGCTCGGCCGGCGGTGCTCGGGGGGGGGGGCCCGGGGCCGGGCGGCTCGGCCGGCGGTGCTGGGGGGGGGCCCGGGGCCGGGCGGCTCGGCCGGCGGTGCTGGGGGGGGGGCCCGGGGCCGGGCGGCTCAGCCGGCGGCTCGGGTGCCGGGTGCCGGGCCGGGGGCTCGGCCAGCGGTGCTGGGGGGGCCCGGTGCCGGACCGGGCCGGGGGGCTCGGCCGGCGGCTCGGGTGCCGGGCCGGGTGCCGGCGGTGCTCGGGGGGGCCCGGTGCCGGGCCGGGCCGGGGGGCTCGGCCGGCGGCTTGTGTGCCGGGTGCCGGGCCGGGGGCTCGGCCAGCGGTGCTGGGGGGGGCCCGGTGCCGGGCCGGGCCGGGGGGCTCGGCCGGCGGCTCGGGTGCTGGGCCGGGTGCCGGCGGTGCTCGGGGGGGCCCGGTGCCGGGCCGGGCCGGGGGGCTCGGCCGGCGGCTCGTGTGCCGGGTGCCGGGCCGGGCGCCGGCGGTGCTCGGGGGGGCCAGGTGCCGGGCCCGGAGCTCGGCCGGTGGTGCCGGGCCGGGCCGGGGGCTCGGGGGACGGGCTGGGGACCTGCGGTGCCGGGGGTGGGCCGCGCCTCCCCCCCCCCACACACACACTCCCCCCCTCACACACACACACCCCCTTACCTGCTTCAGGCTTCCCGCGACTCAAATGTTCGCGGGAAGCAGGGGAGGGGGCGGAGACTTTGGGGAGGGGGCGGGGTTGGGGCGGGGCTGGGGGCGGGGCTGGGGCCCCTTTAAAGTGTCCTCCTTTTGGAGGCACTAAATATGGTAACCCTACACATCAGCACAGACTGAACAGTGAGGAAATGGGGTGGGGGAAGCAGGCAGAGGTTACAGAGAAGCCTATTTAACCACAACAGGGACACTGTCTCTTAAAGGAGGGAGGAGGCAAGGTCAGCATGTTTAGGATGATGATGGTGGAGAGAAAAAAGGCTGGATTCGATGCAAGATGAGACCAAAGGAGGGGAAGGTGAATGGCAGTTTCATACAGGACCATGGTGCTCTGACACCCCAGTTCTGGGCACCCTGGACAGTCCTAGCTAGAGAGAACAGGCAAACAGGGACCCATCCCCCTGCAATGAACCTTTCCTGGCAGAAGGCCCCAGGGAGCACTATGAGTTGTATTGGGAGTGGGGGGCCCTCGGGACAGAGGGCAGCTGAAGTCCCTCAGATGTAGGTGAACTAGGCACTGCAGAATGAAAGAGCTTCACCCCCCCTCACAGCTGGGACCGAGGGGCAGCAACAGCTGTTAGGGTCTGTGACCAGGATTGGGGAAAAGACAAGCAGATGGACCAGATTCCCAGCTGATGTTAATCGTCCTGTCTCCATTGGAGTAAATGGGCCAGAACCTCAGCCAGTGTAAACTTCTTTTACTCCAATGGCGACAACTTCTCTATTTTTGTCATGTCCCATTTAACCAGCTAATTTTCCTTTTTGTCATCTCGGTGGTATTGACTCCCCAGCGTTCTCTATCTCACCCCTCCCACACAGCAAAGGGTCGTGTAGAGAAAAGGGGCCTGGGAGGGGGAAGAAATCTGCTCACTTCTTCCTGGGACATCATTGGATTTTCTTGTCTTTCTCCCTTTTATCCCATCCTATCTCCTAGAACTGGAAGGGACCTTGAAAGGTCATCGAGTCCAGCCCCCTGCCTTCACTAGCAGGACCAAGTACTGATTTTGCCCCAGATCCCTAAGTGGCCCCCTCAAGGATTGAACTCACAACCCTGGGTTTAGCAGTCCAATGCTCAAACCACTGAGCTATCCCTCCCCCAGCTTGCAGTGAGCAGAGCGCCCAGTCTGGCAGGGCTGGAGGCTGCACGCTCTACCTGATCCTCGTGCTCCTGGAGGCAGGAGAGGGCCTGGGACACCCTGCCAGCTCTGGCAAAGAGTGGGGAAGGGCAGGGCTGCAGCACACCACGTCCCCCACCAGGACAGTAAAGAAATTGGGGGGAATAAAGCCCCTGGGGTGTTGGTGTCTGGGCTGGGGGTTGCCCCATGGCTGAGCTCTGGGGGGAGAATGGTGCTGGTGTCTGGCAGCTGTCCTGCAGCCGGGCTCTGCCGGGAAGGGGGCTTGTGTCTGGGGGCTGCTCTAAAGCTGGGCTCTGGGGGGATGGGAGTGCAGGTGTCTGGGCTCTGGGGGCCCCACACAGCCCCCTCCAGCATCCCCCATCTGGAATTGGGTTGTTGTAGGAGTTTCGTTAACTCTCTTCTCCTCGGGGAATCATTTTTGCTGTTGTCTGTATTGTTGACATATTTGTTGACAGGTATTTTGAATAATTGAAACTGGAGTTATATTATGTTACTTTGACAAATAAAACATACAAAATTTTAAAATATTGTGTGCAGAATTTTTAATTTTTTGGTGCAGAATTCCCCAAGAAGTAATTAAAGGGCAAAAACCATCATTAATGAGGAGTTAAGTGCCTGGTGGGATGTTGTCTGCCTGGAGAACCTCAACTTCAGCAAAACTCACACGCCTGAAAAATAGGAAACTAAGAGTTAAGGTTGCCCACACAACCTTAACTCTGCCCTCTTTCAGTCATTCCCCAATGTTCCCCCAAAACACAAACACATCTTCAGTCTGCCAACACCACAACGGCTGAAAGGCACAATCTCTTCCCCTCCATTTACAACCCTTCGACCCAGACCCCCAACTTCAGCTGATCCTGACCAGACGGGTGTGCTGGCTGGTCCTGGTCATGACAGTGACAGCAGAGAAATCCACCGCCATCTCACCCCTACTTAGAGATACCCCACCCTTCCACCAACTCCGTACTCTTAAAAGCCTGCGTAGGGGAGCTCATTTTCCCTTGCGATGCTCTGAGCTCCCTAGGATGCAGTGGGAGCTGAGATGGATTCCCACCCCTCTCTCCCCACAGCTGCTCTCATGCGAGAACCAAAGGGTTACTACAGAGGGAGCTGATAAGGCTCCAACTTGGACTGGCTGATCTCCATCCAGATGCTCCACGGTTCTGACCCATGTAGCTTATTGAAAGACATGACTCGCTATCTCTGTTAATTTTAATGAAATGTATAAAACAAATAAAATGAAGAACACGGCTCACTAAATCTAAACTATTCTTAACACCACTCAACTATCTCTATATAAGTCACTTTCAGTTTCATATAAAATTAAATTCCAGAGCAGGTTCCCATCGGATGAATCAAAAACCAGGAGAGCAGATTCCCCCGTCACTTTCTCCTCTGATCCATTCAAACCGGCTTCACTCAACAGCACTTCATTATTATGGAATCGTGTTATTTACAAAAAAAGAAAATTAGCATCATCATAATAGGAGAAAACTGCCGAGTTTCTCGTGTGCAAACGATCCCAGATCAGCAGGAAAATGTCCAGAAGTGGCTTTGTCAATAGACAGAAACTGGGATTTAAACTCGGAATGTTCGCACTGTGTTTGGGATCCACGGAAATTCCCCATCCAGGTCTGTGACACTTTCATCTCCAGCCCTAATGAGTCGGATTTAGGATAAATTTGCTATGAAGTGCAGACACTCTTTGGGAGGTGGAGGGGTAAAACAGAGGTGGATAAACTCCATTGTGGCTCAGACAGACGTCTGCGCTGCTGGAGTGAGCGGGCCTAGTGATGGTGATGGGGAAGGAGGGAATCCCTCCGACTCACCCCATTTCCTTCTGGTGTCGCAGAGGCTGAAATGATACATTTGTCCCACTCCTGCTCCTCCTCTTTGTTATATTGAAATAGATTTTCAATAAGGGAAATGGCAAAAAGAAAAATACCTGCTGCCCAGCACAACCTGGACCAGCGTGAGAACAACAGGGGATGAGACAATCTGTCGCCAAAGGGGGAAACTTGGCGACTCTAACAATTGCTCTGCTAGTGTGGTGAGAGTATAAATGTGATGCTCAAGGCTTGTCTCGAGTATGAAAGTGTTGATTAGGACAGGTCAAAGGGGAAGGTGCTAGCTAACCCCAACCCCTGTGCCCGTCAGCACTGCACATCTAGCAGGGTGTTTACATTAGGGTAGCTACCTCCAGCAGGCTGGAAAATCCTAGAGGAGGCAAAGCCCAGGTCAATTTTAGATTTCCCCCACCTGAGGTCACCCTTATGAACCCCACTTGAGGCTGATGGACACTCCTGGCCGTAGGGACACACACGCCCATGACCCACAGGACAAAGGAGTTGGTAGAAAGGACCACAGGATTCACTCCAGAGAAGGGTGACCTGCAAAACAAAAAGCAGGCAACTCACCTGGGGGAGCTGAGAGAACAGGATGACGCAAATGGTGCAAACAGCCCTAAAAAGTCCCTGTGTGGGAATTAGCAAATGGCTTTAAAACAATCTTTTCTCTGCCCTGCACAAAGTGTTTATGGTGTGTCTCTATCCTGTGACATCGCTGATGTCTATTAAGGTGTGAGCTCCAGATGAAACTTTTCCCGCATTCACAGGCTGCTCTCGTGGGTGGATCCTCTGATGATTAATAAGGTCCGATTTAAAAGTGAAGCTTTTCCCGCACTCAAAGCATTCATATGGTCTCTCTCCCGTGTGGATCCCCTGATGTCTAATAAGGGATGAACTCTCAGTGAAGTTTTTCCCGCACTCACAGCACTCATAGGGTTTCTCTCCTGTGTGAATCCTCTGATGTTTAATAAGGCCCGAACTCTGAGTGAACTTTTTCCCGCACTCAGAGCATGTGTAGGGGCGCTCTCCTGTGTGGATTCTCTGGTGATTAATAAGGCCTGAGCGCTGAGTGAACCTTTTCCCGCACTCACAGCACTCATAGGGTCTCTCTCCTGTGTGGCCTGTCTGATGTTTAATAACGTTTGATTTCTCACTGAACTGTTTTCCCCACTCAGAGCATGTATAGGGTCGCTCTCCCGTGTGGATTCTCTGGTGATTAATAAGGCCTGAGCTCTGAGTGAACTTTTTCCCACACTCACAGCATTCGTAGGGACTCTGCTCTGCGTGGCCTCTCTGATGTGTGCTAAGGTTTGATTTCTGACTGAACTGTCTCCCGCACTCACAGCATGCATAGGGGCGCTCTCCCGTGTGGACCCTCTGATGTTTATTAACGTCTGATTTGAAAGCGAAGCTTTTCCCGCACTCACAGCATTTATACGGTCTCTCTCCTGTGTGAATCCTCTGATGTCTAATAAGGGATGAGCTCCGAGTGAAGCTTTTCCCGCATTCACAGCACTCATAGGGTCTTTCTCTTGTGTGGCTTGTCTGATGTGTAATAAGGTTTGATTTCTCACTGAACTGTTTCCCGCACTCACAACATTCATAGGGTTTCTCTCCCGTGTGGCTTGTCTGATGTTTGATAAATTTTGATTTCTCAATGAATTGTTTCCCGCACTCAGAGCATTCGTAGGGGCGCTCTCCTGTGTGGATCTTCTCATGTTTAAAGAGGGCTGAGCTCTGAGCGAATGTTTGCCCGCACTCACAGCATGTATAGGGGCGCTCTCCTGTGTGCATTCTCTGATGATTAATAAGGACTGAGCTCTGAGTGAACTTTTTCCCACACTCACAGCACTCATACGGTCTGTCTCCTGTGTGGATTCTCTGATGTCTAGTAAGGGTAGAGCTCCGAGTGAAGCTTTTCCCACACTCACTGCACTCATAGGGTCGCTCTCTTGTGTGGCTTGTCTGATGTGTAATAAGGTTTGATTTCTCACTGAACTGTTTCCCGCACTCACAGCATTTGTAGGGTCGCTCTCCCGTGTGGATCCGCTGATGTCTAATGAGGGTGGAAATCAGAGTGAAGTGTTTCCCACACTCAGTGCATGTGTTTTTTCTCTCTTCTGTGGGTATTCTCTGCTGGGCTGTGATTTCCTTGGAGTCCTGGTGAGTCCCCTGACAATTAATGGATTTGCCCACTTTCTCCCTGGGCTGGATTCCCTGCTGCCTCTCTGGCCTGTCCTGACTCTCACAGGTTTTCCCCTTCACATGACGCCTGGACACCTTCCCTTGGGATCCTTGTGACAATCCCCCATGTGCTTCCACTTGCTCAGCAACTTCCTGCTCAGGATTCTGCTCGTTCTCACTCACCATCCCAGCACCTGCTAGGAGAGAGAGAGAAACGTCAGAAACAGGGGTGGAAAAGAAGGAAACAAACTGAAATTAGAGCTGGAGAGACAGGAAAAAACCCTTGGTAGTGAATTCTCCTAAACTTTTCTCCACAGCAGCGAGAAGAGGGGATGTGGAGGCAGAATTGTATCTGTCAGGTAGGGAGCTGCTGCCAGCTGTCAGTGAGGATGGGTAGGAAACCATGAGCGATAGCTGCCCATAGGGTACAAGCCCTCCTGGGGATCCTCCTGAACTCAGAGAGCTCCCAAGGCCTTTTTAGGGAGTCCCAGCTCCTTCCTTCAGGCACGGAGCATTTTTGAACAGGTTTAAGGATCCCTCACCTGTGTAGGCAGCTCTTGGGATCTCTCCTTCCTCAGAGCCCTGGAGATCCAGGACCCACGGCTCCTCCCTTCGTTCTGGTTGGGAGATCACATCAGGTTTGGGAACAGGAAACCCTGCTGAGGGGATAGAAAACAAGGGAGATCAGGGGAGTTCATGGGACATTTCTCACAAAGAAGCGTCTATTGGTTTTAACCCAGCCCATTGTAAAGCAGTAAAACGCTTGGAGCAGCTTCCCAGGTGCTCTAAGGAGCAGGACACTCTGTGTATGAGGCATTTAACTATCCCCATCTCTGCTGGGAACACACACAGCCAGACACTCCCGTGACATTGAGACAGAAAGGTTTAGCAACTAGCAGGCTAAATTACCCAAATTCAACCTTTAAAGTCATATTAGAAAAGTATGTAATTAGGTAATTAGGGCTATTCCTTATAAATAGCTAACGTAGCCATGTCCCATAAATGAGAGCTCTGAAATGCAAACCAGTATTTTGAGAGAATTAGAGGTAATACTAATTCTATGTGTTTACTTATGACTTGTTAGATGTTAACCATGTAAACAGACGGTTCCTGTCTGTCACTATATCTACTGAATCATAGATCAAAAGGGAATATTAACATTTAGATGAAACTTGGGTGTAATAATGTCATTGTCTATATTTCTCTTTGAAGTTTGTAGTAAACTGTCTATGACAGTGGTGGGCAACCTGCAGCTCATCAGGGTAAACTGCTGGAGGGCCGTCAAACAGTTTGTTTACATTTGCATGACAGCTCCCAGTGGCTGCGGTTCACTGTTTCCGGCCAATGGTAACTGCGGGCTGCCGCTTCCCACAGCTCCCATTGGCCGGGAATGGCAAACCGTGGAAACTGGGAGCTGTGGACTGCCATGCAAATGTAAACAAACTGTCTTGTCGTCCACCAGTGATTTACCCTGACAGGCCACATGCGGCCCGCAGGCCACAGGTTGCCCACCGCTGGTCTTTGAACTGCTCAATGGAGAATTACCTTAGGCTGATTAATGCAATTAGTTACCTGTGTATGCATAGGAAATAGGGGGTTTTATTTCAAGCCACAATGCTGCACCCAAGGAATGCGAGCTGTCAAGAGGCGGCCAGAGAGCTATAAAAAGAACTCCTGGGCCCTGATCCTGTTACCTCAGATCTGCTTAAGCTTTGCCAGAGGAAGTTCGAGTCGCAGGGCTGAGGTTCCCTGCTCCAGTCTGGGTCACCCCAATATTGGGCATTGGACTATGACCAATTCCACTAATTCTGAAAGAACTATTTACACCATGCGTCTGACGAAGTGAGTATTCACCCATGAAAGCTTATGCTCCAATACATCTGTTAGTCTATAACAGGGATCTCAAACACGCGGCCCGCGGAGCTCTTCCCTGTGGCCCACCAAGCTCTCCGCGCCCCTCCTGCCGAGTTATTTTATGTGGCAGCTAAACTCCCTGCTTGCTGCTCCCCAATGTTTGGGGCCAGGTCTCTCCCCCGGCCCCGCCTGCCAGCCCCACACACCTTCCCCAAGTGTCCCCCGGGCTCATTTGCTGCCCCCTCACTGCCCCACTCCGCTCTGCTGGCTTCTGGCATCACCTGCTGCCACAGGGTCCTAGTGCCCCCCTCCACTAGGGCCAGGGCAGGCTGCCCTTCCACCCTAGTCCTGAGCCTCTCCAATGCCCCGGGCCTCTCCAATGCCCCAAACCCCTCATCCCCAGCCCCACAGCCCACCCCCTCCTATCCCCAAACTCCATCCCAGAGCCTGCACCCCAGACCCCCTCCCCCACCCAAACTCCCTCCCAGAGCCTTAGGCAGGTAGGGGTGGAGGGCAGGTTCTGGGCACCACCAAAATTTCTACAAACCTGCCACCCCGGAAGAGGCAGAGCAGGGGTGGAGTGGTGGTGCAGCCCAGTGCAGTGGGGGGGCTTTAACAGAAGTAAATCTAACTAAGTGTGTGTTTTGTCCTTTGAGTGAGGTGCATTACTGTTGGTGGCACTTAGCACTTTCCGGGAGGGAGGAGGAGCAGGGAGTCGCGCACTCAGGGGAGGAGGTGGAGAAGAGACAGGGCAGGGGTGGGGCCTCATGGAAGGGGTGGAGTGGGGGTGGGGCCGGAGGCAGTGAAGGGGGGTGTCAGTGATGCGGCCCTCGGGCCAATGCACTAGTCCTCATGTGGCCCTCATGTTCATTTGAGTTTGAGACCCCTGGTCTATAAGGTGCCACAGGACTCTTTGTTTCTATTTACACCTTTGAAGCTCACCATCTGTACTATGAAACTGACTTAAGAACTCGACTCTCATCTGCATGGATCACAGTCTTTTAACCAATACTCACTCTCTCTTCTTTTTCATAAATCTTAGTTTAGTTAATAAGAATTGGCAGTAAGCATGGATTTGGGTAAGATCTGAACTATTCACTGACCTGGTGGGTAATGTGTCTGAACCTTTGGGATTAGTAGAACTTTTTATATGATGAACAAGATTTTCAGTAATCCTAATCCTATTTAACTTGGCTGTCTGGGTGGGAGCGCAAGGCTGCATTGTTCCAAAGGAACTGTGTTACTAAATTCTGGATAAGCAGGAAGGTAGTGTAGAAGCTATTTTGTTGCTGAATTGGTGAATCTCATTATTAGAAATAACCACCAGTTTTGGGGATCGTCTGCCCCATTCGTTGCAGTTTGCCCTGACTGAGCAATGTCAGGGTGACCCCACTCCACCGCCCGGGTCACAGCTCCTCTTCAAAGGGGCTCCCAAAACACAGACACAGTAACCCCATGCCCCAGAAAGTTAAGGCTCCGGCCAGAGGGGAAGTCACCTTGGACCTGCTCCTTAATCACAGAGAGACACCCAGACACAATGAGAGTTGTAGGAAGGCTGGGACCAGTGAGCATGGACTGGTGGGAATCAGCGCAGTAAGGGATAGGACAGACCGGGGATGTAGACATTATTACAGCAATGGAAAGGGGTCTCCCATTGGCATAGGTCATGCACCTCCCCGAGAGGCAATAGCTAGGTTGATGGAAGCATTATTTTCTGTTTAAAGATCAATTTTTCTAACTACACTAAAAGCCACATTTATTCGAATTGTCTTGATATTTTCTGGGATTTATGGGCATTCCAGGAAGGGTTATTGGTCCAAATATGGAGTGATTTGATCACAAGGTTCCTGAGAAACAGCCCTGCCACCAGAGGCAGCTTTTTACAAAATCATCTTGCTCATTTAACATTCAGCTGGGGTTGAAACTATAGTTCTTCTTGTTCCCTGACAGATCTCAGTCACTTGACTTTTTCAGTCCTGGTTTCCTAAAGAGGCAGTGGGTGCTACGTACTAACTGAGATAAATGCCAATACCTGTAGAATTTGGAATTTCAGAGCAGCACAAGCCAAACTGGTGAGTCCCGGACACTGAAATGCAGACGTGCTGCAAGACTAAGTTCCTGTTAACTGCTAGAGGGTTTTCTGCAATCTGCTGTCACAGTAAAGGGTTGGCTCAATGGGATGTGCTGTGGCCATTGAATCTGAACCACACCTGAGCCCTCCCTCTGGTAGCTTTCAGTCAATGTGTGTTGTGCATTTTTCTTCTATTCTGCTGAAATTCCACTTGGAAGCTTTGCCCTCTGATTCCAACATGTTTGCATCAAGCGTAGTATTTTAAAATGCCCCAATATCCACATACAGACTTTTGCTCGGTCTGCACTTAAAGTTTTTCCACGTAGCTCTGTAAGTTTGGGGTGTGAAAAATCACACCGCTAACGAACATAGCTAGGAGAGCAAAAGCTCTAGGGTAGAATCATAGAATATCAGGGTTGGAAGGGACCTCAGGAGGTCATCTAGTCCAACCCCCTGCTCAAAGCAGGACCAATCCCAAGACAGATTTTTGCCTCAAAACCCTGGGTTTAGCAGGCCAATGCTCAAACCACTGAGCTATCCCTCCCCCTGTCCCCCCGTGTTATAGTGGCAAAACAAAAACAAAAACCAACAACTATTGAATAAAATCAAGGTAATTAAATGCCCATAAACTACATTAATGTAGAGTTACGGTGGCCCAGTGCTGCCTCCTGCCCTCCCAGCATGTGATGGGAACTAAAGTTAAACCTCTGAAAAGTAGGAAATGAAGAGCTAAAGTACATGTCACAACCACAACACAACCTTAACTCTGCCCCTTCCCTATCCCTGGAGTTGGAACTCGCTTCTCGGCGTGGAAGGCTGGTGCAAAGGTTAATAAATTACAAGGGAAGTGGCAGCTTCAACATCTCAGGAAGTCTCTGAGTCAAGACTAGATGCCTTTCAAGAAGATGATTTAATCCAACACAAGGTATTCAGCTCAATTTGGCAGGAAATGGATGAAATTATCTGGCCTGTGTTATATAAGAGGTCAGACTAGATGATCTAATAGTCACATCTGGCCATAAAAACCTATACATCTACAAGAAATATAAGGAAGGACTAAGAGAGCATGCCACTGTTTGTGTTGTGTTGCACAGATCAGAATACTGGCATCCCCTCCAGCTGTGTGCACTCCATCATCTCTAGCTAGAATATGATGCTAGATGGATTACTCGGAGCAGCTTGGCAGAGCTGTGACTCTGATAGGAAGGGAGGTGCATGTGAAACTTGGGGGAACCAAGTCTGCCCCCATATCCGTGCTGAATGTTGTAGGTTGTGTCAGTGAAGGTGCACAAGGGCGTGTTCTTGTCATGGAGATTGCCAGCAGCCTGGTGGCATATGTGTAAAGAGAAGTTGTTAGACTTTGTGCTGTTCTGCTCCTGTTCCCATGGTGTTCTGTAGCAGGGGAGGGCAGAGAGCTAGTGTGCATGTCACTGGCATGCTCTGGTGATGCTGACACAGAGCAGAGTAGAGGTTGCATTGTGGGGGTGACATGAACCTTAACCCTGCATTTCCCCTTCTAAGAACCAAGGGGACGGGAATCCTTACCCAGCGAGGTCACATTCTCATAGTTCTCCTGCATGACGTCTCTGCAGAGGGCTCTCTGAGTGGGGTCCAGCAAAGCCCACTCTTCCCTGGTGAAATACCCAGCCACCTCCTCAAAGGTCACCAGCCCCTGAAAGAGCAAGAGTCCAACACTCAGTACTTGCTGCCCCACTCACAGCACCACTATTCATGGGGGAGAGGAGCCAAACAGAAGCTCTGGGTGGCTCGCAGTCAACAAGGTCCCACTCCCACTCCGCTCAGAGCATCCAGGAAACACCAGGGTGAGGAGACAAAGAGAGAGCCCCCTGTCTCTCCCAGCAGATCCATCACACACTAGCCACAGACACGCAGGAGATGGAGCCCCTAGCAGGCCCCAGGCACAGCTGCCTGGTAGGAAGCGAATGGAGAGTCAATCATTTGAGGAGAAATGGGGGAAGGATCTCCTTGGAACTGACGATCCATATGTGATACTAAGAGAGAAAAAGGGAAGAACTGGGGAGAATTTGTATCAATATGTGAGAGGGAAGTGGCACAAACGGGGAAATGACGCAAAGAATTCACCCCTGCCCCCCCCCCCCCCGGAATTTCCTGGCTGCACAGAGACAGTTCAAACCTCCCCTCCCCCACATCCCAAGGGACCCCCTCCCTGCCGGGCCCCAGTCTCTGCCACCCCAATCCCAGCGCGGCCGGGGGCAGACCCTCGCTGCAGCGGCTCCGCTCTGGCTCGGGCGGCCCCAGGCTGCTGGCAGCACATGTACAACCAGGGAGCAGATCCCCGGGGGCTGCAGCGTCTGAGCTCCCTGGGGCAGAGAGTCACTTTCCTGCCCGGCCCCAGCACGTCCCCCGGGGGCTCTCGGTCACCTGGAGTCTCTGGCTCCGGGGCTGGTTCCCCCGGGAGAACGGCCCCTCCCCGGCTGCCCTGTGCCCGATCTCCGGGCTTTGTTCTCCCCAAGTCCTGCCGCCTGCTTCCTCCAGCCCGCCCCGCTCCCAGCTGCTCCTGCCCCTTCCTGTGTGTCCTGCAGATACCAACCCGGGCTCCAGCGCTCCTGGCTGGGGCTGCGTGTGCAGGGGCCGGGCCACCCCCGGCGTGTGTGAGTCGCGGAGGCGCTGCAGGGGCTGCGGCTGGAGGCGGCGGTGCGAGGGGGGACTCGGTGCAGCTCCTTGCAGTGGGGGAAGGTGCTGCAGGGCAAGTCCCACTCCCCATCCACCAGCTCGTGGGGGGGGGGGGGGGGGAACGCGGGGAGAGTGTGTGTCTATCTTAGATGCTTAAACTGCACTGAGCATGCTCAGTAACATCTGCTGAAGCCACTGCCCTTCTCCCTACCCTTACTTGGCATCAGATTCTGCTGACTGCTTTTTACCTGGGTGATGTAAGCAGAGTCAGGATGAGCTCTACCCTGACATCTGGTGGTGAATTATGGCGAGTGTGGAAAAGAACTCCAGGGGCTGATCTTGTTTGCATAGGCACACCCACCCGCCTGGCATGAAACAACAGCAACTCAAAGTGGTTACTTTGGCTGCTATGGGATCCCCAGTTTCTCTGTTATTGGGGCAGGAAGAATAAAGTTTTGTTACCCTGATTCTGTGAATCAAGGCCAGTGGAACTGTTGTGTGACAGAAGGACTCACCATTACCTAAGTAGCACTTGCTTGACAAGGGGCATGGGTTACAAACCCCCCAGTGAATTGAGAGGTTGGTGGTAGGTATTATCTTCAATGACTAATAACTGGTGCTTCAAATTCTCTAATAAAATTTAGTGGTGTGGGCTCTTTTTGTGAGCCTGAAACACCAATTGCACTGCTTCCCTCTCTCTCTTTTGCCCCCCCTCCCCCACCCACCTGTTGAATATCAGAGCTAACTTTGATTCTATTAGGAGTCTGGTTACAAGCTGCTGAGCTGAGTTCACTTTGGGCCAATGTTGCACTAGCAGTGGGGCTCCCCTACTAAGAGCTGAAATCACTAAAGAGCCAAAGTTACTAAGGCATGATCTACACTAGGCGTTTATGTCGAAGCTAGTGCCGTTACATCGAATTAACCCTGCACCCGTCCACACCGCGAAGCTATTTAGTTCGACATAGAGGTCTCTTTAATTCGACTTCTGTACTCCTCCCTGACGAGGGGAGTAGCGCTAAATTCGACATGGCCATGTCGAATTAGGCTAGGTGTGGATGGAAATCGATGCTAATAGCTCCGGGAGCTATCCCACAGTGCACCACTCTGTTGATGCTCTGGATAGCAGTACGAGCTCGGATGCTCTGACCAGCCACACAGGAAAAGCCCCGGGAAAATTTGAATTTGAATTCCTTTTCCTGTCTGGCCAGTTTGAATCTCATTTCCTGTCTGGACATCGTGGCGAGCTCAGCAGCACTGGCAACGATGCAGAGCTCTCCAGCAGTGATGGCCGTGCAGTCTCTGAATAGAAAGAGGGCCCCAGCATGGACTGATCGGGAAGTCTTGGATCTCATCGCTGTGTGGGGTGATGAGTCCGTGCTTTCCGAGCTGCGCTCCAAGAAACGGAATGCAAAGATCTATGAGAAGATCTCTAAAGACATGTCAGAGAGAGGATACAGCCGGGATGCAACGCAGTGCCGCGTGAAAATCAAGGAGCTGAGACAAGGCTACCAGAAGACCAAAGAGGCAAACGGACGCTCCGGATCCCATCCCCAGACATCCCGTTTCTACGAGGCACTGCATTCCATCCTCGGTGCGGCCGCCACCACTACCCCACCACTGACCATGGACTCTGAGGATGGGATATTGTCCACGGCCGGTTCCTCGGACACGTTAGGGGACGGGGAAGATGAGGAAGGAGATGAGGAGGACGAGGCAGTCGGCAGCGCTCACAACGCTGATTTCCCCGACAGCCAGGATCTCTTCATCACCCTTACAGAGATCCCCTACCAACCGTCCCCAGCCGTTACCCCGGACACAGAATCTGGGGAAGGATCAGCCAGTAAGTGTTGTAAACATCTAAACATTTATTTTTAACAGAACAGGAATATTAACAATTAAAAGAATGGGTTGTGCATGATTACTTTGCCCTAGGCGCTTAACGGTTCAGTCATGGGCAGTGCAAGTTTTGAAAAAAAATCTAGCAATGTCCGGTTTTGCGTGATTGTCCTGCCCAAGCCGCTCTACTGTTTAGTCCCTGCTACTGCAGCTACAGTAAAATGCGGTCTATATGTCCGGGGATAGAGCAGAAATCCTCCTGGGACATCTCGATGAAGCTCTCCTGGAGGTAATTGGAAAGCCGTTGCATCAGGTTCCTGGGGAGAGCGGCCTTATTGGGTCCTCCGTAGTACGACACGTTGCCGCGCCACGAGACAATCAAGTACTCGGGAATCATTGCTCTGCACAGCAGGGCGGCATACGGCCCTGGTCTTTGGAGGCTTTCCCGGAGCATTCTCTCTTTCTCGCTGTCAGAGATCCTCATCAGGGTGATGTCGCTCATGGTGACCTGCTTTGAATTAGGTAGGGGAATTTTAGAGTTGGGACTGCTTGCCCGTTCCTTTACAGAACTGTAACCGCTGGTTTGCAGCCACGCGGTGGAGGCGGGAGAGGGGCAGCCTACAGGGATCGTTCCCGGGGACAGCCGCGAGGGGGTGGGACAGGGGCAGAGTTCCCGCTTGCCGGATTGCTGACAGCAGGGACTGACATTGCTTTCAATGTGAAATGAGGCCAGTGGTAATATAAAAGTTTTAAACTGCCACAAGTCTACGGCTTACCATGTCTGCCTGCAACAGAAATTCCGTTGTGCTGCCCCGCTTCTCAAATGTGCTGTGCAAGACCCCAGGCACTGAATGCGAAGGCCGAGAATTCGACCTTGTGCTGAGTGCGCATGTGATAGATGCTGTGCATGGTCTTGTTCACAGAGAAAGACTATGTTCTTTGTTCACAACTACATTTATCTTTCTGAGGAATTCACTCCCTTTTTCCCATTCCCACAGCCCCATCTGCGACTGTCTCACAACCTAGCCTGGCATCACACTCCCAGAGGCTAGCGCAGATTAGGCGTAGGAAGAAGAGGACACGGGAGGACATGTTCTCGGAGCTTATGGCCTGCTCCCGAGCCCAGGCAGCACAGCAGACCCAGTGGCGGGAGAACTTGTCCCAAATGCACCAAGCAAACATGGATCGGGAGGAGAGGTGGTGGCAGGAAGACCAGCAGGCGACTCAAACGCTGCTTGGACTACTGAGGGAGCAAACAGACACGCTCCGGCGCCTTGTGGATGTTCTGCAGGAACGGAGGCAGGAGGACAGAGCCCCGCTGCAGTCTATCTCTAACCGCCCTCCCCCGCCACCAAGTCCCATACCCACCTCACCCAAAGTCCAAAGAAGGAGAGGCGGCAGAGTCCGTGCTAACTCTCACTCCACCCCTGCAGAGAGCTCTAGTAGCAGAAGGCTCTCATTCCCCAAAATTTGACAAGTTCTTTCCTTCCCGCCTGACACAAGCCCCCGTCCAAGTTTCACCTCCCAGTTCCATGTGTAGTTGATAATAAAAAATACGTTTCTGTTGACTACTGTTTCCATCATGTTCTTTTGGAGGAGGAGGGGAAAGGGGGTTGGTAATTGGACAGGACAGTCACCTTTGGCAGGGTACATAGGCGGGGGCAGGTACAGCAGCAGGGCACATACACAGTGCAGTGAGGCAGTGACTAGTTACCCTGGTTAGTCTGGGAGGTTGTTTTCATGTTATGTGGTGGGGGGTGGGTTGCTCTGTGACTTTGTGGCGGGGGAGGGCAGTTACAGATCTTAAGCGGCGGTCCTTATGCAGGATCACAGAGCCACGCAGCAGGGGATCTGTAACCATCCTCCCCCTGCCACAAAGTCACATAGCCCCCCCATACACACAGTCCCGATCAGGAGGGGTGACAGGTTCCGTTGAAACAACCATCCCACCACAGCGGAGCCTGTCAATCCTTGAGTTTAGAAGCTTCATTTGCGTCACTACACTACACCCCCTCCCCACCACAGTCTGCGTCCCAGTTTTAAAAAATTCCCGCGAAAACAGTAGTAAAGAAAACGGTGTGCATTAACAAAGTAGAACTATTTTTATTTCGAAACGTGTGTTGGAAGGGGGGTGAAGGGGGTATGTAACTGGATAGGATAGTCAACATTAACTGGGTAAAGAAACGGGGGCAGGTTCAGCTTCTCTGTACACAAACTTTAAAGTCACAGGTTACCCTGCTCACTCAGGAACTTAGCTTTCAAAGCCTCCCGGATGCACAGCGCGTCCCGCTGGTCTCTTCTAATCGCCCGGCTGTCTGGCTGTGCGTAATCAGAAGCCAGGCTATTTTCCTCAACCTCCCACCCCGCCATAAAGGTCTCCCCCTTGCTCTCACAGAGATTGTGGAGCACACAGCAAGCTGCTATAACAATGGGGATATTGGTTTCGCTGAGATCACAGCGAGTCAGTAAGCTTCTCCATCTCCCCTTGAGACGGCCAAAAGCACACTCCACCACCATTCTGCACTTGCTCAGCCGGTAGTTGAAGAGTTCTTTTTCAGTGTCCAGGGCGCCAGTATAGGGCTTCATGAGCCAGGGCATTAGCGGGTAGGCTGGGTCCCCGAGGATGACTATAGGCATCTCCACATCCCCAACAGTTATTTTGTGGTCCGGGAAGTAAATACCTTGCTGCAGCCGTCTAAACAGACCAGAGTTCCTGAAAACACGAGCGTCATGAACCTTGCCCGGCCATCCCACGTAGATGTTGGTAAAACGTCCCCTGTGGTCCACCAGTGCTTGCAGCACCATGGAAAAGTAGCCCTTTCTGTTAATGTACTGGCTGGCCTGGTGGTCCGGTGCCAGGATAGGGATGTGAGTTCCATCTATGGCCCCACCGCAGTTTGGGAATCCCATCGCTGCGAAGCCATCTATGATCGCCTCCACGTTTCCCAGGGTCACTACCTTTGGCAGCAGTACATCAACGATTGCCTTGGCTACTTGCATCACAACAACCCCCACGGTAGATTTGCTCACCCCAAACTGGTTCGCGACTGACCGGTAGCTGTCTGGGGTTGCAAGCTTCCAGAGGGCTATGGTCACTCGCTTTTGGACAGTCAGGGCAGCTCGCAACTGGGTGTCATTGCGCTTCAGGGCAGGGGACAGCAACTCACAAAGTTCCAGGAAAGTTCCCTTCCGCATGCGAAAGTTTCGCAGCCACTGGGATTCATCCCAGACCTGCAGCACTATGCGGTCCCACCACTCAGTGCTTGTTTCCCGTGCCCAGAATCGCCGTTCCACGGCATCAACATGACCCATTGCCACCGTGATGTCCTCGGCGCTGGGTCCCGTGCTTTCTGAGAGGTCTGTGCTACTCTCAGACTTCAGGCCCTCACCGCGGTGCCGTAGCCTCCTCGCCTGACTTATCTGCATCTGCCTCAGGGAAAGGTGTATGATAAGCTGTGAGGCGTTGAGAGTGGCCACAACTGCAGCGATGGTCGCAGCGTGCTCCATGCTCGCAGTGCTGTGGCGTCCGCGCTGTCACTGACTGGAAAAGTGCGCAAACTGATTTCCCGCCGGCGCTTTCAGGGAGGGAGGGCGGGAGTGATGGACGGATGACGACAGTTACCCAAAAGCACCCTGGACACATTTTTTTACCCAGAAGGCTTTTGCGGCTACACCCAGAATTCCAATGGGCAGCGGGGACTGCGGGAACTGTGGGATAGCTGACCACAGTGCACCGCTTCGAATGTCGACGCTTTCACCGTTAGTGTGGACTCACAAAGTGGAATTACTGTCCTTAGTGTGGACACACACGTTCGACTTTGCAATATCGATTCCAAAAATTCGATTTAAGTAAAATCGAACTACTCTCGTAGTGTAGACATGGCCTAAGAGCTGAGATCGCTGAGGCTGTGTTAACTAGTGGGGAAACCTGAAGCTATATTGCCAAGCGGCTGGCGGAGCAGTTTGCAGGGCCGGCTGGAGGAGCAGCTAGCAGAGCGGAGCCTTGCGGGGATGGTTGGAGCGGTCCAAGGGACAGTTGAAGTGGAGCGGAGCCAAGCGGCTCACAGGTCGGTGAGTGGAGCAGAGCGAAGCAGCTGGCAGAGCAGAGCAGTTCGTGGGACGGCAGGAACGGCTCACGGGACAGCTGGTGGAGTGGAGCGGCTCGTGGTGAAGGCTGCGGTGGAACCCCACGGAGAGGCGGCTGGTCGGCCTCGGATCATGTAAGGTGCCCCTTAACACCCTGCGTGCCCCCCCCCCCCGCCTTTTGAACTCTGGGGCTGCACTGACCAGGAACAGAGACTTTGGGGGGTTGTTGGACTTTTGGGACTTTGGTGATTCTTGGGTTGCTGGTTTCAAGAACCAACAGGAAAGGACACGGCCCAATTTGCTGGGGTGGGTCTTCGCTCATGGTTTGGTCTATGAACTCTAGTTGTGGTGTTCAATGCTATGTCATTTACCTCATGTTACTAAACATTTTCTGCTATACCGAGGCTCTGTGCTTGCAGGAGGGGAAGTATTGCCTCTTTGAGGCGCCCAGGGGTGTGTGTAAGATTTTCCCAGGTCACTGGGTGGGGGCTCGAGCTGGTTCTGTGTCACGCTGTTGGGAAGGGACCCCTATGTACTGAACCCGGCCCTTGGTGCTATCAACTTGGCCTGGCAGAAGGGTTACAGTTAAAAAGGGGCAAATGGTGTAAATCGGACAGGGGGGTGGCCAGGGTCTGAGCAGGTGGTGGAAATTGACTGGTCGGGGAGGGGGGCGGTCAAGCAGCTGGTGGCAGGGTTAGGATAGGGACTGAAGGACAAAATCAGGGTTGGGGGGAGGAAAGAACCGGGGGTAAGCTCCCGGGGTGAGGCGCTGCCTGAGGGTGACAGAGGCAAAACCCCGGCACAGGCAGAGGGGGGAAGAGTTGTACTCCAGTGCGACACCGGTGTTTGCAATAATAGGGTGGGGGCAGGGCCGGCGCTTCCATTTAGGCGACCTGGGTGGTTGCCTAGGGCACCAAGATTTGGGGAGGCGGCATTTTGCCACCCTTGGCGGCAATTCGGCGGTGGGGGGTCCTTCCGCGCTCCGGGTCTTCGGTGGCAATTCTGCGGTGGGTCCTTCACTTGCTCCGGGACCCGCCGCCGAAGTGCCCCGAAGACCGGGAGCGCGGAAGGACCCCCCGCCTAGGGCGCCAAAAACCCTGGCGCCACTCCTGGGTGGGGGCGGAGCAGAGGAGCTTTTTTATTTCCCCTCCCACAGGACAGCACCTCTCAGCATGGACTTCCCAAGGCTGGGTTCTTAAAGGCACAGGCATCCCAATGCCTAGTCACTGCAGCTCCTCTCTGTCTGATGTCACCTACTGAGGTGCTGCAAGAGACTTGATGCAGTGAAATGTTTTACATACACCCCCTCACACTACCTTACACATCAGTTACTGCTCCTGTTAGCCCATTGAGACAGAGAGAGATTTTCACACTACAGGGGACTGAACTGTCTCTGTGCAGCCAGGAAATTCCAGGGGGAGAAGTATGTGTGGTAGGGGGCAGGGGTGGGGGGAGGGGGAGAGAGGAGGTAATTGCTTCCTTTCCCTGTCTGTGCCACTTGCCTCTCAAATACTGATACAAATTCTCTCTACTTCTTCCCCTTTTCTCTCTCAGTATCACATATAGATATAAAATCCAAGGAGATCCTTCCCCCATTTATCCTAAAATTAATGACTTTCCATTCTCTTCCTACCAGGGAGCTCTCCCTGGGCCCTGCTAGGGATTCCATCTCCTGTATCAGTCTCTGGCTAGTGGCTGTGCGAGGGATCTGCTGGGAGAGACAAGGGGCTCTCTCTTCGTCCCCCCACCCTGGTGTTTCCTGGATGCTCTGAGCGGGGTGGGGTGGGACTCTGTTGACTGCGGCAGGGCCGGCTCTAGGTTTTTTTGCCGCCCCAAGCGAAAAAAAACACAAAAAACCTCCGGGAGTGCAACTGCCGAAGCAAAAAAAAAAAAAAAATGGTGGCCAGAATGCCACCCCTGAAATTGTGCTGCCCCAAGCACGTGCTTGGTTTGCTGGTGCCTAGAGCTGGCCTTGACTGCGGTCCACCCAGAACTTCCATTTGATTGGCTCCTCTCCCCCGTGAATGATGGGGCTGTGAGTGGGGCAGCAGGTACTGAATGTTGGACTCTTGCTCTTTCAGGGGCTGGTGACCTTTGAGGAGGTGGCTGTGTATTTCACTAGGGAAGAGGGAGCTCTGCTGGACCCCACTCAGAGAGCCCTCTGCAGAGACGTCATGCAGGAGAACTATGAGAATGTGACCTCGCTGGGTAAGGATTCCCGTCCCCTTGGTTCTTAGAAGAGAAAATGCAGGGTTAAGGTTCATGTCACCCCCACAATGCAACCTCTACTCTGCTCTGTGTCAGCATCACCAGGGCATGCCAGTGACATGCACACTAGCTCTCTGCCCTCCCTTGCTACAGAACACTGTGGGAACAGGAGCAGAACAGCACAAAGTCTAACAACTTCTCTTTACACATATGCCACCAGGCTGCTGGCAATCTCCATGACAAGAACACGCCCTTGTGCACCTTCACAGACACAACCTACAACACTCAGCATGGAAATGGGGCAGACTTGGTTTCCCCAAGTTTCACAGGCACCTCCCTTCCTATCAGAGTCACAGCTCTGCCAAGCTGCTCTCAGTAATCCATCTAGCATCATATTCTAGCTAGAGATGACGGAGTGCACACAGCTGGAGGGGATGACAGTAAATGCCAGTATTCCCATCTGTGCAACACAACACAAACACTGACAGGTTCTTTTAGTCCTTCTTCATATCTCTTGTAGATGTATAGGTTTTTATGGCCAGATGTGATTATTAGGTCATCTAGTCTGACCTCTTCTGTAACACAGGCCACAGAATTTCATCCATTTACTGCCAAATTTAGATGAATACCTTGTGTTTGACTAAATCATCTTCCCGAAAGGCATCTAGTCTTGACCTGAAGACTTCCTGAGATTGAGAAGATACCACTGACCTTTGTAGTTTGTAAACCTTTGCACCAGCCTTACTGAACCGTTTCCAGTGGCGAGTGTCAACCCCAGGCTTAGGGAAGGGGCAGAGTTAAGGTTGTGTTGTGGTTATGGCTGTACTTTAACTCTATAGTTCCTAGCATTCAGAGGTTTAACTTTAGCTCCCACCACATGAGGGCAGGAGGCAGCACTGGGCCACCGTAACGCTGCATTAATGTAGTTTATGGGCATTTAATTATCTTGATTTTATTTACTGGATTTTTTTTGCCACTATGACTGTGTGTAATCTAGAGCTTTTCCCGGCATAGCTATGACAGTTAGCAGTGTGATTTTTCACACCTAAATTTATAGAGCTAAGCTGGCAAAACTTTTAAGTGCAGACAGAGCAAGAGTCTGCATGTGGATTTCAGAGCACTTTAAACCAGTGGCTCTCAAACTTTTATACTGGTGACCCCTTTCACACAGCAAGCCTCTGAGTGCAATCCCCCTTATGAATTAAAAACTCTTTTTTATATTTAACACTATTATAAATGCTGGAGTGAAGCGTGGTTTGGGGTGGAGGCTGACAGCTCACGACCCCCCATGTAATAACCTTGTGACCCCCTGAGGGGTCACGACCCCCAGTTTGAGAATCCCTGCTTTAAACTATTACTCTTAACCCAAACATTTTGGAATCAGAAGGCAAAACTTCCAAGAGGAACTTCTGCAGACTGCAATAAAAATGCACAGCACACATTGTCTGAAAGCTATCAGAGGTAGGGCTCAATCTCAAATTCATGGGTGTAGTTTAGGTTCAATGGCCACAGCACATCCCCTTGAGCCAACCCTTTACTGTGACAGCAGAGTGCGGGAAACCCTCTAGCAGTTAACAGGGATTTGGTCTTACAGCACATGTGCATTTCAATGTCAGTGACTCATCAGTTTTGCTTATGCTGTTCTGAAATTCCAAATTCTACAGGTATTGACTTTTCAGTCCTGGTTTCCCAAAGAGGCAGTGGGTGCTATATACTAACTGAGATCATGTCTACACTTACCTCCGGAACGATCGATCCAGCGGGCGTCAATTTATCGCATCTAGTAAAGACGCAATAAATTGACCACTGAGTGCTCTCCCGTTGACTCTGGTACTCCACCGGAGCAAGAAGCGTAGGTGGAGTCGACAGGGGAGTGTCAGCCGTCAACCTACCGCAGTGAAGACACCGCGTAAGTAGTTCTAAGTACGTCGACTTCAGCTACGCTATTTTCGTAGTTGAAGTTGCATAATTTAGACCGACTTAGCTTGCCCCCCACCCTCCCGCTAGTGTAGACCAGGCCTGAGATAAATGTCAAGTGACAGAGATCCATCAGGGAACAAAGAGAACCACAGTTTCAGCCCCTGCTGTGTGTAGTAAAATGTTAAAAGAACAAGATATTATACAGCAGAAAATCTGCCCTTATAAATCCTGAAACAGGAACCGAGGAGGCAGCTGTCCATTTAGTTATTAATCCCAATCACAGAACTTCACTCAGGCCGTGTGATCCACACTCAGACGCTTGAATATTTCAATTCTAACACCAAATTATTGTTGACATTTAAGCCACAACTTCAGAGCTTCTGCCTTAGATCTCGCCAGCATGTAGCTAACCTTCTGTCGGTGGCTTCTACAGATAAATACCTTAATACAGGCACAGACATTAATACACAGAATGTTAATGGTATGTATCCAACAGCTCAGGTTCTTTGAACACTTTCACAGAACTAGGAGCACATGATCAATCATTTGGTAGGGCAGCATTTTAGGGTTATTTAGATTTGAGCCTTATTCTTTTTAGCTCCTTCCCTGCATGGATGTGACAGGTTTCATACACACATGCACGCACTGAGCCCCAGTGTACCACCAGAGTAAAATAGAAAGGCTGGGATGTCTCCCACTTGATAAAAATAAAGTGTGATGTTGCACTCCATATGTTTTATGGAAATATGCTAATGAGTGTAAATATAATGTAATTAGAATATGCTTTATGCAAAAGGTCTCTTGTAAGGTATCATTACAAAGTTTATGATCTACTGAGTGTGTTCATCCTATTTGTTTGCATGTATTATTTCTATGTCTGGAGTTAGGAGAATAAGATATAAACTTGTATTACTGATGTAAACATGTTAAGTGGAAGCCATTAAGGGTGCTTCAGAATCAATCACCTGTAAATGGCTCTGTTTACTTACAAACCTTCCGGGGGTACATGCCAGGCAACCTTGGAAGAATGGAGACTAGGGGTCTCACAGGACATGTGAACATGTCACATGATACTGGAATCCATCTTAAACCTGGTGCTTTTCCATTTAGAAGGAGGGGTGGGGACCCAGAGAGAGACAAAGGATTCCTGCCTTTAGATATAAAGATATAAAAGGGGGTGGAACAGAACAAAGGAGGCTGCCAGTCATGAGAAATCCCCTAGTTACCACCTGAGCTGCAACTAAGGATTGTACCAGGGGGGAAAGGATTGGGCCCAGACTAGGAAGAAGTCTGGTCTGTGAAAGAAGCTTATTGGAACATCTCTGAGGGTGAGATTTACCTATATTCAGTTTCTTAATGTATTAGGCTTAGACTTATATGTTTTGCTTTATTTTGCTTGGTAACTTACTTTGTTCTGTCTGTTATTACTTGAAACCGCTTAAATCCTACTTTTTATACTTAATAAAATCACTTTTGTTTATTAATTAACCCAGAGTAAGTGATTAATACTTGGGGGAGCAAACAGCTGTGCATCTCTCTCTATCAGTGTTATAGAGGGCGGACAATTTATGAGTTTACCCTCTATAAGCTTTATACAGTGTAAAACGGATTTATTTGTGGTTTGGATCCCATTGGGAGCTGGTTGTCTGGGTGCTGGAGACAGGAGCACTTGCTGAGCTGTTTTCAGTTAAGTCTGCAGCTTTGGGGGGTGGTTCAGACCCTGGGTCTGTGTTGCAACAGGCTAGCATGTCTGGCTCAACAACGCGGGGTTCTGGAGGCCCAAACTGGCAGAGAAAATGGGCTCAGAGGTAAATTCAGCACGTCAGGTGACAGTCCCAAGGGGGTCTCTGTGACCAAACCCGTCACACAAAGTCGGAAAAATAGAAAACGTAACAATCAGATATTGAAACTGATGAGTGATTCCAACTCTGCAGCTCTTTAGACTCCCATGGAGTAGGCGGTAGAGCTGCAGTCAAGGAGCCAGGCAATGGGGTCGCCGGCTCAGTACTTCACATTCGCAAGCTGTGTCAGGTACGAGGAGACAGGTCAAGGCTGGCACAGCCTGGTGTTGATGTTACAACTTCCTTCCCCAGAGGGGATCAGTCTGGGAGTCCTGGAATGTCCATCTTTCTTAGACAGGTTCCTGGTGCAAAAGAGCTTCCACCTTTACCTTGGTCTTCATGGTTGAAGATTGCAGCTCACCCCGCATGGCAGTCACTTGCCTGAAGTCTACAGGCAAATGAGGAGTGAAGGACACCTTGGTTACAGACACTGTGTAGGCTTAGAGTATGTCTACACCGTGGCCGGATCCATTTCATGTGAGGCAGACTTTGGGCTATCGTCAGTTTGGAAGAGTCCGAATTAACCCAGCAGTTTTCTTAAAATATTGGTTGCTGTGAACCACATGCACTGTGGAAGTTTGAACCCCAAAGATCTCAAAAATAAAAGAAATTCAAGGACAGTTTTGGGGAGGTTTCCATACATAAAAGGCTGAACTTTGACAATGAGCTTCCTCAAAAAAGGAAAAGGGGTCTCAGCTCCCATAAAAATAACAGGTGAAACAAAAAATAACAGAAAAACTACCTATTAGCTCATGCATCCATTGCCACTTGTATTGGTGGGTTTTTGTTTGTTTGTTTGTTTTTTATTGTAAAGCATGTAGGCTGCTTTTGTAGATAAGTGCTAATAATCTATCTTCTTCCTAGAGTTCTCAGGAGGTTATAGGAGTATTTTTAAATAGTGCAGGTTGCAGTGAGGTCTTAATAAGCTCAGGATCGGGCTCTAAACTGCTGTCAAGTCCACACAGTGAATAAACTGAAAAAACACTTTGATCTTTCGGTTGTAGTGATCTTATGGGTAAATTACAGCAATCCAAGGTTAAAAGAAATAGATCTGTGATTTTATTTTGATTGGTGTTGCTTTAAGAAGCTGCTTTCATGCTATTTACTCTCTCTTTTGGGTACGTCTACACTACGAAATTAGTTCGAATTTATAGAAGCCGGTTTTATTGAAATCGGTTTTATACAGCCGATTGTGTGTGTCCACACAATAAAATGCTCTAGGTGCTCTAGTCGGCGGACCGCGTCCACAGTACAAGGCTAGCGTCGACTTCCGGAGCATTGCACTATGGGTAGCTATCCCACAGCTATCCCACAGTTCCCGCAGTCTCCGCCGCCCCTTGGAATTCTGGGTTGAGATCCCAATGCCCGGATGATGCAAAACAGTGTCGCGGGCGGTTCTGGGTACATGTCGTCAGGCCCCTCCCTCCCCCGTCACAGCAACGGCAGACAATAGCTTCGCGCCTCTTTACCTGGGTTACCTGTGCAGACAACATGGAGCCCACTCAGCTGAGCTCACCGTCACCATATGTCCTCTGGGTGCCGGCAGACGTGGGACTGCATTGCTACACAGCAGCAGCTGCTAACTGCCTTTTGGCGGTAGACGGTGCAGTAGACTGGTAGCCTTCATCGGCGATCTGGGTGCTGGCAGCCGTGGGGCTTGCCTTTTGGCAGTAAATGGTGTATTACGACTATTAGCCGTCCTATTACAAGTCGGGTCATCGCACGTTAGCAGAGTCTTCCCCGAGCAGCCGATTGTGCAATAGGCCTGAAGACCATCGTCATACGCCGCCCCGTATTTGTTGCCAAGCACCCAGAAAGATGCTGAGGGCTATCAGTCACGCTGCACCGTCGTCTTAAGATGTAAAAAATAGATTTGCTCTGTATTCATTTGCTTCCCCCTCCCTCCGTCAAATCAACGGCCTGCTAAACCCAGGGTTTTCAGTTTAATCTTTGGGGGGGACCAGTCTGTGACAGTTGTTTGTGTCTCTCCCTGATGCACAGCCACCGTTCTTGATTTTAATTCCCTGTGCCTGTACGCCATGTCGTCACTCGGCCCCCCTCCCTCCTTCCCCTAGGCCGTCAGATACTACGTTTGCGCCACAGCTCAGAGAGCCGAGAAGCGGTTCGCGCCTTTTCTTTGAATTCTGGGTTGAGATCCCAATGCCCGGATGATGCAAAACAGTGTCGCGGGCGGTTCTGGGTACATGTCATCAGGCCCCTCCCCCCTCGTCACAGCAACGGCAGACAATAGATTCGCGCCTTTTTACCTGGGTTACCTGTGCAGACAACATACCACGGCAAGCATGGAGCCCGCTCAGCTCAGCTGAGCTCACCGTCACCATATGTCCTCTGGGTGCTGGCAGACGTGGGACTGCATTGCTACACAGCAGCAGCTGCTAACTGCCTTTTGGCGGTAGACGGTGTAGCATGAGTGATAGCCATGGGGCTGGCAGCCGTAGGGCTGCATTGCACCAGCCCCTTGCCAGGCGATGGTATATTATGACTGGTATCCATCGTCGTCATACTGGTATGGCTGTCAATCATGGCCACCTGGGCAGACATGCTACTGTTTCGATGATGATGGCTACCAGTCGTAATATACTATTTTCTGCCAATTTCCCAGTATTGTCTGCTAAGCACCCAGAAGAGGCCGAGGGCGATGCTGGGTGCTGGCGGACGTGGGGCTGGCAGACGTGGGGCTGCATTGCTACACAGCAGCAGCCCCTTGCCTTTTGGCAGATGATGGTATTTTATGATTGGCAACCGTCATCGTCATACTGGTATGGCTGTCACTCATGCTGCACCGTCGGCTGCCACCTTAAGATGTAAAAAATAGATTTGTTCTGTATTCATATGCTTCCCCTTCCTCCGTGAAATCAATGGCCTGCTAAGCCCAGGGTTTTCATTTTAATCTTTGGGGGGACCATTCTGTGTGACAGTTGTTCGTGTTTCTCCCTGTTCCTGTACCTGTACGCCATGTCGTCACTCGGCCCTCCCTCCCTCCCGCCCTCCCTCCTTCTCCTGGTCCATCAGATACTACTTTTGCGCCTTTTTTCTGACCAGGCGCCATAGCTAGCACTGGGATCATGGAGCCCGCTCAGATCACCGCGGCAATTATGAGCACTATGAACACCACGCGCATTGTCCTGGAGTATATGCAGAGCCAGGACATGCCAAGGCGAAACCCAGACCAGGCGAGGAGGCGATTGCAGCGCGGCGACGAGAGTGATGAGGAAATTGACATGGACATAGACCTCATGGAAATCATGGTGTCACTGGGGCAGGTTGATGCCGTGGAACGCCGATTCTGGGCCCGGGAAACAAGCACAGACTGGTGGGACCGCATCGTGCTGCAGGTATGGGACGATTCCCAGTGGCTGCGAAACTTTCGCATGCGTAAGGGCACTTTCATGGAACTTTGTGACTTGCTGTCCCCTGCCCTGAAACGCCAGGATACCAAGATGAGAGCAGCCCTCACAGTTGAGAAGCGAGTGGCGATAGCCCTGTGGAAGCTTGCAACGCCAGACAGCTACCGGTCAGTCGGGAATCAATTTGGAGTGGGCAAATCTACGGTGGGGGCTGCTGTGATCCAATTTGCCAGGGCAATGAAAGACCTGGTGATAGCAAGGGTAGTGACTCTGGGCAACGTGCAGTCAATAGTGGATGGTTTTGCTGAAATGGGATTCCCAAACTGTGGCGGGGCCATAGACGGAACCCATATCCCTATCTTGTCACCGGAGCACCAAGCCACCGACTACGTAAACCGCAAGGGGTACTTTTCAATGCTGCTGCAAGCCCTGGTGGATCACAAGGGACGTTTCACCAACATCAACGTGGGATGGCCGGGAAAGGTACATGATGCTCGCGTCTTCAGGAACTCTGCTCTGTTTCGAAAGCTGGAGGAAGGGACTTTCTTCCCGGACCAGAAAGTGACCATTGGGGATGTTGAAATGCCTATCGTGATCCTTGGGGACCCAGCCTAACCCTTAATGCCATGGCTCATGAAGCCGTACACAGGCAGCCTGGACAGGAGTCAGGACCTGTTCAACTACAGGCTGAGCAAGTGCCGAATGGTGGTGGAATGTGCATTTGGACGTTTAAAAGCGCGCTGGCGCAGCTTACTGACTCGCTCAGACCTCAGCGAAAAGAATATCCCCATTGTTATTGCTACTTGCTGTGCGCTCCACAATATCTGTGAGAGTAAGGGGGAGACATTTATGGTGGGGTGGGAGGTTGAGGCAACTCGCCTGGCCGCTGATTACGCGCAGCCAGACACCAGGGCGGTTAGAGGAGCACAGCAGGGCGCGGTGCGCATCAGAGAAGCTTTGAAAACGAGTTTTGTGACTGGCCAGGCTACGGTGTGAAACTTCTGTTTGTTTCTCCTTGATGAACCCTCCAAACCCCCCCCCCCCCCCGACCCGGTTCACTCTACTTCCCTGTAAACCAACCACCCCACCCCACCCTCCCCTCCCGCTTGCAGAGGCAATAAAGTCATTTTTTTTAACATTCATGCATTCTTTATTAGTTCCTTACAGAGGTAGGGGGATAATTGCCAAGGTAGCCTGGGATGGGTGGGGGAGGAGGGATGGAAAAGGACACACTGCATTTTAAAACTTTAATTCTTATTGAAGGCCAGCCTTCTGATGCTTGGGCGATCATCTGGGGTGGAGTGACTGGGTGGACGGAGGCCCCCCCACCGTGTTCTTGGGCGTCTTGGTGAGGAGGCTATGGAACTTGGGGAGGAGGGCTGTTGGTTACACAGGGGCTGTAGCGGCGGTCTCTGCTCCTGCTGCCTTTCCTGCAACTCAACCATACGCTCGAGCATATCAGTTTGATGCTCCAGCAGACGGAGCATTGCCTCTTGCCGTCTGTCTGCAAGCTGACGCCACCTATCGTCTTCAGCCCGCCACTTGCTCTGTTCTTCCCGCGATTCAGCCCGCCACCTCTCCTCTCGTTCATATTGGGCTTTTCTCATCTCCGACATTGACTGCCTCCACGCATTCTGCTGTGCTCTATCAGCCTGGGCGGACATCTGCAGCTCCGTGAACATCTCGTCCCTCGTCCGACGTTTTCTCTTTCTAATGTTCACGAGCCTCTGCGAAGGAGAAACATTTGCAGCTGGCGGAGGAGAAGGGAGAGGTGGTTAAAAAAGACACATTTTAGAGAACAATGGGTACACTCTTTCATTACAAGGTCGCATATTTCGGCTTGCAGGCAGCCATCGTAGGCCACAGTGTTTTGGCTTTTTTAACCTTCTTAACCTGCGGGAAAGGTTGCAAACAGCAGCGCATTTCCCATATCAAGGATGAATTGGGTTGTCCATTTAAAATGGGGTTTCAATGTAAAAGGAGGGGGCTGCGGTTTCCCGGTTAACATGCGGCAGAAACACAAGTAAAACCCCTCCCCCCCCACACACACACACGATTCTCTGGGATGATCACTTCACCCCTCCCCCCACCACGTGGTTAACAGCGGGGAACATTTCTGGTCAGAAGAGCAGGAACGGGCGCCTCTGAATGTCCCCTTAATAAAATCACCCCATTTCAACCAGGAGAGCTTTCTGGAGATGTCCCTGGAGAATTTCCGCTCCATCCCCATACACGTTAACAGACTTTTCCAGTAGATGTACTGGCCGCGATTGCCAGGGCAAAGTAATCATTAAACACGCTTGCTTTTTTTTTGTAATGTTTACAAATAGTTACAAAGTTACACTCACCAGAGGTCTCCTGTGTGCCCTGAGGGTCTTGGGTGAGTTCGGGGGTTACTGGTTCCAGGTCCAGGGTCACAAACATATCCTGGCTGTTGGGGAAACCGGTTTCATAGAATCATAGAATCATAGAATATCAGAGTTGGAAGGGACCTCAAGAGGTCATCTAGTCCAACCCCCTGCTCAAAGCAGAACCAATTCCCAGTTATTCTCCCAGGGGATCCTGCCCATCTGTTCCCTGAGGGAGTCAAAGTCTGCTTTTCTGAAGTCCAGGGTCCATATTCTGCTGCTCTCCTTTCTTCCTTGTTTCTCCGCTTCCTTGCTGCTGTGAGCTACCTACAGTACCTCCATCATCATCTTCCTCGTTCCCCGAACCATCTTCCCTGTGTGTTTCTCCAGTGAGAGAGTCATAGCACACGGTTGGGGTAGTGGTGGCTGCACCCCCTAGGATCGCATGCAGCTCCGCGTAGTAGCGGCAAGTTTGCGGCTCTGCCCCGGACCTTCCGTTTGCTTCTCTGGCTTTGTGGTAAGCTTGCCGTAGCTCCTTAATTTTCACGCGGCACTGCTGTGTGTCCCTGTTATGGCCTCGGTCCTTCATGGCCTTGGAGATCTTTTCTAATACTTTTCCATTTCTTTTACTGCTACGGAGTTCAGCTATCACTGCTTCATCTCCCCATATGGCGAGCAGATCTCGTACCTCCCGTTCGGTCCATGCTGGAGCTCTTTTGCGATCCTGGGAGGACTCCATCACGGTTACCTGTGCTGATGAGCTCTGCGGGGTCACCTGTGCTCTCCACGCTGGGCAAACAGGAAATGAAATTCAAACCTTCGCGGGTCTTTTCCTGTCTACCTGGTCAGTGCATCTGAGTTGAGAGTGCTGTCCAGAGCGGTCACAATGAAGCACTGTGGGATAGCTCCCGGAGGCCAATAACGTCGAATTCCGTCCACACTACCCCAATTCCGACCCGCAAAGACCGGTTTTATCGCTAATCCCCTCGTCAGAGGTGGTGTAAAGAAACCGGTTTAAAGGACCCTTTAAGTCGAAAGAAAGGGCTTCGTTGTGTGGACGTGTCCAGGCTTAATTCGGTTTAACGCTGCTAAAGTCGACCTAAACCCGTAGTGTAGACCAGGCCTTAGATACTGACCCTGCAAACAATTATGCAGGTGTAGGGCTCCCATGTATAGGTGCTGGCAGGATTGGAACTTTAGTGAATGAATACTGGAGCAAAAGCATGTGGCTAGGCCTAGCTCATGACATTTGCATGATTACATTTCAAACAAAGTTTACATAGGTGTAAGAAAGAAAAGGATTCTTTTAACAACATAATTCTTTTGGAGTGTTGTAGGTATCTGAAAACTGTGATCTTAATGATTTTTTTTTTAAAAATCCTGTGTTGTTAATTAATACATGGTCAATTGTTAAAACTGGAAGAACTTTACCATGGATCCTGTTTGTTTGTTTGGCCTTTCAATTAGAGTTGGATTACAGACAAATGATTTCCATGAAGTTTTAGAATTTGTTTGGGGAGAGGTATTGGAAACCATTAAGGCCAGATCTTTGCTATCTGTTATAGTTCTGGCTCTTCAGAGTACTCCCATTGACTTAGAGTATGTCTACACTTGCCATTTAAAGCGGAAAAAGTCCCTTTTTTGCGCAAAAACCATGGGAGCGTCTACATTTGCCAATGACTTTTTGCAGTGAAACTCAGAAGTTTCACTGCAAAACAAAAACCACCCCCATGAGAGCCGTACAGCTCTTACCAGTGATGCTTTTGCGGTGATGTGCAAGTGAAGACACGTTCTTCCTGCTTACACAGCTTTTAGCCTCCACAGGATATCCCACACTGCCTAGGTGACTCTTCTGGCCAGCAACTCTGCTGCTTTGTTGCCAGGTAAACAGACATCCACCCCTCCCCCTGTAAAACCCCAGGAACTTTGAAACTCCCCTTCCTGTTTTCTTGGCAAGTGCTCACTTATCTGGCCAGGTGACATGGCTGCTCCATGGAGCAAACGATCCCCTGCTTCGAGCAATGCTGAGCTCCGGGAGCTGATCAGTGTTTGGGGAGAGGGGGCTGTGCAGGGACCCAGGATGCCCTGTGATCACCCTCCCCCCCCTTCCCACAAGACCCATCCTCAAACTGGAGAGAGCTGCACAGTGGGATAGCTGCCCTAGAGCGCCGCTCTCATTGGTGATGGAAGTGCTGCAAATGTAAACACTTTCTGACGCTGTGGAAGTAAGTGAGTACCCAAACCAGCGCTTTACTTTCACCTATCACCGGTAAAACTTACAGCTCAAAAACTCTGCAAGTGTAGACATAGACTCAGAAGTAGCAAGCACTAGGTGTGGTGCTGGGTGTTTTGTAAGATAAAGACCTTATTTGCAAGCTCTTTGAAGCAGGGATCTGTTTGCAAACTCCGAAGCCATGTGTCAATGTGCTCCAGGGCTTCTACTCTTTGAGTTGGTGACACACACACACACAATGTGAGAGTTTCAGACCAGGAGAACTTTGTCTGTTTCTACAGGGCTCTGTTGCACTTGCACAGCGTGAGTCCTAAACACTCATTTAAAATACCCATAACCAACCACCTGATGTTTTACTTCCCTTCGTATTTTCAGTGTTGTCACTTGTTTGTTTGGGGTTTTCTTTGCTATCTGTGTTGATTTATTACTTATTTTTACTGTTCTATGTGTGGGAAGTATTCATCAAATTAAGAGTTGACATCCCATAGAAATGGTATAAGCCTCTCCTTTCCAGTATCAGAAAATATTGTATTAATATTTGCGATGAGAGCATGACTCTTTCTAGTTGACTCATAGATTTGTTTAGCATCTTAAAGCTGAGCTGTGTGTGCAGATAATATGCATGCAAGAGGGATAGTTTTGTGAACTGCAAAAGTCCGTAGCATGCTAGTGTTTTGGCAGATGCTTCATTTTTTGAGATTTAGTGGTCAGACTCTATGGTAGGAGTAGGTTATTAAATTGGGCCTCTGGTGCATATTTTTTATGCTTTTACTTAATGGCCATGGCTTTGTTTTATTTCTATAGCTGTTTTCAGTATGCCACATTTTGGTGTGTTTACTAACTTGCGTTGTTAGAAAGGATGATAAAATACATGTACTCCGAGGGCAGTGTCAATTTTCTTTGTATTTGATTTCCTATTAAATAAACATCTTAGGCAGTGCAACTTGTTAATTATCCCTTGTTTTCATATTTTTCTTCTTCCTCCATACCTATGAACTGTTTAAGAATATATATTATATCTAGGGTTTTTGTTTGCACTTGTGGTGCACATCCGCACATACCTCGAGATTGGTGCTGCACATAACAAAATTGAACCTGCACATGGATGGAAAATATTCAAGGGAACATTGGTTAGTGGTGTGACTGTGTGGCTCAGTTCATGATGGCTGAAAAATGGCGGGGAATTGTTACCTTCTGTAGCTTCCACGGGAGCCCAGGACCGACAACATGGAACACCCGTAACTGACACAGCTCCGCTGGCAAAACTTTTAAGAAGAGACCAGGCAAGGGTCTGCATGTGGATTTCAGAGCACTTAAAACTATTACTCTTAACCCAAACATTTTGGAATCAGAGGGCAAAACTTCCAAGAGGAACTTCTACAAAATGCAATAAAAATGCACAGCACACATTGTCTAAAAGAATGTGCTTTTGGACGTTTGAAAGCACGCTGGCGCAGTTTACTGACTCGGTTAGATCTCAGCACAACCAATATTCCAATTGTAATTGTTGCTTGTTGTGTGCTCCACAATATCTGTGAGAGTAAGGGGAGACGTTTATGGCAGGGTGGGAGGTTGAGGCAACTCACCTGGTGGCCAATTTCACACAGCCAGACAACAGGGCAATTAGAAGAGTGCAGCAGGGCACGCTGCGCATCATAGAAGCTTTGAAAGCCAGTTTCATGACTGGCCAGGGTACGGTGTGACAGTTGTGTTTATTTCTCTTGAAGTTACCCATCCCCTATATATATGAAAGGAAATAAAGTCAAAATTGTTTAAAAACTGTTCTTTATTATTTGTTGCACAACACATTGAGAGAAATCAGAAGGTAGACGGGGAGGAGGGGGGTATTGGGTTAGGGGCATGGAGGAGGAGGGAAGGACAAGTCCAGAAACCAAATCAAAAGTTCGCATATGCCAGCTTTCTGAGTTTGTGGGTCCCCGTAGCCTCCACCCTTGTATTCTTGGGCATCTGGGTGAGGAGGCTATGGATCTTGGGGAGGAGGGAGGGCGGTTATACAGGGGCTGCTGCGGCAGTCTGTGGTCTTGCTGCCTTTCCCGCATTAGATCCACCATACAGTGGAGCATGTCAGTTTGCTCCCCCATGAGCTTGACCATAGCGTCCTACCTGCTCTCATCGCACGCGTCCCTCCTCTCTTCGTGTTCATGTAATGCTTTATGGGACTCCGCAATTGTTTGCCTCCACGCATTCAGCTGGGCCCTATCAGTGTGGGAGGACTGCATGAGCTCGGCAAACATGTCCCGAGTTCGTTTTTTCCACCTTCTAATCTGGATCAGCCTCTGGGATGGAGTAGATAGGGGCCGCGTTGAAACATTTGCACCTGCGGGAGGAGAAAAAGGGAGGGTAGTATTTTAAAAGATACATTTCAGAGAACAAAGGGAACACTCCTGCTCAGTGAAATAGGCAATTCATAGTACACAGCACATGTTCTTTCCGTACAAGTTAGCATTTTGCCTCTTATACTGAAGTGCCTGCCACTTTGGTGTGAGTAAGCCATCACACATGGCCGGGCAACAGAATTCAGCTTGCAGGCAGCCTAGGGGCACGTGGGGTTCTGCTTCTGCTAAATTCATTTAAATGCTTTCAAACTGCTGGGCCCCCTTTCCCATAGCAAGCAATGCCTGGTGGGTTTGCCATATAAAAGGAGGGCCTGCGGGCTCTCTGGGATGATCACTTTACACAACACTCCCTCCTCCCCCCACACCCACCGCGTGGCTGATGAGGCTCTGAGCAGGGATGAGCCCTTTAAACTAAACTCAAACAGCCCAGCGCGGCTGGGTTTCCCCCCGTCCCCCACCGTGTGGCTCTGATCAGGCTCTCACTCACCAGAAGTACCTTCTCCAGGGTCATGGTCTGGGAGCCCACCTTGGGAGTGCGGGGAGGCTATTGGCTCCAGCGTTAAGAATAGTTCCTGGCTAGGGGGGGAAAAGAGATTCCCCACTTGCTGCCTGTGTACTGTCCTCCTCCTTTTCATCCTCCAATGACTCTTCCTCCTCGCTCCGTGCAACTCCCCCCTTGCAGGTGTCCACGGACAGTGGTGGGGTAGTGGTGGCGTCACCCCCCATAATTGCATGCAGCTCATGGTAGAAGTGGAATGTATGGGGCTGTGACCCAGAGCTCCCGTTCACCTCCCTGGCTTTTTGGTATGCTTGCCTGAGCTCCTTGATTTTTGTACGACACTGCTCTGTGTCCCTGGAGTAGCCTCTTTCCGTCATGGCCCTGGAGACTTTAGCGTACGTATTTGCGTTCCTTTTCTTGGAACGTAGTTCTGCCATAACAGATTCATCTCCCCAACATGCAATGAGATCCAGTACCTCCCGTTTGGACCATGCTGGAGCTCGTCTGCGAGTCCAGGACTGTGTGATCTCCTGTGATGGTGGACTCTGCATGGTCGCCTGTGATGGTGGACTGTGCTGATGGTCACCTGCGCTGATAGTGATCAAACAGGAAATGAAATCCAAAAGTTCCCGGGGCCTTTCCTGCCCACCTGGCTAGTGCATTGGAGTTGAGAGTGTTGTCCATAGCGGTCACAAGGGAACATTCTGGGATAGCTCCCAGAGGCCAATAATGTCGAATTGCGTCCACAATACCTTTAACCCGGGATTGCAATCTCGATTTAAGCACTATTCCACTTGCCGAGGTGGAGTACAGAAATTGGATTAAAGAGCCCTTTAAATCGAAAAACCTGGCTTGGTCGTGTGGATGGAATCTCTTTTTTTTTTTAATTAACTCGGCTAATTCTGAAATAACAGACTAGTGTAGACCAGGCCTTACTATTGCAGCACGTCTGCATTTCAGTGTCCGTGACTCACCAGTTTGGCTTGTGCTGCTCTGAAATTCCAAATTCTACAGGTATTGACTTTTTCAGTCCTAGTTTCCCAAAGCGGCAGTGGGTGCTATGTACTATCTGAGATAAATGCCAAGTGACTGAGATCTGTCAGGGAACAAGGAGAACAATAATAGTTTCAGCCCAAGCTGTGTGCAGTAAAATGTTAAAAGAGCAAGATGACTTTTAAAAAGCTGCCTCTGGTGGCAGAGCTGTATCTCAGGGACCTCGTCTCAAACAGACCCGTATTTGGACCAATAACCCTTCCCTGAATGCCCATAAATCACAGAAAATATCAAGACCATTAGAATAAATGTGGCTTTTAGTGTAGTTAGAAAAATTGATCTTTAAACAGAAAATAATGCTTCCATCAACCTAGCCACTGCCTCTCGGGGAGGTGGATGACCTATGCCAATGGGAGACCCCTTTCCATTGCTGTAGTAATGTCTACATCCCCGGTCCATCCTATCCCTTACTGCGCTGAATTCCACCAGTCCATGCTCACCGGTCCCAGCCTTCCTACAACTCTCATTGTGTCTGGGTGTCTTTCTGTGGTTAAGGAGCAGGTCCAAGGTGACTTCCCCTCTGGCTGGAGCCTTTACTTTCTGGGGCATGGGGTTACTGTGTCTGTGTTTTGGGAGCCCCTTTGATGAGGAGCTGTGACTGGGCTCCTGGGGGGGGGGGGTGTCAGCAGCAGCACAGGGCCATTTGAGCCACCGCATACAGACCTCTTCCCCTTGAGCTAGTAGCGTAACTGAGAGCAGTAGGCTGTTCTGCATGTGGGCCAGCCACTAGAGGGGGTGAGATAGAGGATGCTGCAAAGTCAATACCACTGTGATGCTCTGTACCTCGGGGGGACACCCTACACCCCCAACTTCATCTTTATAAAATGATTGTGTGGTATCCAATGCAAAGTTTGTCATGTTGGGTGTCTTTGGAAGACTCATAATGCACTGAGCATGGTTGTTATAGTGATGTTCTAGTAGTTGTTACACTAATGTTACACTAAGGTTATAGGTTATAATTTCATGTATGTCGTTATGAGGTTGAAAATGTATCCTCAATGTATCCAAAGCAAGCCCATGCAAAAACTTTCCAAGAACAGAGAGGCAGTTCACACCTCGTCAAGGCATGGATGGGACAAACCCAGCCCAGCCTCACAGGAACAATGATACACAGGCTTAGGCAATAACAAAAGAATCTGTTAGACCCTTGAGGGAGTCACCCCCTTCCTTTGGGCAGTTTGGGACTGCGATGAGGTAATGCTCACCTGACTCTGAAAAGTGGGGGGGGGGCAAAGCCAAAAGGAAAGAAAGGACATGATAAAAGGGAGAGACATTTTGCTCTCTCTCTCTCTTTTCCACCTACATCTACAGACACCACCACCACCACCAAGCGACTGAAGCTCTGATCAAAGGGGAGAGCCTGGCTGTGGTGAGAAACATCTAAGTTTGTAAGGACATTGAAAGTGTTAAGATCAGCTTAGAATGATTTTGCTTTTATTTCATTCGACCAAATCTGACTGGTTAGGCTTTGACTTATAATCACATAAAATCTCTCTTTATAGCTAATAAATTTGTTTATTCTACCTGAAGCAGTGCATTTGGTTTGAAGTGTGTCAGAGGCTCCTCTTGGGATAACAAGCCCGGTAAATATCAAGTTCTTTGTTAAATTGACGAACTCATATATGCTTGCAGCGTCCAGCGGGCATAACTGCAAGCCGGAGGTTCCTAGGGTTGTGTTATTCACTTGCAAGTACCTGGGAGCAGCTTACATGCCTGTGTGTGAGGCTGTGCGTGAACAGCCCAGGAGTGGGGGTTCTCACAGCAGAGCAGGGTAAGGCTGGCTCCCAGAGTCAAGGATTGGAGTGACCTAGCAGATCACCAGTCTAGATAACACCAGAGGGGAATGTAACAACCACCTAGATGACAAAAAGTTTAGCCCGAACAGGGAAATTAGCTGGTTAAATGGGACATGAGGAAAATAGAGAAGTTGTCACCACTGGAGTAAAAGAAGTTCACATCGGCTGAGGATCTGACCCATTTACTCCAACGGAAGCAGGATGATTAACATCAGCTGGGGATCTGACCCATCTGCTTGTCTTTTCCCCAATCCTGGTCGCAGACCCTAACAGCTGTTGCTGCCCCTCGGTCCCAGCTGTGAGGGGGGTGAAGCCCTTTCATTCTGCAGTGCCTAGTTCGCCTACATTTGAGGGACTTCAGCTGCCCTCTGTCCCGAGGGCCCCCCACTCCCAATACAGCTCCTACTTCTGCATGGGGCAGAAGAGGTTCTGCATTCTGCCAGGAAAGGTTCATTGCAGGGGGATGGGTCCGTTTGCCTGTTCTCTCTAGCTAGGACTGTCCAGGGTGCCCAGAACTGCGGTGTTAGAGCGCCGTAGTCCAGTGTGGAGCTGCCATTCACCTTCCCCTCCTTTGGTCTCATCTTGAATCCAACCTTTTTTCTTTCCACCACCATCCTAAACATGCTGCACTTGCCTCCTGCCCTCTGTAAGAGACAGTGTCCCTGTTGTGTGTAAATAGGCTTCTCTGTAACCTCTGTCTGCTTCCCCCACCCCATTTCCTCACCGTTCAGTCTGTGCTGATGTGGGTCTTTCTCTCTGGGATTCCCCCCCACCCTTCTCCTTCATCATTGAGCATCCTCCCAGGAAGCCCACGAGATTGGATTTTGAAAAGCACCAGGAGAGGGAGAGACACGTGTCTCTGCCCAAGAGGTGATGGTTGGGAAGTCTGAGACTAGGTCTACACTACCCGCCTGAATCGGCAGGTAGAAATCGACATCTCAGGGATCGACCGATGGGACGCGACAATCGATCCCCGAATCGACGCTCTTACTCCACCAGCGGAGGTGGGAGTAAGCGCCGTCGACGGGAAGCCGCAGAGGTCGATTTTGCCTTTATCCCTACAGCGGGGTAAGTCGGCTGCGATACGTCGAATTCAGTTACGCTATTCGCGTAGCTGAATTTGCGTATCTTAAATCGACCCCCCCATGTCGTGAAGACCTGCCCTAAGGGAGGGTTTTGCTGGTTGACCACGGTGGGGGAATCCAGGTGCAGTTGCCCTGAACGGTGACAGTGAGGTTACAGCAGGACTCTGCAGCCAGCACGGCCAGCTCCAACTACCCGCTGGCCAGAACTGCCACCCAGTGTTTTTAACACAGCCTAGAGATCTCCTGCAGCTGAGGAAGGAGGAGAGCTGAAGACATGGGTAAAGGGTTTCCCCTCCCTCCAGTGGCAGGGGAGGGAGAGCAGTCATCTGCCATGGAGTCAGGACACCCCCTTCCAAATAATGGTACAGTGGGGGACAAGCTACCCCTCCCAGCAGAGACGATTTGTACGTTCTGATACAGGAAGGGCACAATGTAAACTTGGGGGGGGGAGGGCACATGACTACCCCACATGTTGCCTCTGGAAGGAACCTTCCAGCCCCACGTCCCTGGCCAGGGCAACCAATACCGCTGGCTCCTGGGGGGCTGGGGCCACAGGAGCTGGGAACACGTCTCTGGGCTGGCCCTGCCCCCGGGAGACTCAGAGCACCACAGTGTCTGCTTGGAACTCCAGCAACCTCGCGGTCACCTCAGCTGGGGAAGGGGGCAAGACAGATCCGCTTCTCACGCCGGCTGAGGGTGGCCACTCGGCGCAGGGTTGCCAACTTTCTAATTGCACAAAACCGAACACCCTTGCCCCACCCCGACCCTTCCACGAGGCCCCGCCCCCTCACTCCAGCCCCCCCTCCTTCAGTCGCTCACTTTTCCTGACCCTTACTCACTTTCACTGGGCTGGAGCGGGAGGTTGGAGTGTGGGAGGGGGTGTTGGCCACAGCTGGGTTGCAGGCTCTCGAGAGGGGCAGGGGATGAGGGGCTTGGCGTACAGGAGGGGGCTCAAGGATGGGGCACAGGGTTGGGGTGCTGGCTCTAGGAGGGAGATGGGGCGTGGGAGGGGGTTCTGACCTGGGACAGGGAGTTCAGGGTATGACTGCGGCCGGTTGGCGCATACCTCATGTAGCTCCCAGATGGTGGCGCAGCGGGGCTAAGGCAGACTCCCTCCCTACCCTGGCTCCGCACTGCTCCTGGAAGCAGCTGGCATGTCCGGCCCGTAGGCAGAAGTTCGTCTAGGTGGCTCTGCACCGTGGGCACTGCCTATGCCCACAGGCACCACCCCCATTGGCCGCAGTTCCCAGCCAATGGGAGTTGTGGAGCCAGCGCATGGAGCTTCTCTAATCGCTCCTATGCCTAGGGGTTGCAGGGACATGCAGCCACTACGGGATCCACACGGAGCCAGAGTAGGCAGGGAGCCTGCTTTAGCCCGGCTGCACCGTTGACTGGATTTTTAACGGCTCAGTCAGCGATGCTGACCGGAGCCACCAGGGTTCCTTTTTGTCCAAGCATTCCTGTGAAAAACGGAACGCCTGGCAACCCTAACTCCAGGTTGCACAGCAGAAGCTGCTTGCGAGAGCACCCAGATGGGAGGAGGCAGCAGCAGCCCACCCCCTCTGCTCCCCAACCAGGCCGGATGCTGGGGACAGGGGCCAAGAAAGCCGGAACCATCCCAGTACATTTCTGGCTTGCTTGGCCCCTTTCACCTCCATTTATAACCTTTCAAACCAGACCCCCAACCTCACCTCAGCCTGATCAGACACAAGCCCAGGGAAAGCCAGACCGGTGTGGCGGCAGGGTCTGGCCATGACAGTGACAGCAGAGAAATCCACCACTACTACATATTTAGAGATACCCCACCCTTCCATCAATCTCTCATCAGGGAGACGCACTGCCCTGGCTCACCTCCCCTACCCCCCTCCTTGCTCCTGAAAGCCTGCACAGGGGAGCTCATTTTCCTTTGCGATGCTCTGAGGCCCCTAGGATGCAGCCAGAGCTGAGATGGGTGCCCCCTCCCCCAGGTTCTCCCATATGAGAACCAAAGGGTTAATGTAGAGGGAGCTGATAAGGCTCCAAGTTACACCAGCTGACCTCCACCCAGATACTCCACGATTCTCGCCCATGTAGCTTATTGAAAGACATGACTCAATATCCCTTTTATACATTTCATTAAAATGAAGAACACACCTCACTAAACCTAATTTATTTGTGACACCACCCAGCTAGCTCTCGAGTACACAATACAGTGATCACGTTCAGGTCAGATCAAAAAATCAGTCAGTAAACAACGATCTTGCTTTGGAATCAAGTCTTCACTTTAGCCAAATTATCACAATACAGCAGAAAATGAATCCTTGTTAAATCCTGAAACAGGAACCGAGGAGGCAGCTGTCCACTTAGTTATTAATCCCAGTCAGAGAACTTCACTCAGGCCGTGCGATCCACACTCAGCCACTTGAATATATCAACACTAAGCCCAATATATTGTTCACATTTAAGCCACAACTTCAGAGCTTCTACCTTAGATCTCACCAGTATGTGGCTAACCTTCTCCCAGTGGCTTCCAAGGACAAATACCTTAATACAGATACAGACCTTAATACACAGAATTTTAATGGTATGGATCTGATTGCTTAGGTTCTTTGAACTAATATTCAATTATGTGACCAAATGGCCTTCAGGAGAGAGAGAAAAACCCGCAACAAAGCGGTATAAGTCACTTTCTCTTTCATATAAAATGAAATTCCAGAGCAGGTTACATCTGATGACTCAAAAATCAGGAGAGCAGATTCCCCCGTCGCCTTCTCCTCTGATCCATTCAAACCTGCTTCACTCAACAGCAGTTCATTATTATGGAGTCGTGCTATTTAAAAAAAAAAAAAAAAAAAAAGCTTCATCATAATAGGGAAAAACTGCCGACCTTCTCATCTGCAAACAATCTCAGCTCCGCAGGGAAAAGTCCAGAAGTGGCTCTGTCAATAGAGATAAACTGGGATTTAGTCTCGGAATGATCACACTGTGTTTGGGATCCACTGAAATTTCCCATCCAGGTCTGGGACACTTTCATCTCAGTCCTAACGGATTTAGGATCAATTTGCTATGAAGTGCAGACACTCTTTGGGAGGTGGAGGCGTAGAACAGAGGTGGATAAACTCCATTGTGGCTCAGACAGACGCCAACGCTGCTGGAGTGAGCGGGCCTAGTGACGGCGATGGGGAAGGAGGTAATCCCGGCGACTCAACCCATTTCCTTCCGGTGTCGCAGAGGCTGAAATGATACATTTGTCCCACTCCTGCTCCTCCTCTTTGTTATATTGAAATAGATTTTCAATAAGGAAAGTGGTAAAATGAAAAATACCTGCTGCCCAGCACAACCTGGACCATTGTGAGAACATCTGGGAATGAGACAATCTGTCGCCAAAGGGGGAACTTGGTGACTCTAACAATCGCTCTGCTAGTGCGGTGACATTATAAATGTGCTGCTCAGGGCTTGGCTAGAGCAGGAAAATGGGTGTGAATTAGGACAGTTCAAAGGGGAAGGTGCTAGCTAACCCCAACCCCTGTGCCTGGGCTATGTCAGCACGGCACATCTAGCAGGGTGTTTACATTAGGATAGCTACCTCCAGCAGGCTGACTCCATGGAAAATCCTAGAGGGGGCAAATCCCAGAACGATTTTTGCTCAGTTTAGCTACTTGAGATCACCCCTATTTTCCACCCCTGGGGCTGATGGACACTCCTGGCAGGAGAGACACACGCCCATGATGACTCACATTAGAAAGGAGTTGGTAGAAAGGACCAAAGGATTCACTCCAGAGAAGGGCGACCTGCTAAAGGAAAAGCAAGCAACTCACCTGGGGGAGCTGAGAGACCAGGGTGATGCAAATGGTACAATAAAAAAATCACTATGTGGGAATTAGCAAATGTCTTTTAAAAAATCTTTTCTCTGCCCTACACAAAGTTTTTATGGTGTGTATCTATCCTGTGAAATCGTTGATGCCCACAGTAACTCCTCACTTAACTTTGTCCTGGTTAAGTTGTTTCATTGTTATGTTAATGATCAATTAGCGAACATGCTTGTTTAAAGTTGCCCAATACTCCATTATAACGTTGTTTGTCCACTGCTTGCAGAAAGAGCAGCCATTGGAGCTGGTGGGGGCCTGGAACCAGAGTGGGCCGGCAGCCCCCCCTTCAGATCCCCTAAGTTCCTTGTGTGGCAGCCACCCAGCAGGCTATCAATTGCTGGGCAGTTCAGCTGTCCCTCCCCACACTGCCGTGTGCTGCTCCTGGCCTCTGCCTTGGAGCTGCTCCCAGAGACTCCTGCTTGCTGTGCAGAGGTGGGGGGAGAGAGGGGTGCTAATGTCAACGTGTCCCCCTCCCCCCGATCCTGTACCCCATCTCCACAGAGCGGGGGGAAGGGGAACATGACAGGGCTCAGGACGGAGGGAGCTGGCAGCAGCTGCTGCTATCTCAACTTGCTGATCTACTTAAAAAGGCAGTGTACTTAGAGTTGGGTCAGTGTACTTAAAGGGGCAATGTGCTTCTCTCTCTCTCTCTCTCTCTCTCTCTCACACACACACACACACACACACACACACACACACACACACACTGTGTGTCTTTGTTTCTCTCTGCCATGCTGTGTGTCCTACCTCCATTCAAGCTGCCTTATAGGGCGTGAGGCTACATTAATAACAATGTGATAACCCTTGAGGGCTCACCCGAGTGCTAGTTCATCATTTAGCAAGGCATTCCTTGGGAAATATCCCACCCTCTGATTTCACCACCTCAACCAAGCTTCACAATCGTCACTGCTATGTACAATATTAAATTGTTTGTTTAAAACTTATATTATGTATATATATGTATGTATAAAAATATAGTCTTCTGTGTGGCAAAAAAATTTCCCTGGAACCTAACCCCCCTCATTTACAATAATTCTTAGGGGGAAATTGGATTCACTTAATATCGTTTCACTTAAAGTAGCATTTTCCAGAAACATAACTACAACATTAAGTGAGGAGTTACTGTATTAAGGTGTGAGCTCCAGATGAAACTTTTCCCACACTCACAGCATTCACAGGCAGCTCTCGTGTGTGGATCCTCTGATGATTAATGAGACTTGAGCTCTGAGTGAACTGTTTCCCACACTCACAGCATGTATAGGGTCGCTCTCCTGTGTGGATTCTCCGATGAATAGTAAGCCCTGTGCTCCAAGTGAACTGTTTCCCGCACTCACAGCACTCATAGGGGCGCTCTCCTGTGTGGATCCTCTGATGGTTATTAAGGTCTGATTTGAAAGAGAACCTTTTCCCACACTCACAGCATTCATATGGTCTCTCTCCTGTGTGGATCCTCTGATGTCTAGTAAGGGATGAGTTCTCAGTGAAACTTTTCCCGCACTCACTGCACTCATAGGGTCTCTCTCCTGTGTGGATCCTCTGATGTTTAATAAGGCCTGAGTTATGAGGGAACGATTTCCCGCACTCAGAGCATGTGTAGGGGCGATCTCCTGTGTGGATTCTCTGATGATTAATAAGGCCTGAGCTCTGAGTGAACTTTTTCCCACACTCAGAGCACTCATAGGGTCGCTCTCCGGTGTGGATTCTCTGATGATTAATAAGGCCTGATCTCTGAGTGAACTTTTTCCCGCACTCACAGCATGTATAGGGGCGCTCTCCTGTGTGCATTCTCTGATGATGAAAGAGGCCTGAGCTCTGAGTGAACTTTTTCCCACACTCACAGCACTCATAGGGTCTCTCTCCTGTGTGGCCTGTCTGATGTGTGATAAGGTTTGATTTCTCACTGAACTGTTTCCCACACTCGCAGCATTTGTAGGGGCGCTCTCCTGTATGGATCCTCTGATGTTTATTAAGGTTTGATTTGAAAGTGAAGCTTTTCCCACACTCACATTTATACGGTCTCTCTCCTGTGTGAATCCTCTGATGTCTAATAAAGGATGAGCGCCGAGTAAAGCTTTTCCCACACTCACAGCACACATAAAGTCTCTCTCTTGTGTGGATTTTCTGATGTTTAAGAAGGGCTGAGCTCTGAGGGAACGTTTGCCCACACTCACGGCATTCATAGGGCTGCTCTCCTGTATGGATTCTCTGATGTTTAAGAAAGGCTGTGCTCCAAGTGAACTGTTTCCCGCACTCACAACATTCATAGGGGCGCTCTCCTGTGTGGATCCTCTTATGTATATTAAGGTTTGATTTGAAAGTGAACCTTTTCCCACACTCACAGCATTTATACGGTCTCTCTCCTGTGTGAATCCTCTGATGTCTAATAAGGGATGAGCTCCGAGTGAAGCTTTTCCCGCACTCACAGCACTCATAGGGTCTCTCATCTGTGTGGCTTGTCTGATGTTTAGTAAGGCTTGATTTCTCACTGAACTGTTTCCCGCACTCACAACATTCATAGGGTCTCTCCCCCATGTGGCTATTCTGATGTTTAATAAATTTTGATTTCTCAATGAATTGTTTCCCGCACTCAGAGCATTCGTAGGGGCGCTCTCCTGTGTGGATCTTCTCATGTTTAAATAGGGCTGAGCTCTGAGCGAACGTTTGCCCGCACTCACCACATGTATAGGGTCGCTCTCCTGTGTGCATTCTCTGATGATTAATAAGGAATGAGCTCAGAGTGAACTTTTTCCCACACTCACAGCATTCATACGGTCTCTCTCCTGTGTGGATCCTCTGATGTCTAGTAAGGGTAGAGCTCCGAGTGAAGCTTTTCCCGCACTCACAGCACTCATAGGGTCGCTCTCTTGTGTGGCTTGTCTGATGTGTAATAAGGTTTGATTTCTCACTGAACTGTTTCCCACACTCACAGCATTTGTAGGGTCGCTCTCCCGTGTGGATCCGCTGATGTCTAATGAGGGTGGAGATCAGAGTGAAGTGTTTCCCACACTCAGTGCATGTGTTTTTTCTCTCTTCTGTGGGTATTCTCTGCTGGGCTGTGATTTCCTTGGAGTTCTGGTGAGTCCCCTGACAATTAATGGATTTGCCCACTTTCTCCCTGGGCTGGATTCCCTGCTGCCTCTCTGGCCTGTGCTGACTCTCACAGGTTTTCCCCTTCACATGACGCCTGGACACATTCCCTTGGGATCCTTGCAATAATCCCCCATGTGCTTCCACTTGCTCAGCATCTTCCTGCTGAGGATTCAGCTCCTTGTTCTCACTCACCATCCCAGCACCTCCTAGGACAGAGAGAGAAACGTCATAAACAGAGGTAGAAAAGGGAAAATAAAACCAAAATTATAGCTGGAGAGACAGAAAAAACTCCTCCCCTTAGGGGACAGAGGAGGGGAACAATTCTGCCTCCACATCCCATCAGGTAGGGAGCTGCTGCCAGGTGTCAGTGAGGATGGGTAGGAAGCCGGGAGGGATAGCTGCCCATAGGGTACAAACCCTCCTGGGGATACTCCTGAACTCCGAGAGCTCCCAAGGCCTTTTCAGGGAGTCCCAGCTCCTTCCTTCAGGCACGGAGAGTTTCTGAATTGGTTTAATGATCCCTCACCTGCGTAGACAGCTCTCAGGATCTCGCCTTCCTCAGAGCCCTGGAGATCCAGGACCCACGGCTCCTCCCCTTGTTCCAGTTGGGAGATCACATCAGGTTTGGAAACAGGAAACCCTGCTGAGGGGACAGAAAATAAGGGAGATCAGGGGAGTTCATGGCACATTTCTCACAAAGAAGAGTCTATCGGTTTTAACCCAGCCCATTGTAAAGCAGTAAAACGCTTGGGGAAGCTTCTAAGGTGCAGGGCACTCTGCATATGAGGGATTTAACTATCCTCATCTCTGCTGGGAACACACACAGCCAGACACTGCTCAGCAAGGGGTTCCTAAAACACAGAGTCAGTAACTCCGTGTTCCAGGAAGTAAAGACTCCAGCCAGAGGGGAAGTCACCCTGGATCTGCTTCTTAATCACAGAGAGAAAGGTTCTCCCATGAGCATAGGTCATCTACCGCCGTGAGAGGCAGTAGCTAGCTCGATGGAAGCATTATTTTCTGTTTAAAGACCAACTAGTCTAACTACCCTAAATGCTACATGTTTATTCGGGTTGTCTTGAAACTTGCTGGGCAAATTTTTCATGGGCAACTTCTTCATCACAGTCATTTGTCGGTGCGTAGCACTGAATCAGGGGGATGTTAGACTTTGTGCTGAACTGCCCTGTGCCCTGTTCCCAGAGTGTTCTGTAGCGGGAAGGGCAGAGTGCTAGTATGTGGATCACTGGCTTGTCGGGGTGATGCTGAAACAGGGCAGAGTAGAGGTTGCATTGTGGGGATGCCATGAAACTTAACTCTCCATTTTCCCTTCTAAGAACCAAGGGGATGGGACTCCTTACCCAGCGAGGTCACATTCTCATAGTTCTCCTGCATGACATCTCTGTAGAGGGCTCTCTGAGTGGGGTCCAGCAGAGCTCCCTCTTCCCTAGTGAAATACACAGCCACCTCCTCGAAGGTCACCGGCCCCTGAAAGAGCAAGAGTTCAACAGTCAGTACCTGCTGCCTCACTCACAGCCCCACTATTCAACGGGAAAAGGAGTCAATCAAATGGAAGCTCTGGGTGGCTTGCAGTCAACAAAGTCCTACCCGCACACCGCTCATAAGAGCGGCCATACTGGGTCAGACCAAATGTCCATCTAACCCAGTATCCTGTCTTTCGATACCAATACCAGGTGCCGCAGAGGGACTGAACAGAGCACGTACTCATCAGGTAATCCATCCCCTGTCATCCATTCCCAGCTTCTGTCAAACAAAGGCGAGGGACACGATTCCTCCCCATCCTAGCCAATAGCCATTGAGGGACCTAGCCTGCACGAACTTATCAAATATTAGAGCATCCAGAAAACATGAGGGTGAGGGCACAAAGAGAGAGCCCCTTCTGTCCCAGCAGATCCATCACATTCCTACTAGTCTGAGACTGATACAGGTGTCCAGTGAGAGCTCCCTGGTAGAATCATAGAAGATTGGGGTTGGAAGAGACCTCAGGAGGTCAACTAGTCCAACCCCCTGCTCAAAGCAGGGCCAATCCCAACTAAATCATCCCAGCCAGGGCTTTGTCAAGCTGGGCCTTAAAAACCTCTAAGGATGGAAATTTCACCACCTCCCTAGGTAACCCATTCCAGTGCTTTACCACCCTCCTGGTGAAATAGTTTTTCCTAATATCCAACCTTGACCTCCCCCACTGCAACTTGAGACCATTGCTCCTTGTTCTGTCATCTGCCATCACTGAAAACAGCTGAGCTCCATCCTGGAGAGAGTCCAGCGGAGGGAAACGAAAAGCTGAGCTCCATCCTGTTTGGAACCCCCCTTAAGGTAGTTGAAGGCTGCTATCAAATCCCCACTTATTCTTCTCTTCTGCAGACTAAATAAGCCAAGTTCCCTCAGCCTCTCCTCATAAGTCATGTGCCCCAGCCCCCTAATCATTTTCGTTTCCCTCTGCTGGACTCTCTCCAATTTCTCCACATCCCTTCTGTAGTGGGGGGACCAAAAGTGGACGCAATACTCCAGATGTGGCCTCACCAGTGCCGAATAGAGGGGAATAATCACTTCCCTTGATCTGCTGGCAACGCTCCTACTAATGCAGACCAATATGCTATTAGCCTTCTTGGCAACAAGGTCACACCGTTGACTCATATCCAGCTTCTTGTCCACTGTAATCCCCAGGTCCTTTTCTGCAAAACTACCGCTTAGCCAGTTGGTCCCCAGCCTGTAGCAGTGCATGGGATTCTTCTGTCCTAAGAGCTTGGACTCTGCACTTGTCCTTGTTGAACCTCATGTGATTTCTTTTGGCCCAATCCTCCAATTTGTCTACATCACTCTGGACCCAACAGCACTTGCACCAGGAAGTTGTCCTCTTCACTCTCCAAAAACTTCCTGGATTGTCTGTGCACTGCTGTATTGCTCTCCCAGCAGATGTCAGGGTGATTGAAATCCCTCATGAGAACCAGGGCCTGTGATCTGGAAACTTCTGTTAGTTGTCTGAAGAAAGCCTCATCTATCTCATCCTCCTGGTCTGGTGGTCTACAGCAGACACCCACCATGACATCACCATGACATGGGTAGGAAGCCCAACACCCTCCTCATTGTGAGGAAGTAGATATGAGGGGAGGGGCATCTCCCCTACGCCTGACTTGTGGGTGACCCCTTCATATCTCACAGCAGCTGCTGGTTAGTCGGGTCAGGCTCCAGCACTGGAAGTCTGGTCTATTTTCCTAGCCCAATCTAGGTGGGTTGTTTCCTCTTCCTCAAATTAGGGCATTTCAACCTCCGAACCTCATGGGTCTGTTCCTAGAATCTAGGCCACTTATTAAACAACTCCCAGCAGGTTTGCCACACCCTGTCCTCCTCCCTTTCTCCACCCTGTGCATTTCCTGCCCACTCCAACCTCCAGACCAGTCTGTGCAAACCTTCCCATCTCCTGTGTATTTGCTGTCCCTCTCCTCCAGTAGGAACCCACCAGCAACCCCGCAATAATCCCTACCTGAACTGGCTCCTCTGCAGCCATTTCTCTTTCCTGTCCCATGGGAGGACGGGATGAACTGGAGCAAAACATGGACGTCATTCTGCAGCCTGGCAGGGCAAGAAGGGCAATTGTGGAGGTTTCAGAACAGGCTTTAGTTCATTTCACATCAGAATTCCCCCAGGCCCTTTCCCTGCAGACAGACACCCTAGATTCTGCCACGCTGGGAAAATACTTGATAGGTAATAATGAGGGAGACAAGGGAAGCACTAGAGGGAATTTCTATCAGCATTTTAGAGGGAAGTGGCACAGACAGGGAAAGTGTGGGTGGAGGATGAAGCTTCCCCAAGGGAGGCTAGCTCCCTGCCTCGCCTCTCCAGCCACAGACCCCGCTCCCTCCCCTTCACCCCATCTCTCCTCGGAGGGGCACAGTGAGCAGGGAGTCTCGTGGGGGAGGGCGAATGAGGAGGGACCCAGTAGGCGGGCGAGAAGTGCCCGGGAGGGAGGCCTGGGGGGGGGGAGACGGGCGGTGAGGAGGCACCTGGAAGGAGTGGGCCTCTGGTGGGAGAGGGGGGATGAGGAGGGACCCGGTAGGTGGGGGCGGGTCTGGCCCGGGAGGGGGAGGCAAGGCAGGACTCAGCGGGAGGGGAGGGGTCTTGCAGGGAAGGAGAGTGAGGAGGGACCCGCCGTGCGGGTGGGCGAGGAGTACCCGGGCAGGAGGGAGCATCTGGCGGGGGAGAGGAGGGACCTGGAGGGGGAGGTGGGGTGAGGAGGGACCAGGCAGTCTGGGAAAGGGGGATCTAGCAGGGGAGGGGGGATGTGGAGGGACCCGGCAGGCGGGGAGGGGGTCTCGCAGGGAAGGGAGGTGGGGAGGAACCTGGGAGGTGGGGGAGCTTAAAGAGGAGGGGGGGTGCGAAGCGGGACCTGGCTCATGGGGAAGGGGTCTCGCCCGGAAAGGGGGGGTGAGGAGGGACCCGGCAGGTGGGGAGGGGCCTGCTGGGGGAGGGGGAATGAGCCAGCACCTGGCGGGCGCGAGGCGGTGTCTCTCAGTGAAGGGGGGATGAGGAGGGACCTGGGGGCCGGCGGGGGGGGGGTTGAGGAGGGACCCAGCAGGTGGGGAGGTGGTCAGATGGGGGAGAAGGAGGCCAGGCGGGACCTGGCTGCTGGGACGGGGGTCTCACTGGGAAGGGGGGTCTAGGAGGGACCTAGCTGATGGGGCGGGGTCTGGCAGGGGAGGGGGTCGAGGAGGAACCCGGCTGACGGGGTGGGGGATCTGGCGGGGGGGGGGCAAGACAGCACCCTGTGGGGGGGTTTCTCAGGGAAGGGGGGGATGAGGGGGGACCCGGCAGGTGGGGGGGGGGGTCTCACCAGGAAGGGTGAGAAGCGACCTGGTGGCCATTGGCGGGGGGGGGTCCTCTCAGGGAAGAGCAGATGAGGGGGGACCCGGCAAGTGGAGGGTCTGGTGGGGGAGGCAGGCGAAGAGGGACCCAGGGGCCGGGGGAGGAGTCTGGCGGGGGAGAGGGGCCCTGGCAGGCGAGGGGGGGTCTGGCGGGGGAGGGAGCGAGGCTGGACGAGGGCGGCAGGGGACCTCCCAGGGAAGGGGGGCGAGGAGAAACCCGGCTGAGGGGGGGGTCTGGAAGGGGAGGGGAGACCCGGCGGGCGGGGGGAGTCTGGTGAGGGAGGGGGGAAGAGAGGAGAACCAGCAGGCGCGGGGGGGACGGGGGGGGGGAGAGTCTCGCAGGGGAGAGGGATGAGAGGGGACCCGGCAAGGGGGGGGGGCGAGGCGGGACTGGGGGGAAGGGGATCTCGTAGGGGAGGGGGTCGAGAAGGAGGAGGGGGGGTCTGGCGGAGGCAGCGGACCGGGGAGACCCCGCAGAGGGGGTGCAGCGGGCCCGGAGGGTCTCACCAGGCCGCGGCGGGGCCTCGGGGAAGGGGCGGAGCAGGGACGGGAAGAGGCGTATCCGGCGCCCCAGGGCGAAACGGAGTTTCCCGCGTGTGGAGAATCGCAGGGGTAAGACCCCCGAGTGCAACGGCGGAGCCTCCCCCGGGAAACCTCCTGAGTGATCGGGGACTCCCCCTGGCCAGGTCAGTCCCTGCCTCGAATTCCCCTCCTGCCCCTTCCCCCCGGGCATTTACTGCTTGCATAGACAGTTCAACCCCCGCTTCCCCTCCCTGCAACTCAGGCTGCTCCCCCCCGCCCGACACCTCCCCCACATCCAAGGGGACCCCCCCGCCGGGCCCCAGTCTCTGCCCCCCCAATCCCAGCGGGGCCGGGGACAGACCCTCGCTGCAGCGGCTCCGCTCTGGCTCGGGCGGCCCCAGGCTGCTGGCAGCACATGTACAACCAGGGAGCAGATCCCCGGGGGCTGCAGCGTCTGAGCTCCCTGGGGCAGAGAGTCACTTTCCTGCCCGGCCCCAGCACGTCCCCCGGGGGCTCTCGGTCACCTGGAGTCTCTGGCTCCGGAGCTGACGTGGGCAGAGCCCGGGGCTGGTTCCCCCGGGAGAACGGCCCCTCCCCGGCTGCCCCGTGCCCGATCTCCGGGCTTTGTTCTCCCCAAGTCCTGCTGCCTGCTTCCTCCAGCCCGCCCCGCTCCCAGCTGCTCCTGCCCCTTCCTGTGTGTCCTGCAGATACCAACCCGGGCTGCCGCCATCTCCCTGCCAGAGGGGAGAGAAGGGGGAGGGGTGTTAACCAAAACAGCCTGTATTCACACCCTGCACCCTATTGTAATAATCTCTCTGCACACAGGCCTTGTGAGGTAGCTTTTGAAAACTAATAACTCTCTGCTTAATAATATCCTGGGGATATGTATGGAGCAACATTATACAGAAAGTTATGGAAACCCCTTATACTTATTACTTCTGGTGTCTTACTTACAACAGTCCTGGCTAATACATCCCAGAATGATGTTGGCTTTTTTCCTTTGTATGCTGTTACTTGTTCAAAACCAGGCAGTCCTGCCTAGGCAAAAGTTATTAAGCAGGCTTGTCCTAGTCAAAGAATGTGCATCTGTCTCAGTTTACATGTAAGTAGCAAACAGACCCATCCAGTCAACAGTGGGAGGAGATTGCAGGAGACTGAACAATTTGGGTTTCTTGCCAGATCCTGGGCCTTATTCAGGGTTATCTTACACTTCTGTGGGAACTGAGAAAAATGGGAACTGGGTATAGCATTTATACCCTTCCTTGTTAAGAGTATGGCTTTATACCATATTTAATCCTTTACCATGGTTATAATAAGGTCCATAACTGCTTTATGTGGCCTTTTTGGCTGTCCAAAATTAAGTGTCAAATATTAATATTCATGATTTGCATCACTTATTCTATAAATAATAAATCCTATTGATCAATGCAGTCTAGCTGCTTAGCTGCTGCATGGTAACTGAGTTGCTAATGTCCCCTCCCCTCACCCGCTCCCTTCTTGCAGTATTCTGCGGGGTGCTATCCCTGGCTGCAGTCACTCGTTTGCTACCAAAAATGAGCGTGCAAAATATCTTCTTCGGCCTACCCTATTTTGCTAAATCCCAGCCTTTAGCATAACTACTCCCACAAAGCCTTAAACTAATAGAATAGGCCCTTAACTGTAACAAGCTTAATAACCCATTCACTTATGTTCATCTATTTGCCCTCCCCACCCCGCAAGTTCCAAGCTAATGAGTGATGTACCCCTACCAATCTTACACTCCCATAATGTCATTTTACCCCTAGCAAGCATAAAATCACACAGGAGACATGAGGCAGGTCATAGGTCGTAAAATCAGGCCAGGGGTCAACCCCTGGCCCCTATACATGGGCTGTGTCTTTACGGCAAGAATAGTTATGTTTTACATCATGATAGCTAGCTCAAGCTAGCTAAGTCCAAGGAAAATTCTAGGGCAGAGGTGCTCAAACTGTGGTCTGTGAGCTCCATTCAGGTGGTCCGCGGATCGTTCCCTCTCAGCTGCGCGCCTGGGCGGCCGAACAGAAAAGAATGAAGGGCCACCCACCTAATTAGTGGACAGGCGTGGCTCCACAAATTAGGTGCCTGGACCCTGGAGAAGACGCACATGTAAGAAGAGGTGGTGGCCTTGGGGAGACTGGGGGGTAAGTGGGAGGGGGCAGTGGGGTGAGAAGAGAAGATGGGGGGATTTTGGGACGTGCAGGGCTGCCGCAGCCAGAGAAAGGCGACTTTCCCCAGCTCCAGGGCTGCGGCTGATGGGGAGAGACCCTCCTCCTTCCCAGCCCCAGCTCAGGGGCTGCCGTGGCAGGGAAGAGATCCCCTTCCTTCCCAGCCCCAGCTCGGGGGCTGCCGCAGCGGGGGAGAGAAGGCACATCCATTGCATTAGAAAAGTAAGACTACTGATACTAAAATATGAGTTGTGTGCTTTTATTTGTAGAACAAAAAAGCATTAATTATTATTGTTTTTTTTTATGTAGCACTTTTATCCAAAGCGCTTTCCAATAGTTAGCTAACGGTAAAAACAACATTTGGAAAGATCATTAAGTGGTCTGTTGAGCAATTTTCAAGTGGTCCGTGGAAAAAAAAGTTTTGAGAACCACTGGCCTAGGGGACATGAGGCCCAGGTAGATTTAGCTAGTTGAGGTCACCCCTCTCTCTCCCATCGGGGGCTGATGGACACCTCTGGCAGATGGAACATACACACACTTCCAAGACTCAAAGGACAATGGAATTGATAGACAGGACCACAGGATTCACCCAGAAAAGGGCAAACTGCAAAAGCAGGCAACTTGCCTAGGGGAGCTGAGAGAACACGGTGAAGCAAAGGGGCCAAATAGCTTAAAGGTCAATATGTGGGAATTAACAAAAGTCTTAGAGTACAAAAGAAAAAAACTCTTTTGCCAGCCCTAGACAGGGTTTTCGCAATGTTTATCTCCTTTGCAGATTCTCTGATGATAAACAAGGGCTGAGCTCTGATGGAATGTTTTCCCTCTCTCGGCGCATATAGACTCATAGACTCATAGACTTTAAGGTCAGAAGGGACCATTATGATCATCTAGTCTGACCTCCCACATGATGCAGGCCACAAAAGCTGACCCACCCACTCCTGGAATAATTCTCTCCCTTGACTCAGCTGTTGAAGTCCCCAAATCATGATTTAAAGACTACAAGTCGCAGAGAATCCTCCAGCAAGCGACCCCTGCCCAGCAAGCAACCCCTGCCCCATGCTGCGGAGGAAGGTGAAAAACCTCCAGGGCCTCTGCCAATCTACCCTGGAGGAAAATTCCTTCCCAACCCCAAATATGGTGATCAGCTGAACCCCGAGCATGCGGGCAAGATTCTCCAGCCAGACCCTCCGGAAAAAGTTCTCAGTAGTAACTTTTAATATCCCATCATTGACCATTGTTACTAATTATCAGCAATGGCACGTTATTGACCTATTGACTAAAATCACGTTATCCCATCAAACCATCCCCTCCATAAACTTATCAAGCTTAATCTTAAAGCCAGAGAGGTCTTTCGCCCCCACTGTTTCCCTTGGAAGGCTGTTCCAGAACTTCACCCCTCTGATGGTTAGAAACCTTCGTCTAATTTCAAGCCTAAACTTCCCGACGGCCAGTTTATATCCATTTGTTCTCGTGTCCACATTAGTACTGAGCTGAAATAATTCCTCTCCCTCTCTAGTATTTATCCCTCTGATATATTTAAAGAGAGCAATCATATCCCCCCTCAGCCTTCTTTTGGTTAAGGTAAACAGACTGAGCTCCTCGAGTCTCCTTTCATACGACAGGTTTTCCATTCCTCGGATCATCCTAGTGGCCCTTCTCTGTACCCGTTCCAGTTTGAATTCATCCTTTTTAAACATGGGAGACCAGAACTGCACACAGTACTCCAAATGAGGTCTCACCAGTGCCTTGTATAATGGAACCAGCACCTCCTTATCCCTACTAGAAATACCTCGCCTAATGCATCCCAAGACCGCATTAGCTTTTTTCACGGCCACGTCACATTGCCGACTCATAGTCATCCTGCGATCAACCAGGACTCCGAGGTCCTTCTCCTCTTCCGTTACTTCCAACCGATGCGTCCCCAGCTTATAACTAAAATTCTTGTTAGTTATCCCTAAATGCATAACCTTACACTTCTCACTATTAAATTTCATCCTATTACTATTACTCCAGTTTACAAGGTCATCTAAATCTCCCTGCAGGATATCCCGATCCTTCTCCGAATTGGCAATACCTCCCAACTTTGTGTCATCCGCAAACTTTATCAGCACACTCCTACATTCGGTTCCGAGGTCAGTAATAAATAGATTAAATAAAATCGGACCCAAAACCGAACCTTGAGGAACTCCACTGGTAACCTCCCTCCAACCTGACAGTTCACCTTTCAGTATGACCTGCTGCAGTCTCCCCTTTAACCAGTTCTTTATCCACCTCTGGATTTTCATATCGATCCCCATCTTTTCCAATTTAACCAATAATTCCTCATGCTGTACCGTATCAAATGCTTTGCTGAAATCGAGGTATATTAGATCCACCGCATTTCCTTTATCTAAAAAATCTGTTACTTTCTCAAAGAAGGAGATCAGGTTGGTTTGGCACGATCTACCTTTCATAAAACCGTGTTGTAATTTGTCCCAATTGTCATTGACCTCAAGGTCCTTAACTACTTTCTCCTTCAAAATTTTTTCCAAGACCTTGCATATTACAGATGTTAAACTAACAGGCCTGTAGTTACCCGAGTCACTTTTTTTCCCCTTCTTGAAAATAGGAACCACATTAGCTATTCTCCAGTCAAATGGTACCACCCCCGAGTTTACCGATTCATTAAAAATTATCGCTAACGGGCTTGCAATTTCTCGCGCCAGTTCCTTTAATATTCTCGGATGAAGATCATCCGGTCCGCCCGACTTAGTCCCATTAAGCTGTTTGAGTTTGGCTTCTACCTCGGATACGGTAATGTCAACCCCCCTCCTTTATTCCCATCCATCACACTGCCACTATTCCTAAACCCTTCATTAGCCTCATTAAGGACCGATGCAAAATATTCGTTTAGACATTGTGCCATGCCTAGATTATCCTTAATCTCCACTCCATCTACAGTCTTAAGCGGTCCCACTTCTTCTTTCTTTGTTTTCTTCCTATTTATATGGCTATAAAACCTCTTACTATTGGTTTTAATTCCCCTCGCAAGGTCCAACTCTGCACGGCTTTTGGCCTTTCTCACTCCATCTCTACATGCTCTGACCTCAATAAGGTAGGTTTCTTTGCTGATCCCTCCCATCTTCCACTCCTTGTACGCTTTCTGTTTTTTCTTAATCACCCCTCTGAGATGCTCGCTCATCCAGCTCGGTCTAAATCTCCTGCCCACGAATCGTTTTCCCTTTCTCGGGATACAGGCCTCCGACAGCTCCTGCAACTTCAACTTGAAATAATCCCAGGCACCTTCCACCTTTAGATCCATAAATATGTTAGTCCAATCCACTTCCCTAACTAGTCGCCTTAATTTATTAAAGTTAGCCCTTTTGAAATCGTAAACCTTAGTCTCCGATTTCATTTATATAGGGACCCTCGCCTGTATAGATCCTCTGATGTCTAATCAGGTTCGACCGCCGAGGGAAGGTTTTCCCGCACTGAATGCATTCGTAGGGTCTCTCTCCTGTATGGATTTGCTGGTGCATAATAAGGTTGGAGCTCCGAGTGCAGTTTTTCCCGCACTCCTGGCACTCGTAGGGCGTCTCCCCTGTGTGGGTTCTTCGATGCGTAACAAGGGCTGAACTGTCGCTGAAGCTTTTCCCGCACTCGCAGCATTCATAGGGTCGCTCCCCGGTGTGGATTCTCTGATGCGTAACAAGGTGTGAGTTCCAAACAAAGGTTTTCCCACACTCACCGCATTCGTAGGGTCTCTCCCCTGTGTGAATTCTCTGATGCTTAATAAGGCCAGAGCGGCAACTGAAGTTTTTCCCACACTCAGTGCATGTGTTGTTTCTCTTTCCTGTGGGGCTGTGGTTTCCTTGAGGTCGTTGTGAATTCCCTGACAATTAATGGATGTATCCACTTTTTCCTCTGGCTGGTTTCCCTCCAGCCTCTCTGGCCTGCGCTGACTCTCACTGGCTTTTCTCTGCTCATGGCTTCTGAACGGGTTCCCTCTGGGTCTTTGCAATAATGCCACATGTGCTTCCACTTGCTCAGCATCTTCCTGCTGAGGATTCTGCTCCTTGTTCTCACTCACCATCCCAGCACCTGCTGGGATAGAGGGAGAAGCCTCAGAAACAGGGCTGGAAAAAGGGCGAGCAAACCAAAATAAATACCAGAAAGACGGGGAAAATAAATCAGGGACTGAATTCCTCCATAGGGGAGAGTAGAGGGGGATCAATTCTCCCTTCACATCCCATCCAAACATTTGGGGGAAGGGAGATCAGGGACGGATCTATTGCCAGGTGTCAGTCAGGGTGGGCAGGAAGCCATGAGCAATAGCTGTCCTGAAGATATGACACCTGCTGAGGACAATTCTGAACTCGGAGAATGCACAACGTCTGTGTAGGGAATCCCAGCTGTTTCCTTCAGGCACTGACTGTGTTGGTTTAATGATCCCTCACCTGCGCAGGCACCTCTCGGGATCTCTCTTTCCTCTAAACCCTGGAGATGCAGGACCCATGGCTCCTCCCCTCGTTCCAGCAGGGAGATCAGGTCCGGTTTGGAAATTGAAAGCCCTGCTGAGGGGAAAGAAAACAAGGCAGACCAGGTGAATTCATAGGCCATTTGTTATAAAAAAACATTCTATTACTTTAACCCCAGCCCACTTTAAAGCAGTACAATCCCACAGCCAGCTCCCCAGGTACTCAAAAGTGCAGGACAATCTGCATACGAGGCATTTAACTATCCCCATCTCTGCTGGGAACACACCCAGCCAGACACTCTTCAGCAAAGGGGCTCTTAAAATACAGAGACAGAAACTCCGTGTCCCAGAAACTAAAGACTCCAGCCAGAGGAGAAGTGACCCTGGACCTGCTTCTAATGATAGAGAGAAACAAAGATAATGAGAGTGATAGGGAAGCAGGAGTGACGGAAGGTCCCTAAAAGTGAGGTGGCCACGGACGCCTGAACCGTGGCCCTGCCCTCGTGCTATCCCTTCTCCCTGACCCACGCCCTACCCCTTCCCCAAGGCCCTGCTGCTGTGCTGCATCTTCCCCCAAGGCCCCACCCTTGCACCGCCTCTTCCCCCCAAAACCCAACTCCCTCCTCTCTGCCCTCTCCCTTCCCCCCCTTGTGGCCAGTACAAAGTTTGTTAAAGTGAAGGGGCCATTGCCCCTCCCTGTTCTGTCGCTCCCATAGGGAAGGTGAGGCTAGTGAGCATGAGTTCAGGAATGGGAGAGAGCAGGGTTGGCACTGAATGCAGAATCTCAGAGGTCTTAGATGTCAGGGAAGCGCATTTTGAGGAATTGGGGAATGTAGCAAGTCAGGTGTGACAGGAGGGGGTATGAAAATCCCCCAGAGCATGGAGATGGCTGGGGAATTAGATGCTCTATTCCAGGAGTAACAGACTACATTTCTCTGGAAAAGGAGAATGTGAAAAAAATCAGGATCAGGCCACGTGACCTCGGCAGGGACGGACTTCAAGACCTGAGAAGCCTGCATGGAAATGAGACAGTGGGGAGGAAAGAGATGGGGGCGGGGGCACGGTTAGGCATTGAGCAGTGGAGAAGAGACGAGTGGTATAAATTAGCTATTACCACTGAAGAAAGAGATCTTGGAGTCATTGTGGATAGTTCTCTGAAAATATCCACTCAGTGTGCAGCACCGTCAAAAAAGCTAACAGAATGTTCGGCATCATTAAGACAGGGATAGATAATAAGACAGAAAATATCCTATTGCCTCTAGATAAATCCATGGTACGCCCACATCTTGAATACTGCGAGCAGGTGTGGTCACCCATCTCAAAAAAGATATACTGGAATTGGAAAAGGTACAGAAAAGGGCAACAAAAATGATGAGGGGTATGGAACGGCTTCGTTATAAGGCGAGATTAATAACACTTACTTTTCAGCTTGGAAAAGAGACGACTAAGGGGGGATAAGCTAGAGGTCTATAAAATCATGACTGGTATAGAGAAAGTAGATAAGGAAGTGTTATTTACTCTTCATAACACAAGACCTAGGGGTCACCAAATGAAATTAATTGGCAGCAGGTTTAAAACAAACAAAAGGACAAACAAACAGTCCACCTGTGGAAATCTTTGCCAGAGGATGTTGTGAAGGCCACGACTATAACAGGGTTCAAAAAAGAACTAGAGAAGTTAATGCTGGATAGGTCCATCAATGGCTATTAGCCAGGATTGGCAGGGATGGTGTCCCTAGCCTCTGTTTGCCACAAGCTGGGAGTGGGCAGCAGGGGATGGATCACTTGGCGTTTGCCTGTTCTGTTCATTCCCTCTGAGGCACCTGGCATTGGCCACTGTGGAAGACAGGATACCGGGCTAGGTGGACCTTTGGGCTGACCCAGTATGGCCGTTCTTATAAGTGAAAATAATATTTGTAAAAAGTACATAAAATAAAGGGAAACGGGACTAATACAAAGGGAACGTAGGGTCTAAATCAATAGGGCCAAGTTAATGCACTGAGATCCCCTGCAGCTCCAGATCCCCCCCAACCTCTCCTCCCCTACCTACCACTTCCCAGCTGTCCCTTGGTCCTATTTTTCAACCCCCTTTCTGACAGGATTGGAGCTGCTCTCTCATATTGATGGAGACTATACGTTGACCTGGTGATTGGGATGTTTAATTGGGGGCCTGTAAGGAAAAGGAACAGGAAGGCAAGGAGAAGAGTTGAAGATGAGCCACTCCTTAGTAAACACTTAAGGGCTGTTGAGAGACAACGCCCAAATATTTGCTTTGAATAGTCTCCCTCCTTGTTCCAACCAATTTACATGAGATGAGCAGGACCTGGGACCCAGAAGATCAAAGGTCTGGAGCATCTTAAAAAGAGACCCCCTCACAACAGAGGGATGGCTAATCGGGTAATCATGTGGGGAAGTGGCGCTCAACCTTTCCAGACGACTGTCCCCCTTTCAGGAGTCTGATTTGTCTTGCGTAGCCCCACTTAAAAACCACTTGCTTACACAATCAGACATAAAAATACAAAAGTGTCACAGCCACTAGTACTAAAAAATGGCTGGCTTTCTCATTTTACCGTACAATTATAAAACAAATCCATTGGAATACAAATCTTGTACTTACATTACAGTGTATAGTCTATAGAGCAGTATAAACAAGTCATTATCTATATGCAATTTAAGTTTGCACTGACTTCACTAGTGCTTTGTATGTAGCCTGTTGTAAAATTAGGCAAATCTCTAGGTGAGTTAATGGACCCCCTGGCAGAGCTCGGCGTACTCCCAGGGGTACGTGTCCCCAGTTGAGAACCACTGAGCTAGTCTAGTTCCCTGCGGCAGGGGAAGGGTGTTGCGTGGAGGAGAGCCTGGACATGAGTTTTAGCAGTGTGGATGGGCAGAAAAGACGCTAGTTCAGGCCATATCTTGGGGACGTTACACAGAACGAAAATGCAAGAGTTCGCCCTGTAGCCTGGGTGCGAGGCCCTAGCGGGAGGTCCGTGTCGGAGATGTGTGACAGGCGGGGGGGGGGGGGGGGCTGTCCGCAATGAGAGAAAAGAGGCGGGGGGTGGCTTGGGGGACACATTGAGAGCTCTGCGTTTACCATTTCAGCTGTTGCGCTTGAGCTAGTGACTCGCCATTCAGCAGGAGATGAGGTTTTAGTTGGGACAGAAGGAGGCGGGTCTGGAGCAGCACAGAGAAGGTGGCTGAATACGGTGTGTGCGGATGAGATTACCCAGATGTAAGGTGCAGAGGAAGAAGAAACGGGGGACCAAGGACACAGCCCTGTGGAACCCCCCATGGAGAGTTGGGATGGGTGTGAGGAGGATCCTCCGGAGGACACGCTGAAGGAGTGATTACAGATGTAGGAAGGGAGCCAGGAAGAGGACAAGGGAAGACAAAGTTTCAAGAAGGAGAGCAGGGTCAGCGGTGGCAAAGGCAGCTGACCAGGTCAAGGAGGATGAGGACAGAGTTAGGGGTGTAAACATTTAACTGGTTAACCAAGAAGCTTGCTGCTTATTGGTTCCAGTTAACGATTAAACTCCACTCCCCCTGTGTGCCTGGGGTCCCGGCTGTCGGCCCCGCGCATGGGGCTCTGCTGCCACCCCCAGATGCTGGCAGCAGCAGAGCCCCAGGTGCGGAGTTAGGGGGCAGCCGGGACCCTGAGTGCATGGGGCAGAGGGGGTCCCCCATGTAAAGCATGGGGGGGCTGCAGCGTCCCCGCACCTCTAGTTCCCCTTTAACCGTTTAACCAATTGAATTACAATAGGTTAAACGGTTACTTTTTTTACCCGCTGTTTAGATCCCTAGGTGGAGTAGTGTTGATGAGCTTTGCCTAGGGAGAGGGCATCAGAGACCGTGGCACTCCACTGAGACTGTTTTTGCCCCAAATCTCTGCCTCTCTGAAACCTTCCCTTCCCCCTCCCTCTAGACCCACCCCGCTTCTTAAAGCAACCCCTTCCCTCCCCCTCCTGTTATTCCCAGTGTTCCCCACTCCCATGTTACCTAAATCTCCCACCCAATCCTTCCCCACCACAGCACCTCCTTTTCCTCTAATTCCCCCAGCCCACCCCAATATGCTACTAATTCTCAGAAGCTCCTATCCCTGACCTCCTCTCTCGCACCTTTTCCTTCCACTGTATCCAGCCCTCTCTGATTCCCTCTAATCCTTCACAGACCTCTTCACTCGTCTCAGCCCCCCTTGCTTTGTAGCACCCCACAATCACCAGCTCATCTGCTCCCCTCCCACTGCTCCCCGCTCTCCCTTCTCCCAAGGACTTATGAATAGGAGGAACCTCAAACTGTCTTCTGTCAACACATGGAAACATCTGACTGTCACACCCTCCAGGCCTTTGGGAAGTTATTCTATAGTAGAACACCAGGTCTGGTATAGTTAAGGTTTGGCATTATTTTTTCTTTGAAGATTGACGATTGTAACTGCTCTAAAATCCACAGGTTTACTCAAATTGTATTAAGTATCAGAGGGGTAGCCATGTTAGTCTGAATCTGTAAAAAGCAACAGAGGGTCCTGTGGCACCTTTAAGACTAACAGAAGTATTGGAGCATAAGCTTTCGTGGGTGAATGCCCACTTCACAAGTAAAGTCTGATGAAGTGGGCATTCACCCACGAAAGCTTATGCTCCAATACTTCTGTTAGTCTTAAAGGTGCCACAGGACCCTCAAATTGTATTGTAATTTGCTGTTCTTTATGGGGGTGCTTGGCAGGATCAGAGGTCCAAATTTGGGGTGATTCGGTCATGAGGTACATGAGATACAGACCTGCCCCCCTAAAAAACAGCTGTATACAAGAACCCACCTGTTTATGCTCTCTGTATGTGTGTATACAAGAATCACCTTGTTCTTATGTCACTTGGCATTTCTCATCTACAAGGCACCCACAGCCCCTTTGTGGAAGCAATATTGAAAAAAAGTTAATAACTGTAGAGTCTGGAATTCCAGTTCAGCACAAGCCGAACAGACGAGTCAAAGACATTGAAATTCACATGTGCCACAAAACCGAGACCCTGTTAAGAGCCAGTAGAGTTCCAGGACTCAGCTGTCACAGTGATTGCTTGGCTCCAGGACTTAATTTGTGCCGGGGCTGAGCCCCGGCACCACTAGGCAGTTCACAGCCCCGGCACCTCTGGACTTGCCACATCAGTTATGAAAGTAAAAAAATTACTTGAGTCCCAGCGCCTGATGACTTGAGCCCTGGCACCTCTTTCATAACAAATTAAGCACTGGTTGGCTCCAGGGGATATGCTGTGGTCACTGAACCTGAACTACACACTATGCATTTGAGTTTGAGCCCTCCCATGGGTAGCTTTCAGCTCATGCATGTTGTATATTTCTCCTGCTTTCTGCAGGAGTTTCCTTGGGCAGTTTTGCTCCGATACCAACATTTCTGGGTTAAGAACAGCATTTTAAAGTGCTCTCAAGTCCAAAGGCAGACTCTGGTTTGGTATCTGCTGAAAAGATTTGCCAACACGGCTATGTCCGGTTAGGGGTGTAAAAATCACATCCTAACCGACATAGCTATGCCAGCCAAATCTGTAGGGTAGATACAGTTCTAATGACAAAAAGTCCATAAAAAAAGGAAATTAAATGCCCATAAACTACCTTAATTCAGAATTAAGGTTGCCCAGTGTTCCAGCGTCCCTTCACAGAATATGAATTTAAATCTCTGAAAACTAGGAAATGAAGACTTAAAATATACGTCACCCCTGAAATGTCACCTCAACTCTCCCCTCCACCCTTTAACCCTGGACCTGGCACTAGCCACTGGGAATCCCATGCGCTGCTACAGGCTGGGGACGGACAGGCTAAGCGGCAGTTCTGCAGAAAAGAACCTGGGGATTACAGTGGACAAGAAGCTGGATATGAGTCAACAATGTGCCCGTGTTGCCAAGAAGACTAATGGCTTATTGGGCTGCATTAGTAGGAGTGTTGCCAGCAGATCAAGGGAAGTGATTATTCCCCTCTATACGGCACTGGTGAGGCCACACCTGGAGTATTGCATCCAGTTTTGGGCCCCCCACTACAGAGGGATGTGGACAAACTGGAGAGAGTCCAGCGGAGGACAGCAAAAATGATCAGGGGGCTGGGGCACATGACTTACGAGGAGATGCTGAGGGAACTGGGGTGCGTGTGTGTGTACACCTCTACCCCAATATAACGCAGGTTCGCATGCAACGCGGTAAAGCTCTGACATAGCTATGCCAGCCAAATCTGTGTTAAGGGGGCTGGGCCGGGCCAAGGCCGAGGAGTTGGATAAGGGGCAGAGGGTCTCGGGGGCGTTCAGGGGCTTCCCCCCCCCCCCAGGGTCTAGGAGGCAGGAGCTGTGGGGCGGGCAATTTTGGGGGCCCCATAGTCCCAGAGTGGCCCGGGGGATTAGCGTGGGGCTGGGAGCAGACTGCTCTGCTTCCCTCGCCCTGGCCCCAGCCATGTCGCTCGGGGGAGGGGACTTGGGGGAAGGGATCCCCCCCTGCACGCAGTGGCAGAAGCGGAGCAGCCCGGCCTGGGGCTGGGACAAAGAAAGTGGAGCAGGCTGGGGCCACATTGCTCTGCTTCCTGCCGCCAGTGAGTGCAGAGGGCGTCCTTTCCCCAACCTCCCCACACTCATCGGCAGTGGGAAGCGGAGCAGCCCAGCCCCAGCCTGCTCCACTCCGCCAGCTCCCAGCCATGGCGCTCCGCTTCCCGCCGCAGGTAAATGCGGGACCCTTCCCCAATCCCCCCTCCTACTCCCTCCCCCCAGCGACACGGCTGGGGCCAGGGCAAGGAGAGTGGAGCAGTCTGGGGCCGCGTCGCTCCTCTTCCCACCATAGGTGAGTGCAGGGGGTGTCCTTTCCCCAACCTCCCCACACTCACCGGCGGCGGGAAGCGGAGTGCCGCGGCTGGGAGGTGGCAGAGTGGAGCGTACTGGGGCTGGGGTGCTCCGCTTCCCGCCGCTGCCGGTGAGTGCCTGTCAGGGGGCGGGGGGTGTGGATAGGGGTCGGAGCAGTCAGGGGACAGGGAGCAGGGGGGGTTGGGTAGGAGGTGGGGTCCTGGGGGTGAATAGGGACAGGGGTCTCTGGATGGGGCGGTCAGGGAACAAGGAACGGGGGGATCAAAGCAAGTTCGATATAACATGGTCTCACCTATAACACGGTGAGATTTTTTGTCTCCCGAGGACCGCGGTATATCGGGGTAGAGGTGTTGTGTGTGTGTGTGTGTATATATATATATATTGTTTCATTAGGAGGGTGCTGAAGCACTGGAATGGGTTTCCTAGGGAGGTGGTGGAATCTCCATCCTTAGACGTTTTTAAGGCCCAGCTTGATAAAGAGAACATGCCACTGTTTGTGTTGTGTTGCACAGATAGGAATACTGGCATTTATCTGCATGCCCTCCAGCTGTGTGTATTGTGTCATAGAATCATAGAAGATTAGGATTGGAGGAGACCTCAGGAGGTCATCTAGTCCAATCCCCTGCTCAAAGCAGGACCAACACCCAACTAAATTATCCCAGCCAGGGCTTTGTCAAGCCAGGCCTTAAAAACCTCTAAGGAGGGAGATTCCACCACCTCCCTAGGTAACCCATTCCAGTGCTTCAACACCCTCCTAGTGAAATAGTGTTTCCAAATATCCAATCTAGACCTCCCCCACTGCAACTTGAGACCATTGCTTCTTGTTCTGTCATCTGCCACCACTGAGAACAGCTGAACTCCATCCTCTTTGGAACCCCCCTTGAAGTAGTTGAAGGCTGCTATCAAATCCCCCCTCATTTTTCTCTTCTGCAGATTAAATAAGCCCAGTTCCCTCAGCCTCTCCTCGTAAGTCATGTGCCCCAGTCCCCTGATCATTTTCATTGCCCTCCACTGGACTCTCTCCAATTTGTCCACATCCCTTCTGAAGTGGGGGAACCATAACTGGACGCATTACTCCAAGTGTGGCCTCATCAGTGCCAAATAGACGGGAATAATCACTTCCCTCGATCTGCTGGCAATGCTCCTACTAATACAGCCCATGGGATTGTGGGAACTAGAGTCAGGCTGGGTCAGAATGTACCATTTGACACCCACCCCCCACCCCCAAGGAGAGATTTACAGATTAACAGAGTGGGGGCTTGTGCTGAGCAAAGGCTGTTGTGATGACAGAAAAAGCCGTGGGTGGGGTTTGAAGGACAAATCCCCAACCAGAGCCCTTGCGGGAGTTGGGGCGATCTCTGGTTCTTTCCTTGATTTTAGTGTTTTCTGGGCAATGCTTTCCCCTGAAGAATAAACTTGCTTGCACCAAAGAGCTGAATGGATATCAGTGTTGGCAGTGACTCTGCTCTTAGTCACTGCAGAAACAGCAAAAGACATGCGCTGGCCGTTTAGGACTTGCTGAGGGATATTACATTGTAAACAGGGCTGGTGCAGCCTGAAAATACGCTATTCAGGAGAGGGAGAGAGAAGTCTCCACCCAAGAGAGGTGACAGCTAGGAAGCTTAAAGGTGGGTGTCACTGGTGGACCACGGAGGGGGAATCTAGGTGCAGTTGCCCTGAACGGTGACAGCGAGGTTACAGCGGGACCCTGCAGCCAGCATGGCCAGCTCCAACCACCCACTGGGCAGAACTGCCACGCAGTGTTTTTATCACAACCTATAGATCTGCAGCGGAGGAAGGAAGGGAGCTGGAGACATGGGTAAAGGGTTTCGCCTCCCTCCAGGGGCAGGAGAGGGAGAGCGGTCGTCTGCTGGGGAGTCAGGACCCCCCCCCAATAATGTGACCGTGGGGGTCTGTGACGGAGTGTACACACCCCACACCGCGGGCAAAGGAATTCCCGCACCTCAGACCGTACTGGGCATGCTCCAAGTGCTGTGCTAGTATAAAAAGGGAGCAGCCTGGCTCAGTCTGGGCTGACCGCTGGAGGGGAAGGACCTTTGGGGGAAAAGCTCCAGCTGAGGTGTCGTCTAGCTGGAGATCCTGAGACCCAGACTGGAGCTCTGTTGCCATCAGGGTCCCAGGGAGTTACCTGGATGCCTCATGGACTGCAGCTTCAGGAAGCTCAGTGGAGGTGACGCTAGGCGGGTGAGCGAGTGGTATCTCCCACCGTGTGAGGCCAGCATGTTTTGGTGGGATTCTCCGCTGACCCAGTGGCAGACCACTCCATCACAGTTAGGGCCCTGGGTCGGGGCCTGGTGGAGTCGGGTGGGCCCAGGCCCCCATACCTGGGCCACTGTCCACCCCTCCCCCCCAGCAATGGCCTCCTGAGTATTGGCTGCTAGGGCCACACTGCCCTGTGTCTGAAGGCTACTATATGGACTCTGGTTGCTAGGCCGTGCTGCCCTGAATGCAAGGGCCTCAGTATTGACTCTGGCCTCTAGACCGCGCTACCCTGTATCTGAGGGGTGCCATGCGACCCTGACCCCTGAATCTCATCGTGGTGAGACCCAGTAGAATCTGGTAGGCTGTAACTGCAGTAACAGCACACTCCCTGCCCACCACGACAGGCTGGGGTGCACATATACACCGTGCCAGGGGACGGGGTGCACATATACACCGTGACAGGTTCAGTCTGCCCCTCCTAGCAGATACGATTTGTACCTGTGATACTGGAAGGGCACAATGTAAAGGGGGGGGAACATGGCTCTGGGCCAGCCGTGGCCCGGGGAGATTCTCTGCATCAGTGTCTCCCTGGAACTCCTGTGCCCTCATGGCACCTCAGCAGGGAGAGGGACGCGGGAAATGCCCCTAACTTGGGCTGAGCAGAGGGACCCTGCTCCGGGCACCTATGGGGAGTGGAGGAGGTGGGACAGAGCCACTTCTGAGGGTGGCTGATGTGGGTTGCTGCCCCTGTGCAGCATGGCTGCTGCCTGTGATACAGCCCAGCCCCCTCCGCTCCCCACCCAGGCCCGGCTGCTGGTGCGGGGCAAACGAGCTGGAGTCCGTCCCTCCCGCCCACACACACACACACCCCGCCCTGTACTTTCCAACTTGTTCGGTCTCTGTCACCTCCATATAGAATCCTTCAAAACAGACCCCTTCCCCCCCTCCCCGGCCCACGCCTAGCCCCACTACTCCTGAAAGCCTGCGAAGAGGAGCTCATTTTCCCTTGTGATGCTTTGAGACCCCTAGGTTGCAGCAGAAGCTGAGATGGGTGCCTGCCCAGCTGCTCCCCACTGAGAGACAAAGGGTTAATATAGAGGGCACTGATAAGGCTCCGAGTTGCACAGGCTGCTCTCCACCCAGATTTTCTACAGTTCTGGCTGGCTTATGTGGCTTATTGAAAGCCATGACACAATAGCTCTCATACATTTAATTCAAATGTATAAAGCAAAACTGAAGAAAACACTTCACTAAACCTAAAGTTTTATTAACACCACTCAGCTAGCTCTGGGGTACACAATACAGTGATCACATTCAGGTCAGATCAGGAAATCACTTAGTTGACTTGATTCTAAAGCAAGATCTTTGTTATCAGTTTGACCAAATCATCGGAACAATACAGCAGAAAATCAACCCTTATAAATCCTGAAACCGGAACCCAAGGAGGCAGCTGTCCATTTGTTTATTAATCCTAATCACAGAACTTCACCCAGGCCGTGCGATCCACACTCAGCCGCTTGCATATTTTAATACTAACATCAATTTATTGTTCACATTTAAGCCACAACTTCAGGGCTACCTTAGCTTTCACCAAGGTGTGGCTAACCTTTTCCTAGTGGCTCAGGACCTAGTGGAGTTACATCATTGAGCCAGGGGTTGAATGGGAGTGCGGGTGCAAGGCCACATGGGGATGGGTGGCTGCAGGAACACATGGGGATGGGGGAGAAGACTGCAGAGACCCATGGAGATGGGGGTGCAGAGACATGGGGAGAGGTGCCTGACTGAATTGGAGAGGGTCTGCATGGGGAAGGCTCCCCAATTCCCTAACAATCACACCTCCCATGCAAAAAAACCTGTTCCATACTTCTCCCACCCACACCCCAAGAGGTTCACTCCAATCTCTCTCCCTCAGCTCCTCCATTACCCCTGACTCCCCAAAGCCTTTGCACTGCTTCTGACAGGTGCGGGAAAAACAATTCTGTATTGTAATATAAATGAATTACTCAAAGTCCTGTATTCATATGCCTAGCAAAGAATCTATTTGTCCAAAAAAAAAAAAATCACCAGAATCTTTTTTTTGTCTGTATTGTTAGAGACACACTTCCTGACAGATATTTGAAATAAACGACCAAAATAATTGAAGCTGGCATGATTACATTGTATTATTTTTGACAACTAAAAGATGCAGAATTTTAAAATATTGTATGCTGAATTTTTAGGTGCAGAATTCCCCCAGGAGTAATACACAGCTGCAGTAGAATCCCTGTAAGTCACCAAAGGAGCGGAATATATTAAAAAATAGAGAGAATGCAGCTACTGATTTCATTGTAGTGAACATTTGCAGCATCTATCAAGGGCAAGTTCACCAAAAATGCCACTTCTGGTTTCTCCACATCAACACAGACAGGGACAGCGTTTCCCAAATCATAGGCCACACACACCCAATTACTTCAGTTAGTTGCACAATTTGGGGTGTGCTGTTCACCATTTCAGAGCGGAGCCCTAAACCCACTACTGTTGCCTTGGTAGCACGCCCGATGGCCCGGAGCATCGTCTCCTGGTGAGTGAACTGCACTTGAGCTTCTTCCATGTCATCATGCTGTGGTGGGGAAAAGACTAAAATAAAATAAGACAGTACTTGTTTAGCAAACAGTCATTTGTCCCAAAGTCCCTGAAAAATCTGAGCTACATCCAGGAGAACAAAACTAATATTCAGTTATGTGACCAAATGGCCTTCAGGAGAGAGAGAAAAACCCGCAACACAGAGTGGTATAAGTCACTTTCTCTCATACAAAATGAAATTCCAGAGCAGGTTACATCTGATGACTCAAAAATCAAGAGAGCAGATTCCCCTGTCGCCTTCTCCTCTGATCCATTCAAACCAGCTTCACTCCACAGCACTTCATTATTATGGAATCATGTTATTTATATAAAAAAAAAAAAAAAAAAAAAAAGCAACAGCGTATTGAGGAAAATCCCAGCTCGGCAGGAAAACATCCAGAAGTGGCTTTGCCAATAGATGGAAACGGGGATTAAAGCGTAGAATGATCACACTGGGTTTGGGATCCATTAGAATTCCCCAGCCACTTTCAGCTCCAGCCCTAATGAGTCCAATTTAGGATCCAATTGCTGTTATTAAGTGCAGAGACTCTTTGGGAGGTGGAGGGGTATATAGGGAGGATAAACTCCACTGTGGCTCAGATATAGGCCAGCGCTGGTGGAGTGAGCAGGCCTAGTGATGGAGAAAGAGTGAATCCCTCCGACTCACCCCATTTCCTTCCAGTGTTGCAGAGGCTGAAATGATTCATTGAAATAGATTTTCAATAAAGGAAATGGTAAAAAGAAAACAACCTGCTGCCCAGCACAACCCAGACCAGCGGGAGAACAACTGGGAATGAGACAATCCCGGTGCCCTTTACTCAGGGCTTCCACCCACCACAGTAGCCCCTCACTCTGAATCTCCCTCCCAGGGGAACCCCCAACCCTCTATCCCCACCTTGCCTCAGTGGCTACTGCCAGTCTCCATTTAGCCCACACTCACTGGGGCAGACGCCGTCTGTTAATCACTCATCATCGGCAACAGGGGTTGGACCAGCTGCCTCCCTGCCTATTCCTGGGCTGCCCCTCTGCAGCCCTAGTACCCTTTTGTGGGTCCTTACCTCGGCCTGCAGCCTGGGGCTTTGCTAGGCTGGAGCTCCCGAGCTCCCTCTGTCCTTCCCCAGCACTGCTCCACCCTAGGTACCCTTCTCAGCTTCCCAGGCAGCCAGGTCCTTCTCTCTCTAGGGGCTAGAGAGAGCATGTGTCCTTCTGGCCCACTGCCCTCTTATAAAGGCCAGCTGGGCCCTGATTGCACTGGCTAGAGCTGTGGCTGCTTTCCCAATCAGCCCAGCTTTTCCCCTGCCACAGCCCTCTCCCAGGGCTGTTTTAAGCCCTTCAGGGCAGGAGTGGGGTAACCACCCCACTACAGATCCTTTGAGGATACTGAAAGCATTGCCAGGCATTCCAGTTAAAAGAGAGGAAACAAAGGGTAGGAATAAATGGCCCATTTGCAGAACAGAGAGAGGTAAATAGTGGTGCTCCCCAGAGGTCTGTACTGGGACCAGTTCTGTTCAACATATTCATAAATGATCTGCAAAAAGGGGTAAACAGGGAGGTGGAAAAATTTGCACGCAATACAAAATTACTCAAAATAGTTAAGCCCAAAGCTGACTGTGAAGCGTTACAAAGGGATCTCACAAAACTGGGTGACTGGGCAACACAATGAAATTCAATGTTAAGTGCAAAGTACTGCATATGGCAAAATATAATCCCAACTATGCATACAAAATGATGGGGTCTAACTTACCTGCTACCCATCAAGAAAGAGATCTTGGAGTCATTTGCAGTACCCTGGAAGCACTGTGCTCCCCCAGGACTTGCTGTTGGGCGGGCGAGAGGTGCTTGTGTTAGGGGGCACAGAGATGAGGGAGCAGTGGGCAGGCAGGGCCTGTAATCCCTTGTGTGAAGTGGGGGAATTGGCTTTGGGAACCTACCTGCCCCTTCTTGCAGCTCCACGGTGCGGTACCCCTCGATCCATTGGTAGCAGGGGAAGCGGTAGGTGTCCCCCTCGGGTGACGTCACCTGGACACAGTTGCAGAGCCAGCTGTCCGAGGGGAAGAAGGAATAGGGCTCCTTGTGCAGTCGGATCAGCATGATCGGCCCCAGGCATTGTGCTCTGGGCATCTGGTATTCGTCCACCTGGGGGGAGAGGGCATGGGGAGAGGCAGGGGGAGCAGGGTTAGACCCCTGCAGAGTTGGGGGATGCCAGGGATTCCCCCTAATTCCTGCACGCTGCTCATTGCACTTTTGCTCCGGCTTCTGGGGCAAAAGGGGAACCGCCCTGGCTCATGGAGGCTCTGCCTGAAGTGACCTCCAGGGGAACCACTCACACTGAGCCCAGAGACTGGGGGTCAGCGCAGATATATTGCCAGCTCTAACCCAGCCAACGGCCTGCAAAAGGTCCAGAGCCCCACGCCTCTGCTCCCAGAGGGGAGGGGTGAGTGGCCCCTCCAGAGAACAAGAGATCTAGGGAAGCACTATTGTGGGTAGTCCTCTGTAACAATAAACCCCCTCTCCCCTCACCTCGTTAAACCAGTAACACCCAGGGAAACTGAGTCCCACCCCCTCTGCATGCAAACCATTGGAAAAACAAGGAAAAAACAAGAACATCCCCCACTTCGTCATGACCCCCTTTCAATAACTCCCGTTTCTCTTCCAGCCTCTTGATTGCAAAACAGACCCTGCTAGGCAGAGGCTGGGGCTCCCAGGTGCTCCTGGTTACCTCGAATTGCCGGGGAAAGATGGAGACAAACGGACTGGGGCTGTTTCGAGGCAAAGAGCTTCATAGTTCACAGTGCCCTGCCAGGATCCAGGGAACAGTCCCAGCAGGCAGCGGATTGCTGCTCTCATGAGTTGTTGGCTGTGTGTGTGCATTGGCGGTGTGTGCCATCCTGGCCCTGCGCAGAGAGCCGGGCCAGCAGACCTCGATTGAACCCCCATGAGGCCACCAGACGCAGCTAGCAGCAAAGGCGCCCGGCCAGAGTTATTGCCAACAGAGCAGGACAGGGGCCCCTGCCGCCTCCGTGGCCCCAGCCCTGCCCCTTCTCTTTACCCCCAAGTCCCGCCCCTGGTCAAGTTGGAAGCCGGAGTGGGGCCAGGAGCCGCGGACCCTCGACCTGCCCTGGGTGGGTGGGACTGAGAGCAGCCCCTGGCCCATGGCTCCCCACAGCAGCCTGCACGGCGCTTACCCTGACTCGACTCTGGCCGGGGGATGGGGCCTCGGAGCCACAGCCGGGCCATGGTAAGAGTCGCCCGGGCGGCTGTGGGGAGCCGCGGACCCTCTATCTGCCCTGGGCGAGGGCTTCAGGGGGCAGGGACATGGGCCGGGGGCTGCTCTCGGGGCCCCCACCCTGGGCAGGTCGAGGGTCCGCAGCTCCCCACAACTGCTCAGGCTCCCCAACCAGGCTCCACCTTCTGGCCTGGCAGGGGGCGGGGCCTCAGGGGAAGAGGTGGGGCAGGGGGCGGGGTCCGTGGCAAAAAGTGGACGGGCCATGACCCCCTGCCCCCCGCCCTATTGTGGCACCCCTGGTGCAGGGTGCTAATGCCCTGGCTCAGTGGTCACAGGGGCACTACCACATGAACGCCCGAGACAATGCTGTCAGCTCAGTGAGTGGCAGGACTTTCTGTTCCCCTCTCGGCCGGACAAAGGCACCTGTTCCGTGACCCCTCTTTATACCCGGATACAAACAAGTGACGCATTGTCCGCAGGGCTGCCAGTCTTGGGTGGACGTATTCCTGTAGATTACAGATTAATCTTTAATTCCTGGTGACTCTGGAGGGTTGCTGGCAACCCCAATTGCCCTTCTGATGTGGGAGAGTAAATAAGGAAGTGTTATTTACTCCTTCTCATAACACAAGAACTAGGGGTCTCCCAATGAAATGAATAGGCAGCAGGTTTAAAAGAAACAAAAGGAAGTATTTTTTCACACAACACACAGTCAACCTGTGGAACTCCTTGCCAGAAGATGTTGTGAAGGCCAAGACACTAACAGGGTTCTAAAAAGAACTAGATAAATTCATGGAGAACAGGTCCATCAATGGCTATTAGCCAGGATGGGCAGAGATGGTGCCCCAGCCACTGTTTGACAGAAGCTGGGAATGGGCAGCAGGGGATGGATCACTTGGTGTTTACCTGTTCTGTTCATTCCCTCTGGGGCACCTGGCATTGGCTACTGACGGAAGACAGGATACTGGGCTAGATGGAGTGGTCTGACCTAGTATGGCCATTTTTATGTTTTTATATTAGTTATCACCCTTTATCTTGTACATGTTGATTCGATCAAAACATCTCTATCCAGCACGCTCTCATTTGACTTTATCTTTAGGAGAGGCCAACATGTCCTTGTTATCTTTGGGGAGAGTGTTTTTACCCTACTAGGTTCCAGGGTGTTCTCGTACCACCCTTCTGGACTGCGTTTATGTCCCGTGCCTCGTACATCTCAGGAACACGTGTGATTTTGCAATACCAGCCCTGTGGAACTCCTTGCCAGAAGATGTTGTGAAGGCCAAGACATCTAACAGGGTGAGACACTGCTTGATTCAAACCCTGTCTAGTTCATAAGCCTTAGATTGCGGTTTTGTTTTATTTCTTCGGTAATCTGCTTTGATCTGTACGCTCACTGCTTATAATCCCTTAAAACTGATCTTTCAGTAGTTAATAAATCAGTTTTATATATTTTACCTAAAACTGTGTGTTGTTTGAAATACAAAGGGAAATCAGCTCAGGAACAGGGGCTGGTGCATTATCTTCTCCGCGTTGAGGGAGGGGCGGACTGGAAAATAAATTTGCTGGTCAGGCTTTTGACCAGGGCCAGAGGGTACAGCTCTGGGGTCCTAGACTTTGGAGCTAATGGGGTGAGCTGGTTGGAATCTCTCTAATGTTAGGTTTCAGAGTAGCAGCCGTGTTAGTCTGTATCCGCAAAAAGAACAGGAGTACTTGTGGCACCTTAGAGACTAACAAATCCGATCTATCACCTCCAGAGAAAGGGAAGAGCCTAGAAGATGTAAAAGGAAATTTAGATATTTGTATGAATTATTTGTGTTACGGTTGCAGCTGGAGGTTCCCCCTTGTGCCAGGTGCTGCACAGACCCTAACTGAGATCAGGACCCACATGGTGTCAGGTGCTACACAGTGCTGGGCAAGGGACCCCTGTATAACCAGCCGCCCTGCCCCAGAGGTGGCTGCATCTCAGCACCGGGCGAGGGGTCCCTGTATAACCAGCCACCCCGCCCCAGAGGTGGCTGCATCTCAGCGCTGGGTGACAGGTCCCTGTATAAACCGCCCCAATACCCCACCCCCAGAAGCAGCTGCATTTTAACGGGGGAGATGACTGTGAGGCTGGCAAAGTAGCTGAGAACGGCGCCAGAGAAACCTGAAGGACGTGCCAAGGAAGGGAGCGAAAGAGGACAGATGCGTGTGCGGCGGAGACAAGACGCACCCATCCTTCCCCCAACTGAGCGAAAAAGAGGCATCTGGCACCAGAGCTGGAATAGATTTGGCAATGCAGGGGCTGTGGAGGGCCATGAAAAGTGCTGGGCGGGGCACAGATCCCAGGGGCTCCCTCAACTGCATCCTGAGGCCCCCTTCCCCCCCCCCCCGGAGGGAGCCCCTCCACCCACCCCCTTCCAACAGCCGCCATCCTCCAGGAATCCACTGGTCCAGCAACCGGGGGGAAAAGGCAAATTATGTCTCTCGACTGGGAACAAACAGGGGACCAGAAAAACCGGCCCCTGTTTTCCATGTACCTTCTTAAAAGTGATGGGGCCGTGGTCTGGTGGCCCTGATCCAAGGGGTTAGGCTGACGTTCTAATAGTCTTGTGGGTTGGTCCTGAGCCCAAGAAAGTTATTGCAATGATTAAATCTATTGTCAAATTTCAATGCAACCTGTCTGCGATTTGGGGCTATTTTCCAGCCAATAGTTCTGCTTCTTTCTACCCTACGTCATTTCAGTTGATTGCCTGGATAATCAGCCGAACACAAGCTCCCCGTGCAATGCTGCAGCCAAAAGGGTTCATGTGATCCTGGTGTGTATAAATGGGGGAATCTGGAGTAGGAGCAGAGAGGTGATTTTTACCTCTGGATTTGGCCCTGGTGCAACCACTGCTGGGATCCTGGGTCCAGTTCTGGTGGTCGCAATTCAAACAGGATGCTGATAAATTGGAGACGGGTCAGAGAAGAGCCATGAGAACTGTGACAGTGTACCCCATAAGGCTTTATGGGGAGGGGGTGCTTATAAATGTATGTATGACATAACTGGAATATGTTTTATGCTGCCTGTGCCATGTAACATATCTCCGTAAGGGTTGTGATCTACTATATCTATTCATCCTATTTGTACGTATATATCATTTTCTACTCAAGCTTAAGAATATGGGCTGTATGCTTGCCTGATTTCTAAGTAAGCTTTGTGAGGCATTTGGTCAGCTTCTTTAGGAAGGAATTTGCCAGGTTAAGTACCTGATCAGGAGACACTTAGGGAACAATGCATCTTGGAATGCTCCAATCCACATGAGAAGTCTTCCTGGAGACATGCAAGATGCCATGTGGACAATGCAAAGACTGAGTCATGCAGGGGCATGTGACTTGCCCAGGTGACTCCAAAACTCCATCTTGGAGCTGGGCTTTGGAGAGGAGGGAGGTCTCCACCCACAAGAGAGAGTCCACTTAAACCTGTGGGAGACCCCTCCATTTGGTCTTCAGCTGGCTAAAGAAGGAGCCTCTCCACCCCCCCCAGGATACTTGAAGGAGACTGAAACAAAGGACAGTAACTACAGGGGGTGTGAGTGATTGCTGGACCCAGGCTAAAAGGAGATTAGCCTGTAGAAGGGAGCATTCTGGAACTGGTGAGGAAATTATCTGTATTCAGTTTGTTTAGGCATAGATCTGCGCATTTTGTTTTATTTTGCTTGTGACTTACTTTGTTCTGTCTGTTACTACTTTGAACCACTTAAATCCTACTGTCTGTATTTAATAAAATCACTTTTTATTTAGTAATTTACTCAGAGTATGTATTAATATCTGGGGGAGCAAACAACTGTGCATACCTCTCTATCAGTGTTATAGAGGGCGAACAATTTATGAGTTTGCCCTGTATAAGCTTTATACAGGGCAAAAGCCCTGTATAAGCTTTATACAGGGCAAAACGGATTTATCTGGGTTTAGACCCCATTGGGAGTTGGGCATCTGAGTGCTAAAGACAAGCACGCTACTGCGAGCTGTTTTCAGGTAAACTTGCAGCTTTGGGACAAGTGATTCAGACCCTGGATCTGTGTCTGGAGCCAAACAGGAGTGTCTGGCTCAGCAAGACAGGGTGCTGGAGTCCTGAGCTGGCAGGGAAAACAGAAGCAGGGGTAGTCTTTGCACATCGGGTGGCAGCTCCCAAGGGGGTTTCTGTGATCCAACCCGTCACAAGAACAATTCTCAAACGTGTTGTGTTGCCAATCCCTTTCACACAGCAAGCCTGTGAGAGCGACCGCCGCCCCACGCACTTGTAAATTCAAAACACATTTTTTATATTTAACATTATTTCCCATGCTAAGTTTCTAACCCTGTTGTTTAAAATGAATGGACCTTTTCTCACCACTTTTAAATTAAGACTAAAGCACATTTTTATTGAATTCTTGTTATATGCAGAAAAGGTTGTTTTAATAGTTACTGTTACTGAGGGTGCGAAGAAACTTTGCCAATATCACTTTTCACAGCAGACTTTGCACCCTAGTACCACCCTTACTTCTGTTCTGTTGCTGGCGGCAGCGCTGCCTTCAGACCTGAGTGGCTCGTGATCCCCACATAATAATCCCTGAGGGGCAGTGGTGAGCTGGAGCCGGTTCCCACCGGTTCACAGGAACTGGTTGTTAAATTTATAAGCCCTTTTAGAACCGGTTGTTCAGGGACAACCAGTTCTAAAAGGGCTTTTAAATTTAACAAAAGCTTGGGCAGCTGTCCCCGGCCCCAGCTCACTTCCCCCTCCTCCCCTGAATGCTCCGCCCGCTTCTCCTCCCCCTCCCCTGCTACCCGTGAATCAGATGTTCGCGGGAAGCCTGAAACAAGCAGCAGGCAGGTAAGCTGGGGCAGGAGGGGGGAGCGCGAGGAGGACTCCAGGGAGGCGCAGCACGGCGCGGCCCGGCCCAGCCCAGTCCGGCTCCGGCCGAGCAGTTCTCTCTGGCCCGGCCCCCTGGCCCTGGCCTGGCCCCGCTGAGCGCTGCAGCCCGGTCCCGGCCTGGCTTGGACCCCATGGCGCCACCCCGGTTCTGGCCGAGTGGCCCTGGCCTGGCCTGGCTCAGGCCCCATGGTGCCGCACCGGTTCTGGCCGACCGGCTCCAGCCCAGCCCGGCTTGGGCCCCGCAGCGCTGGTCCCAGCCAAGTGGCTCCGGCTTGGCCCAGCTTGAGTCCCGTGGTGCCGGTCCCGGTCCAGTGGACCCAGCCTCGGACCCGGCTGATCGGACCCGGACCTGGACCTGGCCGAGCGGACCCAGACCCGGACCCAGCCGAGCAGCTCCAGGCAGCGCGGTAAGGGAGCAGGGAGGGGGTGTTGGAAGAGGGCATGGGTGTTCGGGAGCTTGTGGGGAGGTGGATAGGGGTCGGGGTGGTCAGAGGGCAGGGAACAGGGGGATTGAATGGGGGCAAGGGTCCCGGGGGGCAGTCAGGAAGGAGCAGGGGTTGGATGGGGCAGTGGGGGGCAGTCAGGGTCAGTCGGGGACAGAGAGAAGGGGTGGTTGGATGGGGCAGGGATCCCAGGGGGGCCATCAGGAATGTGAGGAGGGGTTGGATGGGGCAACAGGGGTCAGTCAGGTGACAGGGAAGGGGGGTGGATGGGGCAGGGGCCTCAAGGAACATGGGGGGGTGGATGGGGCAGGAGTCCGGGGGGGGGCACGACCCCCTCATGGGGTGAGGAGGTGGGAACCTGTTGTTAATATTTTGGCAGCTCATCACTGCTGAGGGGTCATGACCCCTGGTTTGAGAACCCCTGGATTAAAGGGTTAGAAAACCGGCCCTGTAGTGATAGACTCAGTTTCCAGTTAAATTTTTCAAACTTTCACTGGAGGGGGTGAAAAGCCAATAACTTTGGGAGGGGGGTGTTGTTTTTTGGTTCAGAAGGGGGCTTTTTTGTTTGTCCATTGATGGATTTTTCCGTGTGCATTTTTGTTTTGTTATTGGACACCCCCAAAAAAAGTGGTTTTCCTGCTAACAAAACCAGACTGCATTTGTTAATTTATTTATTTGGTTGGCGGGGGCAGGGAAGGGGTTGTTCTAAAAAAAGCACCAACTACAAAACAAGAGTTTTAGTGTAAGATTTTGATGAACATTTTGAGTATTCTGTATTTAGGGCTGAGCGGGGGGGGTTGAATATTTTTTGTCGATGATTTGGAGGCTTCCACTGAAGAACTGAAAATGTTTTGTTTTAATTTTTTCTTTTCTTTTTTGGGGGGCAGAGGCGGGGGAGGGGAATTGTTTATTTATTTATTTCCATCCAGCCCTAATGACCAGCTCTGCAGTTCTGCGCACGGAATTGCTTCTATGCGAGCCATATTTGGGAGTACAGGTAACATCTCCCCCAATTTCTGGGATCCACAACTTTCCCTCCAGGATCTGTGGATTTCTAAATAATTCAGAAAAATAAATGGATTGGATTTTAGGGCGGGGGAGGTGGGTTTAAGATAAATTTAGAGGGAAAAAATGGAATATAAGAAATGTTCAGGGGGGAAAAAATCCCCAATGTATTGAAATTTGCTACAAAAATATCATCAGAGTTAGGTTAATCAAGTCCAGAAAAAAGATATAGATGGGAGCTAGAATTAATTAAATGGAATCAATTACATCCAGTAATGGCAAAGTTCTTGGCTCAGGCTTGTAGCAGTGATGGAATAAACTTCAGGTTCAAATCAAGTCTCTGGAGTCCCTCCACAGCTGGGATGGGTCATTCGGTCCTTTGTTCAGAGCTTCAGTTTGTAGCAAAGTCCCTCCAGAGGCAAGAAGCAGGATTGAAGACAAGAGGAGGAGATGCAGCAACCTTTTATAGTCTCTTGCTCGTGGAAAGACACCTTGTGTTCTCAAAGTGCCCAATCTCGAGGTCCTCGAGACAGCCCAGATGACAAGCATCGAAATGATGATCATGAAGTGACAGCTACGTTGGACCGGTCATATCAGCCGCATGGATGCCAACAGAATCCCCCGCCAGCTTCTGTATGGTGAGCTCTCCCGAGGCATTCGGCATATAGGTTGTCCACGGAAGCATTACAAGGACACCATCAAAGCCAATCTGCACTACAGCAGTATCAAACCTAGGGACCTTGAGGACGCCACCAGCGACAGAACACAATGGTGTGCAACAGTCAGAAATACCTGCATCGCCTTTGAGGAAGACCGTTGCCGGTGTCTACAAGAGGCACGCGAACGACATCACAGAGCATCAGCAGCGCACAATCCATTGACCGCGAACTTCCCATGCACCATCTGCAGCAAAATGTGCACCTCTAGAATTGGCTTGTACAGTCACCAGAGGGCACACCATAAGACCAACAACTGATGATCTGCACAGATTTGTCATCATCGGATTCGATGGACTACCAAGAAAGGAAAATCAGAGTAGCAAGATGGAGTCTGGAGTCACGTGGGCAAGTCACATGTCCAAGGATGACTCAGTTTGCAGGCCGGCGCCATTGTTTACATGTTAGTTTGAATGTTCCCAGGAAAGCTCAGATGTGGATTGGCATCTCCCAAAGTCCATTGTCAGTTAAGTGTTTCTTGACTGGGCACTTACTGAGAATAGTCCTTTTTCAGGAAGCTGACCAAATGCTTCACTGAGGCTACTTAGAATCAAAACAAATTGAGATACAAGTACATAGCCAATATTCATAACTTCAACTACAAAAACAACACACACACACAGATAGCATAATCATACCCAGCAAACCATAACCTTTCCATAGACACCTTACACAACAACCTTTGTACAACATTTGCTGAAAATATATAACAGTGGTTCAACAATGATCTATACGGTCACAGGTTATGTCAGTAATGTCACACCCCACTAGACGGAATCAGCCATTCAGAGTGGAGCCAGGCTGTGGTTTATTGCTCCCAGGACAGGATCTCGGGGACAGAGTTGCCAGCGGCCGCATGGTGCCCATCCCTGGGTCTCTCCAGTCGGGCTCAGATGGATGTGCTGTTCTCGATTTTGTGGGGATCCAGGTAGCAGTAGGGGATGGGCAGGGATTTGTTTCTCTCATGAATCTCCTGGGAGATCTGGGCCAGGCGCCCCTGGAAGGCTGCGATCAGCCGCTTGGACTCCTCCTCCGTGAAGTGCTCGTCAGGGTGGCCCAGGGATCTCTGCAAGGGAACGGGAGAGGGGTGAGGGACAGCAGGGAAGGGCTCCCTTGCCCGGTGCTAAGATGAAGCCACCTCTGGGACTGGGGCAACTGGTTATACAGGTACCCCTCGCCCAGCGCTGAGATGCAGCCACCTCTGGGGCGGGGCAACTGTTTACACATGGATCCCTCACATGCCCTGGAGCATGGGGCAGGTGTTTAACAGCTGCATAGCAACACTGGGAAGAGTTCAGGTCATGGAGAGAAGGAGAATCCTGCGGCTGGTTGAAACAACACGATGGAATTTCTGGGCATTTGAACGGAATCCCCAAAGTGCAGCCAACAAGGGGGGGAAGAACTCAGCTGAACGGCTCATTAAAGAGACACCCCCAGCTGCAGCCCTGTGCCCCCTAGCGCCACCCTGGGGCCAGCCCTGCCTGCCAGGGGAGAGCACCCCCTGCTGAGCCCCCGCCCCGCTCCCTTCCCCACAGTCCCCCTAGTGCTGCCCTGGGGCCAGCCCTGCCTGGCAGGGGAGAGCACCCCTGCTGAGACCCCGCCCCGCTCCCTGCCCCACAGCACCCCCTAGTGCCACCCTGGGGCCAGCCCTGCCTGGCAGGGGAGAGCGCCCCCTGCTGAGCCCACCCCGCTCCCTGCCCCACATAGCCCTCTATCTCCCGTGTCCTCACCGAGTCCCCCGGCTCGCAGATGACCCAGAGGGTGAAGACGATGAGGCTGGTGCTGTTGACCTCCGGGATGGTATCCAGGTAGCTCTCCAGGGAGGTGGTGCCCTGGGCCTGGAGTGGGGGGTGTCTCATGGTGGCTGGGAAGTTGGGCATCCAAGCTCCGAGCTCGTACTGCGGCCCAGAGAGACCCCCCGTAGTCAGAGCAGCCGGAGACACCCCCCCCAGCCAGGGATCCCCCAGCCCCAGTGGGGACCGGCCTATCCCAGCTGGGGACCCCCCAGCCCAGCCAGGGATCCCCCAGTCCAGCCAAGGATCCCCTCCTCACCCCACCCAGGGGGCACCAACACAGGGAAGGTCTTGCTCAGCCAAGGGATCTGGGCACCTAGGGCTTGGTCACAGTCTCACCCAGAGGCAACAGGTGGGAGAATCAAGGGTCGGGGTGCTGAGTACGGCAGTGGGGGAGGGGCCTGGGGTCTGGGGCAGGGTCCTGAGGTGTCTGGGGTCTCACTGGGATAGGGTGCTGGGTGGGGGATTGGGGGCTAGAGCAGGGTCCTGGGGATTGAGGTGTCAGTGGTGTGGGGGGCAGAGTGGGGGTGTCAGTGGCAGGACCCTGTGACCCCATGGGTGGGGTGCAGTGTGGGGGTGTCAGTGGCTGGATCCCAGGGCGCTGTGTGGGGGGTGCAGGGTGGGGGTGTCGGTAGCTGGACCCCAGGGCGCTGTGCAGGGCAGGGTGGGGGTGTCGGTGGTGGGACCCCAGGGCCCTGTAGGGGGCAGGGAATGGGGCCCTGAGCCCCCAGGCTGGCCTCTCCCTACCTGCCCATTGTTGAGGGCGGCATGCCGGGCCGAGCAGCAATAGATCCACATGGTCAAGTACTTGATGAGCTCGGGGATGCTCTGCAGGGACGAGGGGAAGCCTGCGGAGAACAGGCGTCACGGACCCAGCCCGGCTGTGGACCCCTCCACGGCCTTGGTGCTGGGACCCCTAGAACTGGGTTCGATGCTTCCCTCTGCCAGAGCCTCCCCCGGTGAGTCGCTCCCTTGCTCCGGGCCTCATCTCCACCCCGCACCAGCTCCCCGCTCTGCCCGTTCCCAGGGTGGGGCCATTCCCAGTCACCCCACAGCCCCGTCCCACCACCGTGACTCAGGCCACCCTGTCCCTATGGGGTTGGACATCTTGCTCCCCATCTGGGGGTCATGACCCCTCCTGCAGGGCCACTTGATATGAGCTGGGGTCTGCCCTGATTGACTCCAATAGAGAGACACCCATTGACATCAGCCAGGATCTGTCCCCATTGACTCCTATCAAGAGACCCCCATGGACACCGGCTGGGGTCTGGTCCCATTAACTCCAATGCAGAGACATCCATTGACACCAGCTGGGATCCGTCCCCATTGACTCCAATGGAGAGATGCCCATTGACACTAGCCAGGATCTGGCCCCATTGACTCCAATGAAGAGATGCCCATTGACACCAGTCGGGTTCTGGCCCCATTGACTCCAATGGAGAGATGCCCATTGACACCAGCTGGTATCTGACTCCATTGACTCCAATGGAAAGATGCCCATTGACACTAGCCACAGGGGACCAGAGCAGACTGTGTGGGCCAACGCATCCGGGGATGCAGGACAGGGACCCCAGGGTATGGGGGAAAGTTGGGATGCCAGTGCTGTGAGCTTCCCTGCAGCAGTGCCCTCTCCCCATGCTGTGAGCTTCCCCACAGCAGTACCCTGGGACTAGCCCCTGGAGGCGAGTGGCCAGTGCAAGCACGGCCATTGGCTCTGGAGTTGGGCCAGCTGGACACCTCTGACCCATGGCTGCTCATGCCCGGAGCGATGCTGGGGAGGGAGCCGGAGCAAGAGCTCAGATCACATCCGAGTCCCATGGGGGGCCCCAGCGCCCCACTTACCTCCAGCTCATCCTGCAGGCTGGTGCTCTCCCCCAGGGAGGAGGCCACCATGGCCGGTGTGACAGGGAAGTTGTAGGGAAGCTCTGTGCAGCGCCAGATCACCATCGGGTGGACCCCGTTCAGGAACTGGGACCCAAAGAACTTGTCCTCTCGCCAATGCGCCCTCACGTACTCTGGGGGGACACGGGCAGGGCAGCCACAGGGTTAACGTGCCTGGCCGGGACTCAGGGGAGTCGGGTTCGAGTCCTGCCCGGGACTCCTGGGGCAGCTTGTGGCATCTCTCGGGGCCAACGGCCTCCCCCTGCTGGAGAACGGGGCTAACGATCCAGCATGAGGGGCGCCCAATCTCCGTGGGGGTCTGGGCAGCACTTGGCACAAGGGGTTCCCCGGTCAGGGGATGGGGGGCCTGGGCAGTGCCTGGCACAAGGGGGTCCCTCAGCTCGGGGCGGGGGGTCTGGGCAGTGCCTGGCACAAGCAGCACTGGGGTCTCTAGCCACTTGCATCACACCCGTCCCTATCACCCTGCTCTGGGTGCTCCCGTGGGCCCAGGCAAGCTGGGCTTGGGTGGGGTGGGGGGGGTCACCTACCTGTGATCGGGGTCTTGTTGAAGCAGAAAACCTTGTTGATGTCGGCCAGCTTTGTCCAGGAGTTGGTTCAGCTCAGGAAACCCTTCAGCCGCAGCTCCACCTGCCTGGGGGGGGGGGGCAGAGAGACATGTGAGAGCCCCCTGGGGGATGGCCCTTTCTTCCCCCGAGAATAACGAATAGGGTCCCGCATTTCTTCCCCCCAGAGATGCACTAGTGGCAAAGTGGAGCCACGCTCGGGGAAGCTGCCCCCTGACAGAGTAATGGGCTCAGGCTCTCGGCAGACTCAGGCAGCATGGCTGCATTGGTTACACCTGGGTTTTCAAGCTCTTCTCCCCTACTACAAGGACTAGAGTGAGTAATATGGAATGAGGGGGTGTTTGGGGATGGATAGATGGACAGCTAGATTAATGGGTGGGGATGTAGAGAGAGAGAGAGAGAGAGAGAGAGAGAATGGATGTGTATGGGAATAAATAGAGTTAGGGTATAGAGTAGGGCTAGGGATAAGGGTTAGGGTATAGAGCAGGGTTAGGAGTTAGTCCCTGGGGCTGGGCCTTGGGGGCTGGGCTGCACACACACATCCCTCCCACACCGCAGGAAGGTGGATGTCTTGCTGAAGGGTCAGAAGGTTAGGGAAAGGCGCTAGGCTACACGGTCAGGTTAGGGCTAGGGAAGGACTATAGGGCATAGGCAGAGTGAGAGAAAGGGTATGGGACATGGGTTAGGGTAGGATTAGGGAAAGGAGATAGTACAGGGTTAGGGTTGTGGCTAGGGTTTGGGTTTAGTCTCTGGGAATGACCTGGGCTGTGGGAGCCAGCAGTCACACATTGACCCCATGCTCAAGGAAGGGGGTGGTCTTGATGAAGGGTTAGGGTTACTGTGTAGGGTTAATGTATAGGGTTAGGGTTAGTGTATAGGGTTAGGGTTAGTATACAAGATTCTGTGTGTTAGTATCCTCCCTACCAGCACTACAAAAAAAGAATTCTGCGTGGACTCCTCCTGAAGGTCGAAACAATAGACTGAACTTCTACATAGAGTGCTTCCATCAACGTGCACGGGCTGAAATTGTGGAAAAGCAGCATCACTTGCCCCATAACCTCAGCCGTGCTGAACACAACGCTATGAACAGCCTCAGGAGCAACTCTGACATCATAATCAAAAACGCTGACAAAGGAGGTGCTGTCATCATCATGAATAAGTTGAAATATGAACAAGAGGCTGCTAGGCAGCTCTCTAACACCACATTCTACGGGCCATTATCCTCTGATCCCACTGAGGGTTACCAAAAGAAACTCCACCATCTGCTCAAGAAACTCCCTGAAAAAGCACAGGAACAGATCTGTACAGACACGTCTAGAACCCCGACCAGGGATATTCTATTTGCTACCCAAGATCTATAAACCTGGAAATCCTGGACACCCCATCATCTCAGGCATTGTCACCCTAACAGCAGGATTGTCTGACTATATGGACTCTCTCCTCAGGCCCTACGCTACCAGCACTCCTAGCTATCTTCGAGACACCACTGACTTCCTGAGGAAACTACAATCCATCGGTGATCTTCCAGAAAACACCATCCTGGCCACTATGGATGTAGAAGCCCTCTACACCAACATTCCACACAAAGATGGACTACAAGCCGTCAGGAACAGTATCCCCGATAATGCCACGGCAAACTTGGTGGCTGAACTTTGTGACTTTATCCTCACCCACAACTATTTCACATTTGGGGACAATATATACCTTCAAGTCAGCGGCACTGCTATGGGTACCCGCATGGCCCCACAGTATGCCAACATTTTTATGGCTGACTTAGAACAACGCTTCCTTAGCTCTTGTCCCCTAATGCCCCTACTCTACTTGTGCTACATTGATGACATCTTCATCATCTGGACCCATGGAAAAGAAGCCCTTGAGGAATTCCATCATGATTTCAACAATTTCCATCCCACCATCAACCTCAGCCTAGACCAATCCACACAAGTGGTCCATTTCCTGGACGACACTGTCCTAATAAGCGATAGTCACATAAATACCACCCTATCCCGGAAACCTGCTGACCGCTACACTTACCTACATGCCTCCAGCTTCCAGCCAGGAAACACCACACAATCCATTGTCTACAGCCAAGCTCTAAGATACAACTGCATTTGCTCCAATCCCTCAGACAGAGACAAGCACCTACAAGATCTCTATCAAGCATTCTTAAAACTACAATACCCACCTGCTGAAGTGAAAAAACAAATTGACAGAGCCAGAAGAGTATCCAGAAGTCACCAACTACAGGACAGGCCCAACAAAGAAAATAACAGAACACTACTAGCTGTCACCTTCAGCCCCCAACTAAAACCTCTCCGGCGCATCATCAGAGATCTACAACCTATCCTGAAAGATGATCCCTCACTCACAGATCTTAGGAGACAGACCTGTCCTCGCTTACAGACAGCCCCCCAACCTGAAGCAAATACTCACCAGCAACCACACAACACTAACCCAGGAACCTATCCTTGCAACAAAGCCCAATGCCAACTCTGTCCACATATCTATTCAAGTGACATCAGCCACACCATCAGGGGCTTGTTCACCTGCACATCTACCAATGTGATATATGCCATCATGTGCCAGCAATGCCCCTCTGCCAGGTACATTGGCCAAAGCGGACAGTCTCTATGCAAAAGAATAAATGGACACAAATCTGACATCAGGAATCATAACATTCAAAAACCAGTAGAACACTTCAACCTCTCTGGTCACTCAGTAACAGACTTAAAAGTTGCAATTTTGCAACAGAATAGCTTCAAAAACAGACTCCAATGAGAAACTGCTGAACTTGAATTGATATGGAATATAGATACCATCAATTTGGGTTTGAATAGAGACTGGGAATGGCTGAGCCATTCCACACATTGAATCTATTTCCCCATGTTAAGTATCCTCACATCTTCTTGTCAAGCTGTCTGTAATGGGCTATCTTGATTATCACTACAAAAGTTTTTTTCTCTTAATTAATTAGCCTCTTAGAGTTGGTTGGGCAACTCCCACCTTTTCATGCTCTCTGTATGTGTATATATATCTCCTTACTGTATGTTCCATTCTATGCATCCGATGAAGCAGGCTGTAGCCCACGAAAGCTTATGCTCAAATAAATTTGTTAGTCTCTAAGGTGCCACAAGTACTCCTGTTCTTTTTGCGGATACAGACTAACACAGCTGCTACTCTGAAACCTGTACAGGGTTGCGCTTAGTGTTCAGGGTTGTGTATAGGGCTAGGGTTAGTATACAAGGTTTGGGTTACTGTGCAGGGTTGTGTACAGGGTTAGGGTTAATTTATAGTGTTGTTGTGGTGGGGTCAGACCACCCTGCCTTAACCCGGAAGGAGTTAAGCCCTAGGGACTGGCAGCGGAAGTCCCACCTCCCTGGGAAGACTGGGCATGCTCCAAGTGCTACAGGAGTATAAAGGGAGGGAGACCAGCTCATTCTGGGCTGGAGTCCATAGGAGAAGGACTTGCTGGGGGAGCTCCTGCAGAAGACCAGCCACAGCCACAGCCACAGCCACAGCCACAGCCACAGCCACAGCCACAGCCACAGCCACAGCCACAGCCACAGCCACTGACTGCACTGGGAAGCGATGCTGTCCACGGCCCGCCTGCACCTCGGCGAGTGGAGGAGACCTGGGAGATGACCGGATCCGCAGAGTACCGAGGACCCGACAACTCCTGGGAGACCCCAACGGAGAGCCTGGTAGGAAGTGACCCCGGGAGGGTGACTGAGTGGTACCTCCCCCCCTCCCCCAGGGAAACTCAGTGTGTTTTGGTTGGAACCCCCCGCTGAGTTGGTGGCAAGCCACTACGCCACTGTAAGGGCCCCGGGTCGGGACCCCCCTACTGGGGCTGTCACACCCCAATGCTAAAGACTCTGGCTGTGAGGCCATGCTACCCTCCACCAAGGACTGCTTTATGGACTCTGGCCGGTAGGCCCCACTGCCCTGTAGCCAAGGGCCGTATTATAGACTCCGGCCGTGAGGCCACGCCACCCTGCCTTAAAGGGGATGCCATAGACTCTGGCTGTTAGGCCACACTGCCCTGAACAAAAGGGCTATTTTACGGACAGTGGCGGATAGTCCACGCCGCTCATACCCTTGGGGACGTGGACCGCCACAGTTGTGTATAGGGCTGGTTTAGTGTACAGGGTTAGAATTAGTCTATAGGGTTACTGTACAGGGTTAGGGTTACTGTACAGGGCTAGGGTTACTGTACACAGTTCTGTATAGGACTGGGTTAGTGTACAGCAGGGGTCCCCAATGCGGCGCCCACTGTAGCGTCTACACTACGAAATTAGTTCAAATTTATAGAAGCCGGTTTTATAGAAATCGGTTGTATACAGCCGATTGTGTGTGTCCCCACATAAAATGCTCTAAGTGCTCTAGTCGGCGGACCGCGTCCACAGTACCGAGGCTAGCGTCAACTTCTGGAGCATTGCACTATGGGTAGCTATCCCACAGCTATCCCACAGTTCCCGCAGTGTCCGCCGCCCATTGGAATTCTGGGTTGAGATCCCGATGCCCGGATGATGCAAAACAGTGTCGCGGGAGGTTCTGGGTACATGTCGTCAGGCCCCTCCCCCTCCGTCACAGCAACGGCAGACAATAGATTCGTGCCTTTTTACCTGGGTTACCTGTGCAGACAACATACCACAGCAAGCATGGAGCCCACTCAGCTCACCGTCACCATATGTCATCTGGGTGCCGGCAGACGTGGGACTGCATTGCTACGCAGCAGCAGCAGCTAACTGCCTTTTGGTGGTAGACGGTGCAGTAGACTGGTAGCCTTCATCAGCGATCTGGGTGCTGGCAGCCGTAGGGCTGCATTGCACCAGCCCCTTGCCTTTTGGCAGTAGATGGTGTATTACGACTGGTAACCGTCCTATTACAAGTTGGATCATCGCACATTAGCAGAGTCTTCCCTGAGCAGCAGATCGTGCAATAGGCCTGAAGGCCATCATAGTACACTAACTGCCAAGCTCCCAGTATTTGCTGCCAAGCACCCAGAAGATGCCGAGAGCTATCAGTCATGCTGCACCGTCGTCTTAAGATGTAAAAAATAGATTTGTTCTGTATTCATTTGCTTCCCCCTCCCTCCGTCAAATCAATGGCCTGCTAAACCCAGGGTTTTCAGTTTAATCTTTGGGGGGACCATTCTGTGTGACAGTTGTTTGTGTTTCTCCCTGATGCACAGCCACCTTTCTTGATTTTAATTCCCTGTACCTGTACGCCATGTCGTCACTCGGCCCTCCCTGCCTCCCGCCCTCCCTCCTTCTCCTGGTCCGTCAGATACTAGTTTCGCGCCTTTTTTCAGACCAGGCGCCATAGCTAGCACTGGGACCATGGAGCCCGCTCAGATCACCGCAGCAATTATGAGCACTATGAACACCACGCGCATTGTCCTGGAGTATATGCAGAGCCAGGACATGCCAAGGCGAAACCCGGACCAGCCGAGAAGGCGATTGCAGCGCGGCGAAGAGAGTGATGAGGAAATTGACATGGACATAGACCTCTCACAAGGCACAGGCACCAGAAATGTAGAAATCATGGTGTTACTGGGGCAGGTTCATGGCATGGAATGCCGATTCTGGGCCTGGGAAACAAGCACAGACTGGTGGAACCGCATCGTGCTGCAGGTGTGGGACGATTCCCAGTGGCTGCAAAACTTTCGCATGCGTAAGGGCACTTTCATGGAACTTTGTGACTTGCTTTCCCCTGCCCTGAAGCGCCAGAATACCAAGATGAGAGCAGCCCTCACAGTTGAGAAGCGAGTGGCGATAGCCCTGTGGAAGCTTGCAACGCCAGACAGCTACCGGTCAGTCGGGAATCAATTTGGAGTGGACAAATCTACGGTGGGGGCTGCTGTGATCCAAGTTGCCAGGGCAATGAAAGACCTGGTGATATCAAGGGTAGTGACTCTGGGCAACGTGCAGGCAATAGTGGATGGTTTTGCTGAAATGGGATTCCCAAACTGTGGTGGGGCCATAGACGGAACCCATATCCCTATCTTGTCACCAGAGCACCAAGCCACCGAGTACATAAACCGCAAGGGGTACTTTTCAATGCTGCTGCAAGCCCTGGTGGATCACAAGGGACGTTTCACCAACGCCAACCTGGGATGGCCGGGAAAGGTACATGATGCTCGCGTCTTCAGGCAGTCTGGTCTGTTTCGAAAGCTGGAGGAAGGGACTTTCTTCCCAGACCAGAAAGTAACCGTTGGGGATGTTGAAATGCCTATCGTGATCCTTGGGGACCCAGCCTACCCCTTAATGCCATGGCTCATGAAGCCTTACACAGGCAGCCTGGACAGGAGTCAGGTCCTGTTCAACTATAGGCTGAGCAAGTGCCGAATGGTGGTGGAATGTGCATTTGGACGTTTAAAAGCGCGCTGGCGCAGCTTACTGACTCGCTCAGACCTCAGCGAAAAGAATATCCCCATTGTTATTGCTGCTTGCTGTGCGCTCCACAATATTTGTGAGAGTAAGGGGGAGACATTTATGGCGGGGTGGGAGGTTGAGGCAACTCGCCTGGCCGCTGATTACGCGCAGCCAGACACCAGGGCCGTTAGAGGAGCACAGCAGGGCGCGGTGCGCATCAGAGAAGCTTTGAAAACGAGTTTTGTGACTGGCCAGGCTACTGTGTGAAACTTCTGTTTGTTTCTCCTTGATGAACCCTCCAACCCCCCCCGACCCGGTTCACTCTACTTCCCTGTAAACCAACCTCCACTCTACTTCCCCGACCCGGTTCACTCTACTTCCCCTCCACCCTCCCCTCCCCACTTTGAGCACCGCTTGCAGAGGCAATAAAGTCATTGTTTTTTCACATTCATGCATTCTTTATTTATTCCTCACGTAAGTAGGGGGATAATTGCCAAGGTAGCCTGGGATGGGTGGGGGAGGAGAGATGGAAAAGGACACACTGCATTTTAAAACTTTAACTCTTATTGAAGGCCAGCCTTCTGATGCTTGGGTGATCATCTGGGGTGGAGTGACTGGGTGGCCGGAGGGCCCCCCACAGTGTTCTTGGGCGTCTGGGTGAGGAGGCTATGGAACTTGGGGAGGAGGGCTGTTGGTTAAACAGGGGCTGTAGCGGCGGTCTCTGCTCCTGCTGCCTTTCCTGCAGCTCAACCATACGCTGGAGCATATCAGTTTGATGCTCCAGCAGACGGAGCATTGACTCTTACCGTCTGTATGCAAGCTGACGCCACCTATCATCTTCAGCCCGCCACTTGCTCTTTTCATCCCGCCATTCAGCCCGCCACCTCTCCTCTCGTTCATATTGTGCTTTTCTCATGTCTGACATTGACTGCCTCCATGCATTCTGCTGTGCTCTATCAGCGTGGGAGGACATCTGGAGCTCCATGAACATATCGTCCCGCGTCCTCCGTTTTCTCTTTCTAATGTTCACTAGCCTCTGTGAAGGAGAAACATTTGCAGCTGGTGGAGGAGAAGGGAGAGGTGGTTAAAAAAGACACATTTTAGAGAACGATGGGTACACTCTTTCGTTACAAGGTCGCATTTTTCCTCTGCCTGCCGGTTTGGTATGAGAGATCACTCACACAGTGCCAGGCAACATATTTCGGCTTGCAGGCAGCCATGGTAAGCCACAGTCTTTTGGCTTTTTTAACCTTCTTAACATGCGGGAATGGTTTCAAACAGCAGCGCATTTCCCATATCAAGGATGAATTGGGTTGGCCATTTAAAATGGGTTTTCAATGTAAAAGGAGGGGCTGCGGTTTCCGGGTTAACATGCAGCACAAACCCAAGTAAACCACGCCCCCACACACACACCTGATTCTCTAGGATGATCACTTCACCCCTCCCCCCACCGCGTGGTTAACAGCGGGGAACATTTCTGTTCAGAAGAGCAGGAACGGGCACCTCTGAATGTCCCCTTAATAAAATCACCCCATTTCAACCAGGTGACCGTGAATGATATCACTCTCCTGAGGATAACAAAGAGAGATAAGGAATGGATGTTGTCTGCATGCCAGCAAACACCGGGACCATAGGCTGCCATGCTTTCTTATGCAATGATTCCAGACTACGTGCTACTGCCCTGGCGTGGTAAAGTGTCCTACCATGGCGGACGGGATAAGGCAGCCCTCCCCAGAAACCTTTTGCAAAGGCTTTGGGAGTACATGAAGGAGAGCTTTCTGGAGATGTCCCTGGAGGATTTCCACTCCATCCCCATACACGTTAACAGACTTTTCCAGTAGCTGTACTGGCCGCGATTGCCAGGGCAAATTAATCATTAATCATTAAACACGCTTGCTTTTAAACCATGTGTAATATTTACAAAGGTACACTCACCAGAGGTCTCCTGTGTGTCCTGAGGGTCTTGGGTGAGTTCGGGGGTTACTGGTTCCAGGTCCAGGGTGACAAACATATCCTGGCTGTTGGGCAAACCGGTTTCTCCGCTTCCTTGCTGCTGTGAGCTACCTACATTACCTCCATCCTCATCTTCCTCGTTCCCCGAACCCTCTTCCCTGTGTGTTTCTCCATTGACGGAGTCATAGCACATGGTTGGGGTAGTGGTGGCTGCACCCCCTAGAATGGCATGCAGCTCCGCGTAGAAGCGGCAAGTTTGCGGCTCTGCCCCGGACCTTCCATTTGCTTCTCTGGCTTTGTGGTAGGCTTGCCGTAGCTCCTTAATTTTCACGCGGCACTGCTGTGTGTCCCTGTTATGGCCCCGGTCCTTCATGGCCTTGGAGACCTTTTCTAATACTTTGCCATTTCTTTTATTGCTACGGAGTTCAGCTACCACTGATTCATCTCCCCATATGGCGAGCAGATCCCGTACCTCCCGTTCGGTCCATGCTGGAGCTCTTTTGCGATCCTGGGACTCCATCACGGTTACCTGTGCTGATGAGCTCTGCGTGGTTACCTGTGCTCTCCACGCTGAGCAAACAGGAAATGAAATTCAAACATTCGCGGGTCTTTTCCTGTCTACCTGGTCAGTGCATCTGAGTTGAGAGTGCTGTCCAGAGCGGTCACAATGAAGCACTGTGGGATAGCTCCCGGAGGCCAATAACGTCGAATTCCGTCCACACTACCCCAATTCCGACCCGCAAAGGTCTATTTTATCGCTAATCCCCTCGTCGAAGGTGGTGTAAAGAAACCGGTTTAAAGGGCCCTTTAAGTCGAAAGAAAGGGCTTCGTTGTGTGAACGTGTCCAGGCTTAATTTGATTTAACGCTGCTAAAGTCGACCTAAACCCGTAGTGTAGACCAGGCCTAAGTGTGCCAGCGTACTGGTCAGTGGACGAGCATCCGCTGAAATGCCGCCGAGAAGCAGCAGCATCCAGAGGTGTCGCCGATGAAATGCCACCAGTTTTCGGTGCCGAAGCCTCTGGATGATGCTGCTTCTCGGAGGCATTTCGGCGGCGATGCCTATTGATGTTGCTGCTTGTCGGCGGCATTTTGGCGGATGCTCGTCTGCCACCACGGTCCTCTGTGGCTCGTTGTCTGGCGCCCGCCAGACAAAAAAGGTTGGGAACCACTGGTGTACAGGGTTAGGGTTAGTATATAGGGTTAGGGTCAGTGTACTGCATTGTGTACAGGGTTAGGGTCAGTGTACAGGGTTAGGGTTACTGTACAGGGTTGTGCACAGGGTTAGAGTTAGTGTACAAGTTTACATTTACTGTACAGGGTTAGGGTAGAGACTTAGGGTTAGTGTACGGGGTTGTGTCCAGGGTTAGGATTAGTGTATAGGGTTGTGCACAGGGTTACGGTTACTGTACAGTGTTGGGGTTAGTTTCTAGGGGCAGGTGCTGGGAACCAGTCTGGGCCGTGGGGAAGCAGCACTCACGTGCTCACCCCACGCAGCAGGAAGTTGGTGCTTTTGGTGAAGGAGTACATGATGTTACAGTCCAGCTCAATGATGTTGTCCACATCCAGGCACTGAAGCAGTCCGGGGGCGAACTCCTTCCACCTGGGCAGGGAGAGACAGCAGGGAACGTTAGCCCTGGCCTGCTGCTGCCCCGACAATCCCTCAGCTGCAGTCACAGGCCTACCTGTCCTGCGGTTCCTACCACCCCCGGGACACTGCACAGCCCTGAGCCCCGGGGAGCTCCCCCAACCCCCACCAGGGTCTCACTCACCCATAGCACTCGCATCGGTACTTCAGCTCAGCCTGCCACTGCTCCAGCAGCAATGGGGAATCGGCATTGTTACAAATTGTCTGGCCTGGGTGAGGGAAAGAATATGAGAGAGAGAGAGAGAGAGAGAGACGGGGCGGGGTGTGTGTGATTAGATAAAGTGGTGGATGAGAATTGATATATAGAGGGGTGCGGATGGGTGTAAGGGTGCAGGACTCACCGCTGCGGCACCTCCTTCTGGTTGTCTCAGGAATTAGCTCTCCAGTCATTGGAGCGCCCTCTGCAGGCCGATGTCCCGCTACCACTTGGCCCCCCGTGTCCCTCCCGGACCCGGTGTCCTGTTGTCTGGGGTGCTGCCCCCTGGAAGTACCCCCACAGTTCTGGGTCTCCCCTCCCAGGGGAACTCCCACCCATTATCCCCACTTCGCCTCAGTCTTGGCTACTGCCCAGTCTCCATCTAGCCCTCGTTCACTGGGGCAGACTGCAGTATCAGCCACTCATCACAGGCAAAGGGGTTCGGACCTGCTGCCTCTGCCTACCCATGGGCTGCCCCCTGCAACCCAGTACCTAATAGGCCTTACCAGGCCTGCAGGCTGAAGCTTTCCTAGGCCAGAGCTCCCTGGCTCCCTTGGCCTTTCCCCAGCCCTGCTCCACTCCAGGTACTTGGTTAAGCTCCCTGCAGCCAGGCCCTTCTCTCTCTGAACGCTGAGAGAGACTATGTGAGTTCCTGGCTCCCCACCTTTTTATACAGGCCTGCTGTGGCCCGATTGGGGCGTGGCCCAGCTGAGCCTGCTTCCTCCCAATCAGCCCAGGCCCCTTGCCCTTCCACAGCCCTCCTCCAGGGCTGTTTTAAACCCCTCAGGGCAGGAGTGGGTAACCACCCCACTACAATGGGGATCAATGGATAGAGGGGTGTGTACGGGGATGGGTAGACAGAACGGTTGTATGGGGATGGATGGATAGAGGGGTGTGTACGGGGATGGATAGACTGAGCAGGTGTACGGGGATGGAGGGATAGAGGGGTGTGTACAGGGATGGATAGGTAGAGGGGGTGTACTGGGATGGTTAGATACAAGGGTGTATGTGGATGGATGGATACAGGAGTGTATGGGGATTTTTAGATACAGGGGGTGTATGGGGATGGATGGACAGAAGAGTGTTAACAGGGATGGAGAGATGGACGGGTGTGGACAGGGATGGATAGATGGAGGGGTGTTTATGGGGTTGGGTAGCTAGAGGGGGTGTACAAGGATGGATAGCTAGAGGGCGTGTACATGGTTGGATAGACAGAAAGGTGTGTATGGGGATGGATCAATAGAGGGGTGTGTATGGGGATGGAGAGATAGAGGGGTGTGTATGGGGATGGAGAGATAGAGGGGTGTGTATGGGGATGGAGAGATAGAGGGGGTGTTCAGGGATGCATACATAGAGGGGTGTGTACAGGGATGGATAGATGGGGTGTGTGGATGAGGATGGATCGATATAGGGGTGTGCACGTGGATAGATAGACAGAGGGGTGTGTACGGGGATGGATAGATAGAGGGGTGGATGGGGAGGGATATATAGTGGAGGTGTATGGGGATGGATGGATAGAGAGGGGTATAGGGGATGGATAAATCGAGGGGGTGTATGGGGTTGGATTGATAGAGGGCTATGTACAAGGATGGATAGATAGAGGCGTGTGTACAGGCATGGATATATAGGGGTCTGTGTACAGAGTTGGATAGATAGAGGGGGTATACAGTTTTGTATAGAAAGAGGGGGTGTATGGGGATGGATAGACAGGGGGTGTATGGGGAGGGAGAGATAGAAGGGTGTGGACGGGGATGGCTTGATAGAGGGGTGTGGACGGGGATGGATAGGTAGAAGGGGTGTACTGGGATGGATAGATAGAGGGGTGTATGTGGATGGGGATGGTTAGATAGAGGGGTATGTATGGGGATGGAATAATAGAGGGGTGTGTATGGGGATGGCTATAGTGGTGTGGACAGGGATGTATAGGTAGCGGAGGTGTATGGGGATGTATGGATAGACAGAGGGGGTGTATGGGATTGGATATACAGAGGGGGTGTATGGGGTTGGATAGGTAGACGGGGTGTACTGGGATTGATAGAGGGGTGGATGGGGATTGATAGATAGAGCTGATGTATGGGGATGGATAGGTAAAGGGGGTGTTCTGGGATGGATAGATGGATGGGGGTATGGGGATGGATAGACAGAGGGTGATGTACGGGGATGGATAGATAGAGGTATGTGTACCAGGATAACTAGCTCGCTTTGATTCCAAAAGGCACCAGGCCAGCCCCCATGCCCTGCCCCCAGCCCGCAGCCCCCTACCTTTGTCCTCCCGCAGCTCCAGTGTGCGGTAACCATCGATCCACTGGTAGCAGGGGAAGCGGTAGCACTGGCCGTGTGGGGAGACGACCTCCACGAAGCTGCAGTACCAGTTGTTGGTGGGGTAGAAGGAGTAGGGCTCCTTGTGGAGCCGCACCAGGACAATGTCCCCCAGCCAGTGCCGGCAGCACAGCTTGAACTCCTCCACCTGTAGCGGGGTGGGGGGAAGCGGAGCGTGAGGGTGTGACTCGGGGATTAATCCAGCAACTCAGGGGTTAACCATCAGCATTTTTCTCCCCCCCCACAAATAAAATACTTGTTGGCCTCTGTGCCCCGATTATGTAGAAGTCTCCATAAAAGACAGATATGCCAGGTCATTGTTGCAACTACTGTTCTACTCAGCACCTGCCTTTCATTAGCCTGGAGGTAGAGGTCAAGGTTTACCTGTTTGGCTAGAGCTTGAGGTACCTCAGCATAGCCTAGCAGTGTATAAGAGAAGGGCACAATCCCTTTAAATCCCTCTAGCGGTACCCACCATGTTTTAGAAGCTGCCAGAAATGGGTCAGAGCAGCCGTGTGCATCTAAGCTTGGCCTCAATTAAAGCGGAGGCTGAAGTCCTGCCCCCTGCCCATCCAAGCCCTCTACTGTGGGCTCAGCCCGCGCCATCCATGCCTTGCGGTTTAATGAGAGGCGCACCCCATGTGACATTGCACTCCGTATGTTTTATTAAAATATGTTTATAAGTGTGGGTGTGATGGAACTGGAATATGCTTTATGCAAAAGTTCTCTTGTAAGGTATCATTACAAAGCTTATAATCTACTGAGTGTGGTCATCCTATTTGTATGAATATATCATTCTTGTCTCTGAAACTAGGAATATGAAATATAACTCTGAGGTCCTATTGTAATTATGCAAAGTGTGGGCCATTAATGGTGGTTTGGAATCTTGATGGCTCCCATTAAGCAGGACAACTGGTTGTAAATGGCTCTGTTTATTGGTAAGCCTTCCTGTATAGTGTATGCCAGCAAGTGGGTAATGAAGTTTTACAATGACATGTGATCATGTTCTTTTCCATTTAGAAGGAGGGGTGGGGACCCAGAGAGACAAAGGATTCCCACCTGGGCCAAAGCTATAAAAGGGGGTGGAAGAGAACAAAAGGGGCTGCCAGTCATGAGAAATCCTGGAGTTACCACCTGAGCTGGAACTAACAAGGGCTGTACCAGGGGAAAGGATTGGGCCCAGACTAGGAAGGAGTCTAGTCTGTGAAAGAAGCTGATTGGAACATCTCTGAGGGTGAGATTTACCTGTATTCAGTTTCTTAATGTATTAGGCTTAGACTTGCATGTTTTGTTTTATTTTGCTTGGTAACTTACTTTGTTCTGTCTGTTATTACTTGGAACCACTTAAATCCTCCTTTTTATACTTAATAAAATCACTTTTGTGTATTAACTAACCCAGAGTAAGTGATTAATACCTGGGAGAGCAAACAGCTGTTCATCTCTCTCTATCAGTGTTATAGAGGGTGGACAATTTATGAGTTTACCCTGCATAAGCTTTATACAGAGTAAAACAGATTTATTTGGGTTTGGATCCCATTGGGAGCTGGGTGTCTGGGTGCTGGAGACAGGAGCACTTGCTGAGCTGTTTTCAGTTAAGTCTGCAGCTTTGGGGGACGTGGTTCGGACCTGGGTCTGTGTTTGCACCAGGCTAGTGTGTCTGGCTCAACAAGGCAGGGTTCTGGAGTCCCAAGCTGGCAGGGAAAACGGGCTCAGAGGTAATTTCAGCACGTCAGGTGACCATCTCAAGGGGGTCTCTGTGACCAAACCAGTCACACCCCACTCCTCATGGCTGTGCCGGGCCCCAGTATTGAACCCCAGCCTGCCAGGTCCTTGGGCGCACTCCTAAGCCGCTGCCCCTCCTTGAACCTGCAGCCCCGGGGCTAGGCTGGTCACGCTTTCTGTGGGTACCCAGACCATATGAAGACCCCAAGAGCCAGAGGAAGCTGGCTGAGTTACAGACTGATGCCTGTTGCCTCACCAGGCCCTGCCCCACAGCTTCGCCTGTCCCTGTCCCACTGCCTCACCTGATCTCCACCCAACCCGCTGACCTGGCCCCATGCACCAGATCTTCCGGCCCACCATGAAAACTCCAAGCATCACCCTGGAAGTCTCCAATACTGATCAACATCCTGGCTATCCCTACGAACTGTTCCCCTGTGATCTCCAGCCCCTGACACTTGTTAATCACCAAAACACCAGGCCTGCCATCCCAAAGAAGCAGCAGCTCGGGGCTGGCATGGCACTTAATGCCGCTGCAGTGAGATCTAATACTAGTGAAAAGGAGACTGAGTTCGTTTTCCGAGTAGATGAAGATCGTGAGTCAGGGTGTTCGCCTCTAGGGTCTACTGTGAAATATATCGATGGCAGTTTGTCAGCTTCTCTTCTGTCTCTTTAGACACCAGGCTGTGATTCCACAAAGGAATACAGCAACTTCTGCACTTGGATGGGACCAATGGGCCCATCTAGCCCGGTATCCCATCTTCCACCGTGTTGCGGAAAGCCGCTCAGTTTGAGTGAGAACCCACAGAGAAACATTTTGTATTAACCTTCCCACGAGTGAGGGTCTCCCTCGCTTAAGGCACTTGGGAACTGGCTGGGGAGCAGGAACCGCAGGGCAGACAACCCTTGTTTATTGCAGGAAGTGGAAATCTGGATGATATTACAATGATTTATTGAATGATTTAATCCCTCTGCTCAACCCTGCTAAACTGCTCCAATTAGTAGCAGTGAATCCTGGGGTGAATGTAAAGCCCTTTAATCTGATTACGTTTTCACTGCTTTTGTTGAATGTCCCATTATTTATTTATCTATATTATTAATAATAATATTAATATAAGAGGTCACATTTTCCAGATTTTTTTTCTGCCCCACAAACGGAAGAAATGGAGGTTTAAAAAAAAAAAAAATCAAAACCTAGATTCTCACAGATTCACATGACTCCAGGTGTTTGGGGCTTTATTATATTTCCCAAAGATCACATGATGCGCAAAAAAGTCAGGTGAGTTAGCAATGCTGTAGAAATGCCAGTGCTGTTAACTATTTCAGTACTATCCGCAAGTGTTCACACACGGTCAGTGTATAGGCTTGTTTGTCAGTCTGAGATAGAATTTGGGGTGTGACTTTTTGATACGCTTATATCTTATACTAATATGTGTAAACAAAAGACAAAGACTAGGGGCATGCACGGCAGGTATATGTGGGCCTGCTAAGGATGCAGAGTGGGGAATAGGGAAGGGGGACACAGGCCGGGCTCTGCAGCATCGGGGCTGGGAAGAGGAACACGGGGCGAACAGACACTGCCGGTGTGTAGAGCTCTGGATATGCTTGCTTGGAACTAACCCCAATAAACATCTCATTGCCTGCACTTTGGCCTGCTGCCCGCCTGCTTTCTGTCCGTGTGACAAGAACCGGGGACAGGGTGAAGGGTTGGCAGGCACATCTACATGCTCCCGTCGGAACTAGGGTGCACAAATGGATCTGTGGAACTCATTGCTGTGTGCAATCGAACAAGCGAACACTTCCATACCAAGTGCTCAAGCCGGTGTGGACAATACCCCATTTGCCTGTGAATATCCCGTGGACTCATAATACGGACAACAGCACGCGAAACCTGCAGGAGCAGCTCGCTGCCACTGCCAACAACCGGACAGATTTAAAACATACACTCCAGAATGGTGTTAAAAGACCTTGACCCTGTCAGAGGAGGAGGAGCAGTTCTGGTGGTGGCCTGGATGTTGGACTATATTACAATAACCAGGGATCCCGATGTTACTGTGGATTATTATGGCTATTGGCCTGTTGTTAAGTATGCTAATTTTGCAATATCTACTGCAGTGGTTAAGGGGGGCACAGACCCACAAGGTACAACCACTAATTGTCATGGAAGAGGCCCTCCATCACAGTGTGACACAACCCAGACCCGACCTTCTCAGACACAGCATTATGGGGCTTCTGACATACTCATTGGAATATGGATGTCCGTACGAGGGAAGGTGCAGAGCAAAGGGGGCAGTGGGGCAAATGGAGCATTAACACATTCCACTTTGATGCCTGGCCCTATCAGGAAATGTGTTGCCATATGTCCTAGGCTTTTCCCGGGATACCTGGGCCAGCGGATCCCAGAAGAAAAGAAAAAGGAGATGGAGTGTTAGGATATAGGCTTGTTTGTCAGCCTGAAATAGAATTTGGGGTGTGACTTTGTCTTTCCTTCCCACATATTAGTATAAGGATCAAAAAGACATGGCGTGTTACATCTCCCACAGCCAGATGGGGTGGTAAGAGGTGGAACTAAAATGTTACAGGGCGTGCTGGGAGTGTAATCTACGAGCATACACTGGGAGGCTGCCTGGCTCCTCTTTCCAGCCAAGATCAAGCAACCAGTTAGGAGGGACAATGGGGGCTGGGGCGGGGGAGGCATCAGGGCTGGCTTTAGGCCAATTTCACCAATTCCCCCGAATCGGGCCCCGTGCCTAAGAGGGCCCAGTGGCAGGGCCGCTGGGGTGGGGGCAAGTGGCTGAGAATCCCTTCCCTGACTAGAGGCTCCTTGTTAATTTTTACTCACCCGGCAGCGCTCCGGGTCTTTGGCGGCACTTCAGCGGCGGGTCCTTCACTCGCTCTGGGTCTTCAGCAGCACTTCGGCGGCAGGTCCTTCAGTGCCACTGAAGACCCGGAGCGAGTGAAGGACCCACCGCCGAAGACTAGGAGTGCCACCCGGTGAGTACAAGCCCCACGTGTTTTTTTACGTTTTTTTTTTTTCAGTCATCCCTGCCGGGGCCCCGTCAAAACTGTTCGAATCGGGCCCCGCACTTCCTAAAGTTGGCCCTGGGAGGCATACAACACACTAAAAGCCAGAGAAGAGCCTGGCCTTGCCCAGGACACAACCTCACACCTTACCCTGCTGTAGTGGTGCAGGTGGCCCACTCCAGCCGGGGGTGGGGCAGAAGCAGCCAGGGAAGCTGTGGAAACCTGTAGCTAATTAGGGCGAGGCTTGTTAAGAGCCGGACGGGAGGCAGCTGCTGGGGCAGAGCAGATATAAGGAGTGGCCCAGCAGAGTAGAGGGGAGTCTCTCCGCAACAAGCAAGGGAGGAGGACGAGCTCCCAGGGATAGCACCGGAGCTAGAGCAGTGCTGGGCAGGCTCAGGAGAGCAGAGGGGGAGCTCTGGCCTGTTACCTGGTAGGCTGGGTAGGGAGGCTGCTGCTAGAGGGTCCCTGGGTTGGGACCCAGAGTAGCAGGCGGGCCTGGGTCCCCCCCTCGCACTGCACCTGGCCGCGGAGGAGCAGGGCCGATACAGATAGCAACTTGCCCCTGCAGTAAGGGGCCAGACTTTGGGTTGTGGTTGGCTGCTGTGGTGGGTGCAAGCCACAGGACTGCCGTGACCCCCAGAAGGGGGCTGAGGAAGAAGTAGTGGGCACTGCCGGAGGGCAGTGTCCTGAAGAGGACCCCACCGAGCGGGGGAGCAACGCGGGTCTGAAACAGTGGAGTAGACCAGACAACGGGTAGGACACCGCCTGCTGAGGGCATGCTGGAGCTGGACTGAGCTAATCCCTGGAGCAACCAGCAGGAGGTGAGTCCTCCACGCCATTACACCCTTCCATGGGGTACAAAAGCGGTGGGACGAAGACCCCAGACCCACGCCCCCTCAAACGGAATATGACCATAAGCTGTAAGGGGTGGGACCAGGGGCGTGCACGGCTGGTATATTTGGGGCTGCTAAGGGGGGGTGGGGAAATGGGGAACAGGGACACAGGCTGGGCTCTGCAGCATCAGAGCTGGGAACAGAGCCCTGGGAAATAGACTCTGCGATGGGTGTTTGCTTGGAACTAACCCCAATAAATATCACACTGCCTGCACTTTGGACTTCTGGTCTTCTGCTTTCTGTCCACGTGGCAAGAACCGGGGATGGGGGTGAAGGGAAAACCCCCTAACACGCACCATCCCTCAGCATCCCTCCCAAACCATCATGAAACCTGCCAGAGATTATCCTGAAAGCCCGAGGATGCCAGGGGCCACTAGAAAGGAAAGCTAATCCCAGCCCACCCCCTGGAGTTTACAATGTGTGAGATGGGGGCAGGCAAGCAGCGAGATCCAACCCTGCTGAGAGGGTCTGCCAGGTGCCGAGAATCCACTCCAGCCCTTGGTAAATTGTCCCCATGGTTAATTGCTCTCACCACTAGTTCCAGTCTCAGTTTGCCTAGTTTCTGGATCACGTTATACTTTGTCAGCTGGACTGAGGAGCCCATGATCCAGTATTTGTTCCCGTGTCGGTATCTATAGATTGGGATCAAGTCACACCTTAACCTCCCCTTTGTTAAGTGAAATAGATCGAGCTCTTTCAGTCTCTCACTCCAAGGCCGGTTTTCTAACCTTTTCATCATTCCCGTGGTTCTTCTCTGAATTCCCCTGCACTCTTATTTGGATCCACGCCTCCCTTGCAGCCTCCTACCCAGCTCCCCAGACCCATTCCCCACCTGACACACTGTTCTGTGGCTGCGCTGGTGTCTTGCCTGCAAGCTGTTCCAGCCAGGAAGTGCTTGCCCAAATCACATTGCAAAAGGTCCCAGCCTCGTCAGAATCCTCATTAACTTGTGATTTATAGCTGGGATGAACGTTGCCACTAGATCAAAGGGCATACAGGGGCAGGCCACCCATTTCACACTGATTCCATGACAAGGAGTCCGCCGGAGTGGAGGGTCCTTTTGTTGCCACGATATGACTCATGGGCTTGCACGAAGGTGCAGTTAAAGTTGGTTTGGGTTCTTTGGAAAGTGACATATGACAAGGGAAAAAATTCGGCGAGCGCGCTGAGGCTACGTGAGCTTTTGGACGTCAATTATTTCCTGCAGCAGGGAGTTCCACAAGTGAGTTATCCATCACCGGAAATGTATTTCCTTTTCTATTGGATGTCAGTTCATTGCACTATTGATATAATTCCCGTAGTGCCTAGAGGTCCCAGCTGAGACCACGGCCTCCAGGTGCTGCAGAGACCCGAATCCAGATCAGGGCCCCTCCCACATTGTGCCATGCCACCTTGGTCTCCTGTTATCAAAAGGGGTAAAAAGCAACATACTAGCCCTAATCACAACTCTTACCCTAAGCCCCTACTCAACCCTAAACTTCACTCCAAGTATTAAAAGTAACCCCTACCCATAACTGTAACCGCATACCCCATCCCTAACCCTAACTAACTAACCTCTACCCAAAACTGTAACCCTATATCCCATCTCTTACCCTAAATCTAACCCCTAACCAAAACTTCAACCCTATACCCCATCCATAACTGTAAAACTAACCCCTGCCCATAACTGTAACCCTATACCCCATCTCTAATCCACCAAAAGTGATTTGAGGGCTGCAGAAATTGCCTGACATGGTTTATCTTATGAAAGAGAGGATTGTTGTATTGTGTAACAGCCATAAAATCCCGGGAACTAAAGGGCTTTGAAGCCTTGTGGCAAAAGTCAGAACAAGAACCAATGGCTGGCAGCTTAAACCAAACAAATTCCAATTGGAAATATGACACTTTAGAGATTAGCTAAATTCCTGGAGGATAGGTCTGTCCCTGGTCGTTAGCCGAGTTTGTCTGGGACGCAACCCCATTATGCTCTAAGGTTCCACTAGCCTCTGTTTGCCAGACACCCAATAATTGCCCTGTTCTGTTCATTCCCTCTGGGGCACCTGGCAGTGACATCTATACCTTGGGGGAGCGTACTGTAACATCCATATTCCTCATTTTCATATAATTGTGATCTTACATATAAAGCAGGCCTTGTAAGGTATCAGGGGAAAGGTTATGAAGAGGCCAGCAGCAGGTCTGTTTTCTAGGCAGAGGGGCCATGATGCTCTGCGCGCTGCCCCTGCCCCAAGCACTGGCTCTGCATTGGACAGGGGGCGGTGCCTGCGGGCGAGAATCCTCCGCCTAGGAGTCGGACCTGCTGCTGGCCACTTCTGGGGCGCAGTGCAGTCTGCAGTGCCAGAACAGGCGAGAAGCCTGCCTTAGCACCTCTTTTGCGCCACTGACCGGGAGCTGCCGGAGGTAACCCTGTGCCCAGCCCTGTGCCCCAATCCCCTGCCCCAGCCCTGAGCCCCCCCAAACCCAGAACCCCTTCCTGCACCCCAAACCCGATCCTTGGCCCCACCTCAGAGCCTGCACCCCAGCCCAGAGCCCTGACCCCCTCCTGCACCCCAACCCCCTGCTCCAGCCCTAAGCCACCCAAACCCTGAACCCCTCATTCCCGGCCCCACCCCACATCCCTCACCATACACTCCAACCCTCTGCCCCAGCCCTGAGTCCCTCCCACACCTCGAACCCCTCATCCCCAGCTCTGTTGGGTCGTGGGCATCAACAATTTTCTTCAACTGGGTCACCAGAAAAAAAGTTTGAAAACCACTGCTCTAGAAGATCCAGTACAACGACAAGTTCTGGGCCCTCTACAGCAATAACTTCCTGGCCCATGCTATGCCACAGTTCAGTCTGGAAGCTCCTGGTGGTTGCTCGTGAGTCATCTAGAAAGGTGACCTGCCAAAGGAAAGTCCAGCTGGGCTTTGTTTCATGGGCCACGTGCCGGGTAATAACAGGAGAGGATGCTGTGTTTGTATGAGTACATCAGTTCTTTATTAAGAGAGCTATTTCTATAGACGCTCCTCTGGCAGTGCCATTCCAGCCATGGGCACACAGACTGACTTCCAGATGCCGCCTCCAAATGCTTCCCTCCTGCAGCCTGTGCTCCTCCCTCTGAGTTCCACGCAGGTGGCTGCAGGGTTTGCGCCCTTTTAAGAGGCCTAGAAAGAAAATTTCCAAAAGCAATTTATTTCCTGCCTGTCAAATGGGAAGTATGGCTCAGTGGATGCAGCACTGGGAGCAGCAAAGGCAGCAGCAAAGCTGGGAATCACAACCAACAGGGGGTTGTGATTCCCAGCTTTGCTGCTGCCTTTGCTGCTCGCCTCTAAAAAAAATTCAAAACCTCTTGCTCCCAATCCACTTCCATAGCTCCTCCAAGGAGAGCACTGTGACGTTATTGACATAAACTGTGACCGTATAGATCATTGTTGCAACCACTGTTCTATATTTGCAGCAAATATTGTACAAAGGTTGTCATGTAAGGTGTCTATGGAAAGGTTATGATTTGCTGATTATGATTATGCTATCTGTGTGTATATATCATTTTTGTAGTTGAAGTTATGAATATTGGCTATGTGCTTGTATCTTAACCAGGAGGTCAGAGGAGATGATCCAATGTCCCCTTCTGGCCTTAAACTCTATGACGTGGTGAAATTTCCACTCACCATCCCCAGGACAGTCCCAAGACAGAGACTGGGGGAGGGAAGGCGCAGCTCTGGGCTGAGAGGGCCCCTTGGCAGCTGTGGCGCATCCTCCGATGGGAGGATCTGCTCGAAAGGGGCCGCTGAGGGTCAAGCAGGGGGAGAGAGTGAGGGAGACGCCGTCTGCAGGGTGGGAGCCAGTTTGCAGCTTCTGGGCCTGAAGTGGTGCACAGGAAAGTGTCTGGACCCAACCTGGACACTCAATTACAGAGCCCCTTTTCCCTCCCCCGCTCTCTGCTGAGGGAAAATAACCAGACCCAAGGACAGGGGCTGGGAAAAGCTCATAAGGCTGAGTGAGTGTCTGAGGCTGATTGGGAGCGATCTGTTGCTGTGCCCACGCCCCAAACCAAAGACGGAGCAGGGAGATAGGTGGATAAGTCCATCAATGGCTAGTAGCCAAGCTGGGCAGGCATGCAACCCCATGTTCTGGGTGTCCCCAGCCTCGGAGTGCCAGAAGTTGGGAGTGGACGGCAGCGTATGGCTCACTCGACGATTGCCGGTTCTGTTCATTCCCTCTGAAGCACCTGGCATTGGCCACTGTCGGCAGACAGGATACTGGGCTAGATGGACCATTGGTCTGCCCCAGTGTGGCCGTTCTTATGGGGAAGTCAAGGTTGGTTGGCTTGTTTAAAATCTGTTGCTGCTAAATTGTATAGTCAATTGCTTGACCACACGTTGGTTCATTTTGAAATATATTCCAGAGACCAAATAGCCAGTGTCAGTCAGGTTTGTGAATATGGTAAAGGAAAAAGGTTCTGTACACTTCCAACCTCCGAGGAGCCAGCCCGTGCTTGTCTCTCCCTGCGGGCATGATGGGCTGGAAATGGTGTGAACCCAGCATTAGGGGCACAGCGCACCAGAGGGGGAAGAAAAGGAGGCTGCAGTGATGAGGGTACAGGGGGAATCGTGGGAAGACGCTGGAGGGCTCATTGCTGTGTCCTCATTGCAAAGTGTGAATGTTGGGTGGGGGAGCTACCAGCACCTGGATTCTCACCCCCGAGGCAGGCCAGCCAGCTGGGTTTAAAGCCCCCCACAAGCCCAGCTGGAGCTTTTTGTCTGTGGACAGGACGGGGGTCAGAGGCAACACCCAGGTGAGCACCTGGGCTAAGTCTGCTGTGTAGATGTACTACCACCTAAATGCTGTGTCTTTAAGGCCTAATCAGGATCCCCAGCCCGGCTTTGTAGCCACTCGGGTCCCTTTCTCAGGACTCCTGGGTGCTCTGGGGAAGCTTTCCCTCCCGCAAGGCGAGGCTCTGCCCCACCGGGGTGTGTCTGTACCACAGTATGATTTCGCCGCCTGAATGCCCAACACACCAGCAACCTTGAGAGCTCCCCCACCCACCACCAAGGGCACCGCAACCTTGTGCAGCATCCTGGACACCCTGCCCGCGGTGAACGCCACCTGCGCCCTCCTCTCCCTCCTCGCCGTTGTGAGCTACAAGCCAGGAGACCTGGTGAGTGGGGCAGCCCCATGGATGCTGGCTGAGAGCTCTGGGCATGGCTGGGGGAGACAGAGGGACAGATGTGTGTGTGTGTGTGGGGGAGACAATGGGTGGGGAATGCTGGGAGAAAGAGGGCATTTATGGAAATAAGTCCATGCATATTCATCAGCCCTGCAAATTAGGGTGGTTGCGAGGGACCCATCCCCCAACTCAGCCTTCCTAGTGGAGCTGGGTCCCACGGAGAATTTCTGCCGTTTTGAAATTGCTTCCTTCTGTGCTTCAGAGCTGGACGCTCAGCCAGCAGCTGCCACTCTCTGGCTGCCCAGCTCTGAAGGCGGAGTGGAGAGATAGGGAAGCGCAGAAGGAAGGGCGGCACGGTACGGCATTGCCACCTTCCCTTCTCTTTAATCCATTCATTGTATGCCATGTTCAGTTAATATCGCTCTAGCTTTTTAATCAAAATGCCAAGTCAAATGCCTTACAGAAGTCTAAGTCTATTACATCAATACTATCACCATTATCAGCCACACTTGTAATCTCATCCAAAAAGGATATATCAAGTTAGTGTGACGGGATCTATTTGCCATAAACCCATGCTGAGTGGCATTCATTATATTACACTCCTTTCATTCTTTATTAAGTCCCTTATCAGCTGTTCTATTATATTGTTCAGGACAGACATCAGGCTGACCAGCTTGAGAAATCACATGTACTCTTTTTAAATATTGGCACAATGTTAGCTTCCGTCAAGTCCTCTGGAACTTCCCTAGTGCTCCAAGATCTATTGAAAATCAGCGTTAGCAGCCCAGTGAGCTCCTCAGCCAGCTCTTCTAAAACTCTTGGTTGAAAGTTATCTGGATCTGCTGATTTAAAAAATGTCTATCTTTAGTGGCTGAGGTTTAAATTCCCCCCGAGATACTAGTGGAAAGGAAAGAGTGTTATCATCATTGGATGATATGACTGCAACATCTGTTTTTTTTCCCCAGTTACAGAACAGAAAAATATATTGAACACATCTGCATTACAGCATGTTAAATGTTAAATATAATATATATACACTATAATATTTCAAAGTTTTGTTTCTCTAACACTGTAATTTATGTAACCCTTCTGCCCATCTAAGTTGGCAGCAACAAGGGCCGGGTTCTGTATCTAGGGGTTCCGTTTCAATAACGCAATGCAAAACTGGCTCGAGCCCCCACCCAGTGACCTGGGACAATTACATACCACCCTCTGGGCACCTCTAAGAGGCAATACTTCCCCTCTCGCAAGCACGGAGTCTGAGTGTAAAAGAAAATGTTTAATAACATGAGGTAAACGACATCAGCATTAAATTGGAAAAACACCACAAACAGGATTCATAACACAAACCATGAGCAAAAACCCACCCCAGCAAATTGGGCTGTGTCCTTTCCCGTGGGTTCTTGAAACCAGCAACCCAAGAATCACCAAAGTCCCAAAAGTCCAACAACCCCCTAAAGTCTCTGTCCCTGGTCAGTGCAGTCCCAGAGTTCAGGGGGCATGCAGGGTGTTAAGGGGCACCTTACGTGATCCGAGGCCGACCGGCCGCCTCTCTGTGGGGTTCCGCCGCAGCCTTCACCACGAGCCACTCCACTCCACCAGCTGTCCCGTGAGCCGCTCCCGCCGTCCCATGAACTGCTCTGCTCTGCCAGCTGCTCCGCTCTGCTCACCGACCTGTGAGCCACTCAGCTCCAACCGTCCCCACGAGGCTCCACTCTGCTAGCTGCTCCCCCAGCCACTTAGCAATATAGCTTCAGGCTCCCCCACTAGTTAACACAGCCTCAGTGATTGCAGCTCTTAATAACTTTAGCTTTTTTGTGATTTCAGCTCTTAGCAATTTAGTAGGGGAGCCCCAGTGCTAGTGCACCATTGGCCCAAAGTGAATTCAGCTCAGCAGTCTGTAACTAGACTCCTAATGGAATCAAAGCTAGCTCTGACATTCAACAATGGAGAGAGGAATTAGTGCAATTGGTGTTTCAAACCCTCAGAGAGCACCCATAGCATTTGGTACAAATACCTGTCCCCATCCTCTCTCTATTCACTGGGTTTTGTAACCCATGCCCCTTGTCAAGCAAGTGCTACTTAGGTAATGGTGAAGGACTCACTCAGTCCTTCTGTCATACAACAGTTCCACTGGCCTTGATTCACAGAATCAGGGTAACAAAACTTTATTCTTCCTGCCCCAATAACAGAGAAAACTGGGGATCCCACACCAGCCAAAGTAATCCCTTTCAGTTGCTGTTGTCTCATGCCAGGCGGGTGGGTGTGCCTATGCAAACAAGATCAGCCCCTGGAGTTCTTTTCCACACTCGCCATAATTCACCACCAGATGTCAGGGTAGAGCTCATCCTGACTCTGCTTACATCTAGCCGCTTCCTGGCTCTTTGAGCTCTGGTCAAGTGAAAAATTCTCTAAGTTAAATATACTCTATACAAATATATTAAAATATTTTGATCACATCAAAACACTACAGGATAATATAAAATATATAGAATATTAAATAGAATATTAAAAGATTATAATAGAATATACAAGTTTAAATGAACTGAGAAAGTCAAAACAAAACATTTTCACTGGATCAAAATTAAATGAGAAAGTCTAAATGATTTCCACTTTTTTCCCATTGGAATTGACGTGTTCCTGTGAAACATTTACATTGTGACAAAACTCCATGTTTGGAAGGAAAACAATTCCTTGGAAATTTCCCTAGTGACTCCCCTCCCCAGGGTAAAAATCCAAATCAGGCGAGGTTCAACACGCACGGCAGGACAATCTCACCAGACTGCATTTGGGGTTATATGGGAAACTCAACGCTGCAGGATGGGCAGCAGGAGTAAAACAAACACAGGGAAGTCGTTCGTCACACAACGCATCCTAGGTGCTGACTCCGTCCATGCTCTGGGGCTCAAGCACCTATGGGAAAAAAATAGGGATGCACAGCACTCACGCCCATGCTCCGCCCTAAGACCCCGCCCCTGTTCTGCCTTTTCCTCCGTGGCCCCGCCCATGCTGTGCCTCTTCCCACCCCGGCTCTGCCTCTTTCTCTGAGCACGTCCCGCAGCTCCCTCCTCTCCGCTCCCTCTCCCCGTCACGCGCCCTTAAGGCAGGAGGGGGCAGAAAGGAGGGAGCAGTGGGTGGGAGACACTTGGGGACTCAGAGAAGAGCGAGCAGCGGGCAGGCAGGGGGAGCCCCGGGGGAGGAGGCAGAGAGAAGCAGGCATCAGGCACCTGGGGATGGATCACTTGATAATTGCCCTGTTCTGTTCATTCCCTCTACAGCACTTGGCACTGGCCACTGTTGGAAGACAGGACACTGGGCTAGATGGACCATTGGTCTGACCCAGTGTGGCCGTTCTTATGTTCTGTTGGAAGCAGATATTGGAGTTGTTCTCATGGGTGGCTAGTGAGAGATTCCCTGGTACCCAAAGGGCAGGAGAAAGCATCAGTTGTGCCTGATTGTCCATTACCCAGGAGCATCAGAAGGGATCCAAGAAGAAGTACATTCGGGCCAGCTTGGAACGGACCCTGGTTCTTCCCCTTTGCCGAGCAGGAAATGTGAGTTCAGTGTCTCCATAGTCACTTCTCTCTTCGCTCCTTTCCAGAGACCCCTGGGCTACTACCCTGAGGAGCACTTCACTGAGGCAGAGCCCAAGCGGCTTATTGCAGCCTTCCAGGCACGTCTGGCGGAGATCTCCAAGGAAATCCAGCAGAGGAACAAGTCACTGCCCATTAGCTACCCCTACCTGGACCCCGCGGAGGTTCAGAACAGCGTGTCCATATAACCCTGCAGGGCACCTCTTCCCAGTGCTCAGAGCACTTTCCACCTGGCCTGAGAATGTCTCGATGGAGCCAGCGGGAGGTTTCAGGGAGATTTGGCTGGCAGTGCTCAAAATGTGACCCCTAGGGGCACCAATACCAGAAGGCAAATAAATAGAACCTCACATTTATTATGATTAATCTAATTATTTTTCAGCCAGTCTCATGATTTTGGAGGGCCTGGCTCATGGGATTTGAACACATGGTGTTGGCAAGACTTGCATTTAAAATGTGATCACTGGGCAGCTGAATTAGATGACAGAACAAGGAGCAATGGTCTCAAGTTGCAGTAGGGGAGGTCTAGGTTTGATATTCAGAAACACTATTTCACTAGGAGGGTGGTGAAGCACTGGAATGGGTTCCCTCGGGAGGTGGTGGAATCTCCATCCTTAGAGGTTTTTAAGGCCTGGCTTGACAAAGCCCTGACTGAGATGATTTAGTTAGGGATTGGTCCTGCCTTGAGCAGGGGGTTGGACTAGATGACCTCCTGAAGTCTCTTCCAACCCTAATCTTCTATGATTAGCACCCGCTGCTGTGAATCTGGGAAGTAGCCCATTCTCAGGCTAATGGCCTCAGGCTCTCGGCAGATTCAGGCAGCATTGCTGTGTCAGTTACACTCCGGGCAGCTCCCCCCTTTCAGACCGATTGGCTCAGGCTCTCTGCTGACTCAGGCAGGCATCTCTGCGTCCATTACACTTGAGGCAGTTCCCCTTCTCAGAACAATTAGCACAGGCTTCCTGCAGACTCAAGCAGATGTTGCTGCATTGGTTACACCTGGGGGAGTTCCCCCCCCCTTCACATTAATTGGTTCAGGCTCTCTGCAGACTCAAGCAGACATCACTGTGTCAGTTCCATTCAGGGCAGTTTCCCCTTCTCCAAGCTATCATCTCAGGCTGGCTGAAGATTCAGGTAAGCACCTCTGCATCGCTTACTCTGCTTGGGCAGTTTCTCCCCGACTATATCAATTTAATTCTCATGGTTATCAAGCCAATCTTATGATTTTTGCAGAGCCGGGCTCATTACTTTTGAACACTGGTTGCTGGCAAACTCGGAAACTCTCAAACCATTTTGTGTCCCAACGCCAACGCTCCCTTCCTGGCAAAGGACCCCCAGAGATTATCAGTGTTACACAAGACCAAAAATACCCTTTGCCAAGTAAGTGTTTAAGCAACTTTACACTTATGGAATCAGTAGAGTTACCAATCCTGAGCATCACGAGTGAGGTGCAAAATTATCACAACTTTGGCTTCCCAATCATAAGAATTTAATAATTAACACATAATTATGGGTTCTTTATAGTGGGCTTGTGGTTTGTAAGCCTGGAGGAGTAACATTTTCACGCTGTGGTCCACAACTGGGCAGTCAAGAAATTTATTTTTTATTTTTAAATGAAAGATGAGATTCTCCAGCAAAGATCACGTGACTCCCGGAACTGGGGCATTAAGGAAAAGAGCAGACATTACATGGATCATGACAGAATCAGGAGAATTAAAATTGCAGTGTTGTTAACTATTTCATTGCCTTCCAACCTCACTAGGCAGGTCCTCCCTTAGAACTCATGATACTGAATTGAAAATCATGAGATTAAAAAATAAATAAAAATTCTGTGATCTTTTTAATCTGTCGTCTGCCTTTTGGAGATTTTAGGGGTCATATTTTCCATCTAGAGCTAGAAAGTCGAGCTGGATGAAATTCAGAATTTTTATTCCACAAGAAATTCTGAGAGTTTAAAATTCGGTTTCATACCAAATCAGGAGAATATGTCAAACTCTCAGCCTTTGTCCCAAAATGAAATATTCAGAAACTAGTTTCGCCCTTACTGAAATATTGTGTTACGCAATCCAGACGTCCAAATGAGACTGTCAAAACAAAACATTCTGTCCTTATGCAAATGGAACGTTTTGATCATTGCCGATTAAAATTCCAGTAGGAAGAAGAAAAGAAGGCTACCACCCCTCTAGGACTTTGGAGCTACCGGTTCAGTTCTCCGCTCCGTCACAGATGTCCTTTGTACATGTTTTATTACCTGTACACCCAGTTAAGTGAAACTCCACAGGCATTACACAGTCCAGTCACTGATGAAAAGGTGACAGAAAATACACAACCACTGCAATGAATTTGTGAGGCCAGGTCGACACTGGAATTAGCTCGACCCAGCGCTTTCACTCAGGGGTGTGAAAAATCCACACCCTCGAGTGACATAGTTACGCTCACTTGCGCCAACTCCGAGGGTGCTCCAGATCTGGAGACCTACGGGGAAAAAATGGTGGGTGTTGAGCACCCACCCACAGGCCTTCTATAAGCATCTCCCCCTCCCCCCAGTGCCTCCTGCCAGGGCCGGCTTTAAGCCGATTCGGCCGATTCCCCGGAATAGGGCCCCGTGCCTAAGAGGGTCCCACAACGTCTGGGGCTGCCGGCGGAGTGGGGAAAAAAAAAAGCCGCTTCCTGCTTCTCCCCCTGCCCTCCAGCGCTTGCGTCGCCATACAGCTGATCAGCGCAAGCCTGGGAGGGTGGGGTGAGGAGGAGGAATGCGGCGTGCTTGAGGAAGACGTGGGGCCAGGGCGGGGATTTGGGAAGGGATCCAATGGGGCAGGGAAGGGGTGGAGGCGGGGCAGGGCCAGGGCAGAGTTGGGGCAGGGGGGGCGCGAGACAATTTGCATCCTGGCATGGGGCCCCGCACCTGCTAAAGCCAGCCCTGCATCCTGCCCACCAGCGGGCCCCACTGATCAGCGTCTCTGCCTCCCTCCCTGCGCCTCCCACCTGTCACAATCAGCTGTTTAGCAGGGTGCAAGAGGCTCTGGGGGGGACAGAGGACGAGTGAGTACTGGGCACACTCAGGGGAGGGGACGAAACAGGGCAGAAAGAGGCAGGGTGGGGTTAGAGCGAGGGGGTGGGAAGAGGTGGGGCGGGGTGGGGCCTTGGGGGAAGGGGTGGAGGGGCAGGCCTGGGACAGAGCCGGGGGTCGCGCACGCCCCGGCACATTAGAAAGTCGGCACCTGTGGTTACACTAACCTAATTCCCCAGCCACTCGGATCAAAAATGTGCAACAGTGTGAACCTAGCACTAGTGGTGCAGCACCAATGTCTTCGTGGGCCCAGAGCAGGAGAACCCACCTAGCCCTGAGGTGGCTTGGGCTCGATGCACAGGGACTTCCTGTGTGACCGGGGGAAATCACTCAGCCGGGGGCTGGGTAGGTCTGTTCCCCAGAGGGGTCACCCCACGCAGATTGGGCTGGTAGGTTTTTAAGGCCAGAAGGAACAATTATGAGCCCCGACTCTGAGCTGTCTAGCCCAGTGATCCCTGAATGGAGGCCAACAACCTCTGGAGGGGCTAGAACCAGATGCACAATCCCAGGTAAAGTTCTTCAGGGTCCATTAATGAATTATCCACCCAAATTGCTAAACAAAAAGTCATTTCAAATGGAAAAATCCAAACGTTTAATTTTAAAAATGTCAAAGCAATTTGGGATTTATTTTTTCTAGTGAAATAATTTGGTGAAATTGATACAGATCCGTGCAATATTTTGGTGTCACCAGATCTGCATTTTTTTGGCAAAAAAAGGTGCGGTCAGTCAAAAATTCATGCAGCTCCAGGCCCACAACTCAGCAGAGAGCAGTGGGGTCGCTAAGACAGTAAAACTGGGTGGCCCCAACTTTCGGGTGGGTGGGCAATGAGGTGGGTAGGGGGTGAGGGGCAGGAGGGAGGGGGATGGCGGTTCTGGGGGGGGGCAAGAAGGATCAGGGGTGCAGAAAGGAACCAGTGCTCTGAGGAGGGGGCAGGAGGGATAGGGATTCTGGGGAGGGGGGCAAGAAGGATCGGGGGTGCAGGAGGGATCTGGTGCCCTGAGGAGAGAGAGAGGGAGGGGGGCTCTGGGAAGGGGGGCAGGAAGGCTCAGGGGTGCAGGAGGGATCCAGTGCCCTGAGGAGGGGGAGAGGGAGGGAGGGCTCTGGGGATGGGGGCAGGAAGGCTCAGGGGTGCAGAAGGGATCCAGTGCCCTGAGGAGGGGGGCAGGAAGGATGGGGTCTCTGGGGAGAGGACAGGAAGGCTCGGGGGTGCAGGAAGTATCCATTGCCCTGAGGAGGGAAGCAGGAGGGATGGGAGGCCCAACTCCCCACCCCCTCCATCTGGCCCTTCCTGCTCAGCAGGCACCTGAAGATGAGGCTGCCCGGGGCACCCATGGGGCTGCAGGGGACCCTGCTGGGGATCAAGCTCCACCCATCCAGACCCTGGCCTGGGTGTCTGTCCAACTGGCCACGTGGCGTGTCCCTCTCCTGCCGGCACAGTGCACTGCTCCCCCGCCCCCAGTCTCCGGCCCCAGTGCTAGCCCCAACCAGGCCCACCCCCATGGGGGCTAGCACTGGGGCCAGAGACCGGGGCAGCAGCACGCGGCATCGACAGGAGAGGGACATGCGGTGGCTGGGCTGACAGGTACTGAGCCAGGGTCGGGAGTTCCAGCCTGTGGATTTGGGAGTCTCCGTTCCCAATTTGGCTGAGCCTGGATGCTAAGTGGTTGGGCCGCGGCCCATCCATGGCTACGCCTCTGGGAGAGAGTCCGAGTCCTGATCTGCATGCAGAGTGGCTTCGGCGTAATGAAAGGTGAAACTTTTACACTGATTTTAGTTCAGAGATTCATAGAGTTCAAGGCCAGAAGGGACCACTCTGACCTTCTAGGCTGATGTGCTGTGTGACACACAAGAACTCCCCCAGAATAACTCCTACCGGAACCAGGGGACATCTAGCACTTCCTCCAGCGAGGCCTCCAGCCTGGATGTGAAGCCATCAGGAGATGGACAATCCACATTAGGGTCGCCAGGTGTCCGGTTTTCGACCGGAATGCCCAGTCGCAAAAGGACCCTGGCAGCTTCAATCAGCACCGCTGACCAGGCTGCTAAAAGTCTGGTTGGCCCCAGCAGGGCCAAGGCAGCTCCCTGCCCGGCTCCGTGCGGCTCCTGGGAAGCAGCGGCATGTCCCTCAGGCTCCTAGGCGGAGGGGTGGCCAGAGGGGCTCCATGCTCTGCCCCCGCCCGCAGGCGCCGCCCCAAGTATCAGCTCTGCAGCTCCCATTGGCCAGGAATCCGCGGTGGGCGCAAATCCAGGGTGTTGTGGCCAATGGGAGCTGCAGAGCCGGCACTCAGGGCAGTGCCTGTGGGCAGGGGCAGCGTGCGGAGCCCCCCTGACCACCCCTCTGCCTAGGAGCCGGACATGCCGCTGCTTCTCAGGAGCCGCGCCGACTTCCTCTGTCCCTGGGAAATGCCAGCACAGTGCTGGTGCAGCTGCTATTTAAGAGGCCTCCGGAGATCAGCGCCTCCTCGAGCCCCCATGAACCGCACTAGCCAGAGCCACCAGGTGCCCACACCCCGAACCCCCTCCCATGCCCCAACCCCCTGCCCCAGCTTGAAACCCACTCCTGCACACAAACTCCCTCCTGAAGTCTGCACCCCGCACCCCCTCCCACATCCCAACCCCCTCCCCCAGCCCTGAGCCCCCTCCCGCACTCCAAATTCCTCGGCTCCCTCCTGTACCCCCAAACCCCTGATCCACGGCCCCACCCCAGAGCCTGCACCCCCAGCCAGAGCCCGCACCCCTCTCAGACCCCAACCCTCTGCCCCAGCCCGCAGCCCCCTCCTGCACCCTGAACCCCTCATTTCTGGCCCCATGCCAGAGCCTGCACCCCCGAGCCTGCACCCAGCCTGTACCCCCTCCCACACCCCAACCCTCTGCCCCAGCCTGGAGCCTCCTCCCACACTCTGAACCCCTCGATCCCACTCCCCAGCGCAGAGCCTCCTCCTGGACCCCAATCCCTGGCCCCACCCCAGAGCCCACACCCCCAGCTGGAGCCCTTAACCCCTCCCACACCCCAGTCCCCTACACCCCAACCTGTACTTCACTCCCGCAGCCCTTACTCCCTCCCATACCCCCAGCCCCAGGGACCCTCCTGCTGTTCCTAACAGCTGCCCCAGCTAGATGGCTCTGCACCCCACAAGTGGCTGCTTGGGGAGGAGGGGGGTCAGGTGGAGATGCTCCCAATTTGCAGCTCCCTTCCCCAGTAGCCCCTACCTGGGAGCCTCCACATCAGCCCCGCTGAGCTCTCGGGGGTACATCCACATTGCAGTTAAGCACCCTGCTGGCCTGAATTTGTGGCCTGGGGCTGTAACATTGCTGTTGAGACATTTGGGGTCTCTGAGTCCCTCCCCCCTTGGGGCTCTCAGAACTTGGGGTTCAGCTGGCCCAGACACAAGCCCTACAGCGAACCTGTCAGCGGATAGGGGCAGCCAGCTTTAATTGTTGTGTAGACACACCCACCCACACCCCCTCCCAGCATGAAGGACACAGCAGCTGCTAGCCTAGGTGTGAGTGCAGCAGGCCAGGCCCTCCCTGCAGGAGGGGCATGTCGGCTAGTGTGGTTTGGGATGTGTCTCTGTCAGTGCAGCCAGGGGCAGGGCACTCCGGGGCCACTGCAACCCACCCAGTCAGCAGGGCACATCAGGAGCCAGCAGCCAGACATCACTGCGCAAAGCCTGGCACTTCGCACTGCTGGGTGCCTGCCAGAGTCTGCACAAAGGTCATATGGTGTGATGGTGCCAGCAGGACGGGCAGCACAAAAGGGGCCCGGCAGCAGGGAACGCACAGCGTCACTAGCACTGATGTGCGCGGATCGGATGCAGATACAAACTTTGTATCTAGAGCCCTGCAAATCTGCGGATATCCACTTTGTATCCACGGACCATTCCTGTGGATTGGATGTGGATACAAATTTTGCATCCACGTAAATCTCTAACCATTACAATCCTCTAGTCCAGGGGTGGGCCACATCTGGATATGGAAATTGTATGGCAAGCCATAAATGCTCATGAAATTGGGGGTTGGGGTGTGGGAGGGGGTGAAGGCTCCGGCTGGGGGGTGTGTGGGCTCTGGGGTGGGGCTAGAAATGAGGAGTTCAGGGTGCAGTAGAGGGCTCCGGGATGGAGTGGGGCTTGGGGTGCGGATGGGGGGTGAGAGCTCCAGCTTGCGGTGTGGGCTCTGGGGTGCAGGAGGGTGGGACCGAGGGGTTCAGAGTGTGGGAGGGGGATCAGGGCTGGGGCAGGGAATTGGGGCACTGGGGAGGGTCAGGGCTGCAGGCTATCAGCGGCGCTTACCTCAAGCAGCTCCCAGAAGTAGCGGCATGTCCCGCCTCTGGCTCCTACGCGGTTGCCAGCCAATGGGAGCTGTGTGGGTGGAGCTTGGGATGGTGGCAGCGTCTAGAGCCTGCTGGCTGCCTCTACATGTAGGAGCTGGAAGGGGGACATGCTGCTGCTTCCGGGAGCTGCGCGGAGCCATGTCACGTGCGGACCGGGGCAAGCCCTGGACCCCGCTCCCCGGAGGAGCTCGAGGGCCGGATTAAAACATCTGAAGGGCCGGATGCGGCCCCCGGGCCGTAGTTTGCCCACCCCAATGTAGTCTGACCTGCTGTATAACACGGGCCGTAGTACCACAGCCAATAATAGCGACGTGGAACCCAGAACGTGGGCTTAGGCTATGCGATCACTTTTAGAAGCTATCCAGGCTGCACTGATTAAGGCAGCGAGGGGTGGGGAATACCGCCGCCCTGCAGAATGGCCCAAAGGGAAAAGTTAGGACCTGACCAATTATTTCTCATGCTAGAAAAAAGCCAGAGGTTGTCACAGAAAGCAGCAGGGAAACGTCAAAGAATGACAGAGCTGCATGAGCCTCAGGCACACGGCTTCACGGGAGGGCCAGTAACAAAGGCAGGGGCAGCGATTGGTTGGATAATTCATCCAGCTGGCTCCACCCAGGCTCCACCTGGGTTCAGAGGAGCCTCTGGCGGAAAGTCCCCCAGAGACTGCAAGCAGCACGGCCTGGTTCTCTCGGCGGGGAACAAGCCAGACCCTCCTGCGCACTGGGTCCGCTGGAATTCACCGGGAGGTGAACAGATTTTAATCCGCCCCAGTGAGGGCAGCTGCTGCAGCAGATGTGAATGAGCATGTGTGTGAGCCTGACCCTGCTCTGGCTGGAGTCACTGGGCCCGATCCTGCGGGGGGAGGGGCTGGAGTCCCCGGGCCCGATCCTGCGGGGGGAGGGGAAGGGGCTGAAGTCCCGGGGCCCGATCCTGCGGGGGGAGGGGCTGGAGTCCCCGGGCCCGATCCTGCGCCGCCCCATTGTTCCGACTCGGCTGTGGATACAAATTTTGTATCTGGAGCCCGGCAAGTCTGCGGTTCTGAACCGGTCGCCTGCCTCCACTCGCTCCCCCCGTCACAGGCCGGGGCTGGAGCAGCTGCGGGGGCGGGGCCGGGAGTCAGGAGCCGGGAGAACAAAGCCCAGAGCCCTGGCAGCTCCTGGGGGCGGGGCAGCTGCTGCTCCCCGGGGTCTGTGCGGGGGGAGCCCGGCATTAACCCCTCCGTGCCCGGCTTGGGGCTTTCTCCAGCTGGGACCCGCCCCCTGGGCAGCCCCGGGCTCTGCCCGCACCAGCCCCCGGGCCGGAGCCCCCCGGTGAGTGACAGACCCCGGGGGGCGCTGGGGCCGGGCAGGAAAGTGACTCTCCGCCCCGGGGAACCTGGGAGAAGCCTCGGAGCTGCCTCGGCCCCAGTGAAGCTGCAGCAGGATCTGCCCCCGGCACCGCTGGGATCGGGGGGGTAGAGACTGGGGCCTGGCGGGGGGGGGGGTCCCCTGTGGGGTGGGGGTGTCGGGCAGGGAGGGGAGAAGCCGGAGTTGTTGGGGGTTGAGCTATCTCTGTGCGGCCAGGAAATCCCCGAGGGAGAAGTGGTGGGTGGGGGGAGGGGAGTTAATTGGATCCTGTCCCTGTTTGTGCCACTTGCCTCCCACCCCCTGATACAAATTCTCTCCAGTTCTGCCCCTTTTCTCTCTCAGTATCTCACACATGGCTATAAAATCTGGGGAGATTTCCCCCCCCCCTTTCCCCTCGAATGATCAGCTCTCTCCTGATTTCCACCGTTCTCTCCATACTTCTCAAATGTCCATCGAAAATCTCCCATTTCATGGGGTTTCCCCACCCATTTTATCTTCACTAATTTGTGTTTGTTTAGTGGGAAATTGTTGCCCTGAGTCAGGGATCGGGGGCTGTTCGGGGAGCCCTGAGACACGGCTGACTCTAGGGTGGGAATGTGGTGTCCGTTCTGTGCCAGCAACAGGGTGGGGGAAGGGAGGAGCCAGTGTCCCCCATGGAGTCTGCCCACCCCCTTCGGTTCTGCTCCTTTCTAGCATTTTGTTCAGAGAATTTGTTACTGGGGCGGCTGAAAAATCTCCCTGTGGGCTTAGCCTGGTAGGAGGGGCCGGTCTACACTGGAATAAAGAGATCAGCATTTTCCCAGCATGGCAGAATGTAGGGTGTCTGTCTGCAGGGAAAGGGCCTGGGGGAATTGTGGTGTGAAAGTAACTAAAGCCTGTTCTGAACCCTCCACAACTGCCCTTCTCATCATGCCAGGCTGCAGAATGACGTCCATGTTTTGGTCCAGTTCATCCCGTCCTCCCATGGGACAGGGGAGAGAAATGGCTGCAGAGGAACCCGTTCAGGTAGGGATTATTGTTGCTGGTGGGTTCCTGCAGGAGGGAGAGGGATAGCAAATACACCGGAGATGGGAAGGTTTGCACAGTCTGGTTTGGAGGTTTGAGCGGGGCAGGAAATGCACAGGGTGGAGAAAGGGAGGAGGACAGGGTGTGGCAAACCTGTGGGAGTTAAGTATCAGAGGGGTAGCTGTGTTAGTCTGAATCTGTAAAAAGCAACAGAGGGTCCTATGGCACCTTTAAGACTAACAGAAGTATTGGGAGCATAAGCTTTCGTGAGTAAGAACCTCACTTCTTCAGATGCAAGTAATGGAAATCTCCTGAGGCAGGTATAAATCAGAGATAACGAGGTTAGTTCAATCAGGGAGGGTGAGGTGCTCTGCTAGCAGTTGAGGTGTGAACACCAAGGGAGGAGAAATTGCTTCCGTAGTTGGAAAGCCATTCATAGTCTTTGTTTAATCCTGATCTGATGGTGTCAAATTTGCAAATGAACTGGAGCTCAGCAGTTTCTCTTTGGAGTCTGGTCCTGAAGTTTTTTTGCTGTAAGATGGCTACCTTAACATCTGCTATTGTGTGGCCAGGGAAGTTGAAGTGTTCTCCTACAGGTTTTTGTATATTGCCATTCCTGATATCTGACTTGTGTCCATTTATCCTCTTGCGTAGTGACTGTCCAGTTTGGCCAATATACATAGCAGAGGGGCATTGCTGGCATAAGATGGCATATATAACATTGGTGGATGTGCAGGTGAATGAGCCGGTGATGTTGTAGCTGATCTGGTTAGGTCCAGTGATGGTGTTGCTGGTGTAGATATGTGGGCAGAGTTGGCATCGAGGTTTGTTGCATGGGTTGGTTCCTGAGTTAGAGTTGTTATGGTGCGGTGCGTGGTTGCCGGTGAGAATATGCTTAAGGTTGGCAGGTTGTCTGTGGGCGAGGACTGGCCTGCCTCCCAAGGTCTGTGAAAGTGAGGGATCATTGTCCAGGATGGGTTGTAGATCACTGATGATGCGTTGGAGAGGTTTAAGCGGAGGACTGTAGGTGATGGCCAGTGGAGTTCTGTTGGTTTCTTTTTTGGGCCTGTCTTGTAGCAGGAGGCTTCTGGGTACACATCTGGCTCTGTTAATTTGTTTCTTTATTTCCTTGTGTGGGTATCGTAGTTTTGAGAATGCTTGGTGAAGATCTTGTAGGTGTTGGTCTCTGTCTGAGGGGTTGGAGTAGATGCGATTGTACCTCAGTGCTTGGCTGTAGACGATGGATCGTGTGGTGTGACCGGGGTGGAAGCTGGAGGCATGAAGGTAGGCGTAGCGATCGGTGGGTTTTCGGTATAGGGTGGTGTTAATGTGGCCATCACTTATTTGTACGGTGGTGTCTAGGAAGTGGACCTCCTGTGTAGATTGGTCCAGGCTGAGGTTGATGGTGGGGTGGAAGCTGTTGAAATCATGGTGGAATTCTTCCAGGGTCTCCTTCCCATGGGTCCAGATGATGAAGATGTCATCAATATAGCGTAGGTAGAGAAGGGGCATGAGTGGACGGGAGCTGAGGAAGCGTTGTTCCAGGTCAGCCATAAAAATGTTGGCATATTGTGGGGCCATGCAGGTGCCCATAGCGGTGCTACTGGTCTGGAGTCATATATTGTCACCAAATTTAACAAATTCAACTGTGGGAGTTGTTTAATAAGCAGCCTAGATTCTAGGAACAGGCCCACGAGGTTCAGAGGTGGAAATGACCTAATTCGTTGAACAGAAAATAACCCTCCTACATGGGGTAGGAAAACCGACCAGACTCATAGTGCTGGAACCTGACCCGACTAACCAGTGGCTGCTGTGAGATATGAAGGGGGCACCCACCAGTGAGGTGTAGGGGAGCTGCCCCTCCCTTCATATCCAGCTCTGCACAATGAGGAGGGTGTTGGGCTTCCTACCAGGCAGCTCTACCTGAACCCTGCTAGTGGCTCCATCTCCTGTATCAGTCTGTGACTAGTAGGTGTGTGATGGATCTGCTGGGAGAGACCAGGGGTTCTCTCTTCATCCCCTCACGCTGGTGTTTCCTGGCTGTTCTGAGCGGGGTGGGACTCTGTTGACTGCGATGCTCCTATTTGATTGGCTCGCAGTTAAAAAGGTCGTAGAGCAGTTTTTAAACTAAGGGCTGGGGGAAAGCCACCAGGTGCGGAGGAGTATGTGGTTTGGACATAGGGGAGGAGCTATTAATGGAGATTCTCTATGTCCTAGTAAGGAGGAGGGGATGGAAGAGGATAAAATACAGGTAGGATCTGATGAGAAAGTCAAATGAAAAAAAGTCCCATTTAATTACAGGATGTAATGATAGACAGCTAAAAAGTGACAAGTTTTTAAAGTGCTACCATGCTAGAAGTCTAAATGATAAGATGGGTGAACTAGAGTGCCTCTTATTAAATGAAGATATTGATATAATAGGCATCACAGAAACTTGGTGGAATTAGGATAATCAATGGGACACAGTAATACCAGGGTACAAAATATATCAGAAGGACAGAACAGGTCATGCTGGTGGGGAATTGGCACTAGATGTGAAAGAAAGCATCAAATCCAATGAAGTAAAAATCGTAAGTGAACCAAACTGTACCATAGAATCTCTATGGATAGTAATTCCATGCTCAAACAGTAAGACTAGAGCAGTAGGGATATATTACCGGCCATCTGACTAGTATGGTGTTAGTGACTGAAATGCTCAGGGAAAGCTCTTAAAATAAACTCAATAATAATAATAATTAATAATAATGGATTTCAACTATCCCCATATTGACTGGCAACATGTCACGTCAGGATGGGATGCAGAGATAAAGTTTCTTGACACCTTAAATGACTGCTTCTTGGAGCAGCTGGTCCTGTAACCCAAATGTGAAATAGTTGTGGGTGAGGACAAAGTCACAAAGTTCAGCCACCAGGTTTTCCGTGGCATTATCGGGGATACTGTTCCTGATAGCATTGCTGGCACATGATGGCATATATCACATTGGTAGATGTGCAGGTGAACGAGCTATTTCACATTGGGGACAATATATACCTTCAAGTCAGCAGCACTGCTATGGGTACCCGCATGGCCCCACAGTATGCCAACATTTTTATGGCTGACTTAGAACAACGCTTCCTTAGCTCTCGTCCCCTAACGCCCCTACTCTACTGGCGCTACATTGATGACATCTTCATCATCTGGACCCATGGAAAAGAAGCCCACCATGATTTCAATAATTTCCATCCCACCATCAACCTCAGCCTAGATCAATCCACACAAGCAGTCCATTTCCTGGACACTACTGTGCTAATAAGCGATGGTCACATAAATACCACCCTATACCGGAAAGCTACTGACCGCTACACTTACCTACATGCCTCCAGCTTCCATCCAGGACACACCACACGATCCATTGTCTACAGCCAAGCTCTAAGATATAACCGCATTTGCTCCAATCCCTCAGACAGAGACCAGCATCTAAAAGATCTCTATCAAGCATTCTTAAAACTACAATACCCACCTGCTGAAGTGAAAAAACAGATTGACAGAGCCAGACGAGTACCTAGAAGTCACCTCCTACAAGACAGGCCCAACAAAGAAATTAACAGAACACCACTAGCTATCACCTTCAGCCCCCAACTAAAACCTCTCCAGCGCATCATCAGAGATCTACAACCTATCCTGAAAGATGATCCCTCACTCTCACAGATCTTGGGAGACAGACCTGTCCTTGCTTACAGACAACCCCCCAACCTAAAGCAAATACTCACCAGCAACCACACATCACTGAACAAAAACACTGACCCAGGAACCTATCCTTGTAACAAAGCCCGATGCCAACTCTGTCCACATATCTATTCAAGTGACATCATCATAGGACCTAATCACATCAGCCATACCATCAGGGGCTCATTCACCTGCACATCTACCAATGTGATATATGCCATCATGTGCCAACAATGCCCCTCTGCCATGTACATTGGCCAAACCAGACAGTCTCTCCGCAAAAGAATTATTGGACACAAATCTGACCTCAGGAATCATAATACTCAAAAACCAGTGGGAGAACACTTTAACCTGTCTGGTCATTCTATGACAGACCTGCGGGTGGCTATTTTACAACAGAAAAACTTCAAAAACAGACTCCGAGAGACTGCTGGCTGGAATGGATATGCAAACTAGATACAATCAACTCAGGATTGAATAAGGACTGGGAATGGCTGAGCCATTACAAACATTGAATCCATCTCCCCTTGTAAGTATTCTCACACTTCTTATCAAAGTGTCTGTACTGGGCTAGCTTGATTATCACTTCAAATGTTTTTTTTCCCCCTCTCTTACTTAATTGGCCTCTCAGAGTTGGTAAGACAACTCCCACCTGTTCATGCTCTCTCTCTCTGTGTGTGTGTGTGTGTGTGTGTGTGTGTGTGTGTATATATATATATAATCTCCTCAATATATGTTTCACTCTATATGCATCCAAAGAAGTGGGCTGTAGTCCACGAAAACTTATGCTCTAATAAATTTGTTAGTCTCTAAGGTGCCACAAGTACTCCTGTTCTTTTTACCAGAGGAGAAGCAATTCTTAATTTAGTCCTAAGTGAAGCACAGGTTCTGGTGCAAGAGGTGAATATAGCAGGACTCTTTGGTAATAGTGACCATAATATAATTACATTTAACATCCCTGTGGAGGGGGAAACACCACAGCAGCCCAACACTGTAGCATTTAATTTCAGAAAAGGAAACTACACAAAACTGAGGAGGTTAGTTAAACAGAAATTAAAAGGTGCAGCGGCAAAAGTGAAATGTCTGGAAGTTGCATGGAAACTTTTTAAAGACACCGTAATAGAGGCTCAACTTAAATGTATACCCCACATTAAAAAAACATAATAAAAGAACCAAAAAAGTGCCACCATGGCGAAACAAAGTAAAAGAAGCAGTGAGGGGCAAAAAGGCTTCCTTTACAAAGTGGAAGTTAAATCCTAGTGAAGAAAATAGAAAGGAGCATAAACACTACCAAGTGAAGTGTACAAATATAATTAGGAAGGCCAAAAAAGAATGTGAAGAACAGCTAGACAAAGACTCAAAAAGTAATAGTAAAAAAATGTTTAAGTACATCAGAAGCAGGAAGTCTGCTAAATAACTAGTGGGGGCTATTTTTAAGAAAGGGGGGGGAGAAAGTGATCCAGGTAACTACAGGCCTGTCAGTTTGACATCTGTAGTATGCAAGGTTATGGAAAAAATTTTTGAAGGAGAAAGTAGTTAAGGACATTGAGGTCAATGGTAATTGAGACAAAATACAACATGGTTTTACAAAAGGTAGATCATGCCAAACCAACCTGATCTCCTTCTTTGAGAAGGTAACAGATTTTTTAGACAAAGGAAACGCAGTGGATCTAATGTACCTTGATTTCAGTAAGGCATTTGATACGGTTCCACTTGGGGAATTATTAGTTAAATTGGAAAAGATGGGGATCAATATGAAAATTAAAAGGTGGATAAGGAACTGGTTAAAGGGGTCATACTGAAAGGTGAACTGTCAGGTTGGAGGGAGGTTACTAGTGGAGTTCCTCAGGGATCGGTTTTGGGACCAATCTTATTTAATCTTTTTATTACTGACCTTGGCACAAAAAGTGGGAGTCTGCTAATAAAGTTTGCGGATGACACAAAGCTGGGAGGTATTGCCAATACAGAGAGGGACCAGGATATCCTACAGGAAGATCTGGATGACCTTGTAAACTGGAGTAATAGTAATAGGATGAAATTTAATAGTGAAAAGTGCATTTAGGGATTAATAACAAGAATTTTTGTTATAAGCTGGGGATGCATCAATTGGAAGTAACAGAGGAGGAGAAGGACCTTGGAGTATTGGTTGATCACAGGATGAGTATGAGCCGCCAATGTGATATGGCCATGAAAAAAGCTAATGCGGTCTTGGGATGCATCAGGTGAGGTATTTCCAGTAGAGATAAGGAAGCGTTAGTACTGTTATACAAGGCACTGGGTTTTTTTAATTTTATATCATGGTTGGAAGGGACCTCAGAAGGTCATCTAGTCCAACCCCCTGCTCAAAGCAGGACTAATCTCCAGACAAATTTTTGCCCCAGATTCCTAAATGGCCCTCTCAAGGATTGAACTCATAACCCTGGGTTTAGCAGGCCAATGCTCAAACCACTGAGCTATCCCCTCCAGATGAGGGGATATTCCAGTATTCATCTGGAATACTGTGTGCAGTTCTGGTCTCCCATGTTTAAGACGGATGAATTCAAACTGGAACAGGTATAGAGAAGGGCTACTAGGATGATCTGAGGAATGGAAAACCTGTCTTATGAAAGGAGACTCAGGGAGATCGGCTTGTTTAGCCTAACCAAGAGAAGGCTGAGGGGAGATATGATTGTTCTCTGTAAATATATCCGAGGGATAAATACCAGGGAGGGAGAGGAATTGTTTAAGATCAGTACCAACGTGGACACAAGAACAAATGGATATAAACTGGCCATCAGGAAGTTTAGACTTGAAATTAGACAAAGGTTTCTGACCATCAGAGGAGTGAAGTTCTGAAACAGGTTTCCAAGGGGAGCAGTGGGGGCAAAAGACATATCTGGCTTCAAGACTAAGCTTGATAAGTTTATGGAGGGGATGGTATGATGGGATAGCCTAATTTTGGCATTTAATTGATCTTTGACTATTAGCGGTAAATATACCCATTGGCCTGTGATGGGATATTAGATGGGGTGGGATCTGAGTTATTACAGAGAATTCTTTCCTGGATGTCTGACTGGTGAGTCTTGCCCACATGCTCAGGGTTTAGCTGATTGCCATATTTGGGGTCGGGAAGGAATTTTCCTCCAGGGCAGATTGGCAGAGGCCCTGGGGGGGTTTTCGCCTTCCTCTGCAGCGTGGGGCACGAGTCACTTCCTGGTGGATTCTCTGCACCTTTAAGTCTTTAAACCATGATTTGAGGACTTCAATAGCTCAGACATAGGTTAGGGGTTTGTTGCGGGAGTGGGTGGGTGAGATTCTGTGGCCTGCGTTGTGCAGGAGGTCAGACTAGAAGATCATATTAGTCCCTTCTGACCTTAAAGTCTATGACTCTAAGATTGGACGATTGAGATGATAAAGGAGCACTCAAGGACAATAAGGCCATTGCGGAGAAACTAAATGAATTCTTTGCATTGGTCTTCAGGGCTGAGGATGTGAGGGAGATTCCCAAACCAGAGCCATTCTTTTTAGGTGACAAATCTGAGGAACTGTCCCAGATTGAGTGTTATTAGGGGAGGTTTTGGAACAAATTGATAAACTAAACAGTAATAAATCTCCAGGACAAGATGGTTTTCACCCAAGAGTTCTGAAGGAACTCAAATGTGAAATTGCAGAACTACTAATTGTAGTCTGTGACCTATCACTTAAATCAGCTTCTGTACCAGATAACTGGAGGATAGCTAATGTGAGGCCAATTTTTAAAAAGGGCTCCAGAGGTGATCCCAGCAATTACAGGCCAGTAAGCCTGACTTCAGGTAAATTGGTTGAAACTCTAGTAAAGAACAAAATTGTCAGACACATAGATAACATAATTTGTTGGGGAAGAATCAACATGGTTTTTGTAAAGGGAAATCATGCCTTACCAATCTGCTAGAATTCTTTGAGGGGGTCAACAAGCATGTGGACAAGGAGCACCCTCAGCAGGTTTGCAGATGACACTAAACTGGGACGAGTGGTAGATACGCTGGAGGGTAGGGATCGGATACAGAGGGACCTAAACAAATTAGAGGATTGGCCCAAAAGAAATCTGATGAGGTTCAACAAGGACAAATGCAGAGTCCTGCACTTAGGACGGAAGAATCCCATGCACTGCTACAGACTAGGGACCGAATGGCTAGGCAGCAGTTCTACAGAAAAGGACCTAGGGGTTACAGTGGACGAGAAGCTGGATATGAGTCAACAGTGTGCCCTTGTTGCCAAGAAGGCTAACGGCATTGGGGCCTTATAAGTAGGGGGCATTGCCAGCAGATCGAGGGGCGTGATCATTCCCCTCTATTTGACATTGGTGAGGCCTCATCTGGAGTACTGTGTCCAGTTTGGGGCCCCACACTACAAGAAGGATGTGCAAAAATTGGAAAGAGTCCAGCGGAGGGCAACAAAAGTCATGTGCTCCAGTCCCCTAATTATTTATGAGGAGAAGCTGTGGGAACTGGGATTGTTTAGTCTGCAGAAAAGAAGAATGAGGGGGGATTTGATAGGTGCTTTCAACTACCTGAAAGGGAGTTCCAAACAGGATTGATCTAGACTGTTCTCAGTGGTAGCAGATGACAGAACAAGGAGTAATGGTCTCAAGTTGCAGTGGGGGAGGTTTAGGTTGGATATTGTGAAAAAGTTTTTCCTTAGGAGAGTGGTGAAGCACTGGAATGGGTTCCCTAGGGAGGTGGTGGAATCTCCATCCTTAGAGGTTTTTAAGGTCATGCTTGGCAAAGCCCTGGCTGGGATGATTTAGTTGGGAATTGGTCCTGCTTTGAGCAGGGGGTTGGACTAGATAACCTCCTGAGGTCCCTTCCAACCCTGATATTCTATGATTCTAAGGGGAATCCAGTGGATATAGTGTACTTAGATTTTCAGAAAGCCGTTGACAAGGTCCCTCAGCAAAAGCTCTTAAGCAAAGTAAGCTGTCGTGGGATAAGAGGATAGGTCCTCATGAATTGGCAACTGGTTAAAATATAGGAAAAGGGTAGGAATAAATGGTCAGTTTTCAGAATGGAGAGAGGTAAATAGCGGTGTCCCTCAGAGGTCTGTACTGGGACCAGTCCTATTCAACATATTCGTAAGTGATCTGGAAAAAGGGGTAAACAGTGAGGTGGCAAAACTTGCAGATGATACAAAACTACTCAAGATAGTGTGACAAAGTTCCTCCTCTATCTTGGTGAGTCCTGCACTTACTGGCAGATTTTCTTGCCTCAGAGATTCACCATGTGGGTTGGGGAACAGCCCAGAGACCTTCCCCTCTGGAAGAACCCACAGTCCAGGTCAATTGGGAGGTTTGGGGGGAACCCGGGCCCGCCCTCTACTCCGGGTTCCAGCCCAGGGCCCTGTGGACTGCAGCTGTCTATAGTGCCTCCTGTAACAGCTGCATGACAGCTACCACTCCCTGGGCTACTTCCCCATGGCCTCCTCCAAACACCTTCCTTATTCTCACCACAGGACCTTCCTCCTGGTGTCTGATAACGCTTGTACTCCTCAGTCCTCCAGCAGCACACCCTCTCAGCTCCTTGCACCTCTTGCTCCCAGCTCCTCACACTCGCACCACAAACTGAAGTGAGCTCCTTTTAAAAACCTAGGTGCCCTGATTAGCCTGCCTTAATTGATTCTAGCAGCTTCTTAATTGGCTCCAGGTGTCCTAATTAGCCTGCCTGCCTTAACTGGTTCTAGCAGGTTCCTGATTACTCTAGTGCAGCCCCTGCTCTGGTCACTCAGGGAACAAAAAACTACTCATCCAGTGACCAGTATATTTGCCCTCTACCAGACTCCTGTACCCCACTGGTCTGGGTCTGTCACAATAGTTAAGACCAAAGCAGACTGCGAAGAGCTACAAAGGGATCTCTCAAAACTAGGTGACTGGGCAACAAAATGGCAGATTGAATTTAATGTTGATAAATGCAAAGTAATGCACATTGGAAAACATAATCCCAACTGTACATATAAAATGTTGGGGTCTAAATTGGCTGTTACCACTCAAGAAAGAGATCTTGGAGTTATTGTGGATAGTTCTCTGAAAACATCCACTCAATGTGCAGTGGCGTCAAAAAAGCAAACAGAATGTTGGGAATAATTAAGAATGGGATAGATAATAAGGCAGAAAATATCATGTTTCTATATAAATCCATGGGACGCCCACATCTTGAATACTGTGTGTAGAAAAGGGCAACAAAAATGACTAGGGGTATGGAATGGCTTCCGTATGAGAAGAGATTAATAAGACTGTTTCTTTTCAGCTTGGAAAAGAGACGACTAAAGGAGGATATGATAGAGGTCTATAAAATCATGATTGGTGGGCAGAAAGTAAATAAGAAAGTGTTATTTAATCCTTCTCGTAACACAAGAACTAGGAGTCACCAAATGAAATTAATAGGCAGCAGGTTTAAAACAAACAAAAGGAAGTAGTTCTTCACACAATGCACAGTCAACCTGTGGAACTCCTCGCCAGAAGATGTTGTGAAGGCCAAGACTATAACAAGGATAAAAAAAAAAAAACGAGAGTTCATGGAGGATTGGTCCATCAATGGCTATTAGCAAGGATGGGCAGGAATGGTGTCCCTAGTCTCGGTTTGCCAGAAGCTGGGAATGAGCAACAGGGGATAGATCACTTGATGTTTACCTGTTCTGTTCATTCCCTCTGGGCACCTGGCACTGGCCACTGTCGGAAGACAGGATACTGGGCTAGATGGACTTTTGGTCTGACCCAGTATGACCGTTCTTATGTTCCTCTCCCCCACGAATAGTGGGGCAGCAGGTATTGAGTGTTGGACCCTTGCTCTTTCAGGGGCCGGTGACCTTCGAGGAGGTGGCTGTGTATTTCACCAGGGAACAGTGGGCTCTGCTGGACCCCATTCAGAGAGCTCTCTACAGAGATGTCATGCAGGAGAACTATGAGAATGTGACCTCGCTGGGTAAGGATTCCCATCCCCTCGGTTATTAGAAGGGGAAAGGAAGAGTTAATGTTCACAACACCCCAATATGCCACCTCTGTTCTGCCCTGTTTCAGCATCACCCCAACATGCCAGTGGCGCACACACTACCAGAGACCCTCCCCTGCTGCAGAACACTCTGGGAACAGAGCACAGGCGCAGTACAGCACAAAATCTAACACAGTCTCTTTGCAAAGGCCAAATTTGGATATAGGTCCAGTGTAACAAACAGAAGCTTCCGACCCCTGGCCGGCACTCAAACACTGAGCCTACTGCACACGCACCAGCTCAGCCTTGCAAAGCAATACCACTCTGCAAGCCTGCGTGGTCGTCTCTCTGGGTCTAGCCCTGGGGGAGGCCATGCTTCCTCGCTGTCCAGCCCTTAGCACTGCAATCAATTAGTGGGGAATTAGCAGCCTTTAGACTGCTCAGTCCACTTGATCCTGGCTGAGCAATAGTGAGTCTATGAACCCCTGCCCTCAGGCAGGACAGGGCAGCAAGTAGTCAGGGTCTCTGGCAAGGCCTTCTGGCCTAATGTGGGGAGGCGGCCACCCCAGGGGTTGGAGGGTTAGGGGGACCCAGGCCCACCCTGCTCTACCGGGTCCCAACTCAGGGCCCTAACAGTGGCAGAGTGTTGCACCACTGGGTAAGTGGGGATCCACCCACAACACACTAACCTATCAGGCCAAAGCCCAACCAGAGGGTCGTCTAGTTTCCCTGGGCTACTTCCTACCGCCCCCAAATTTGGTACCTCCATGCTGTAGGTGTCCTGTGTCTCCCTGGGATGGGTGGTCAGCAGTAGCCCCAGGCGTTTGTCAGCACAAAACTCTGGCCAGGCATCCAGCGGCAGTCCTGGGAGCTCCTTCTCAATGTCCTGCCCCAGCAACAGGGGGGAAGCGTCCAGCGACAGCGCAAATAAGGGCTTCTGTCCGGTGGGATGGGCATGGTTCTGAAGCCCAAGGGGTGGGTTACGGCCCTCCGGGTCTAACTCTGAGGGAGGCCATACCTCCTCGCTACCCACTCCCCTCTCCTCCCCTCCCCGTGAGGTTTCCTTCGGAGTCGTTGTCTTCAGTTTGCCATTGATCGACCTTGGAGTCTTCTAGCACCTATGCCCCCAGGCTGCTGGCAATCTCTGTGACAAGAACACGCCCTTGTGCACCTTCACTGACACAACCTGCAACACGCAGCATGGGAATGAGGCAGGCTGGGTCCCTCAGGGTTCACATGTACCTCTCTTCATCCCACAGTCTCAGCTCTGCCAAGCTGCTCCAACTAATCCATCCTCCTTTCAATTACAGCTGACACACTGTACACAGCTGGAGGGCATGTGGATAAATGCCGATGTTCCAATCTGTGGAACACAACACAAACAATGGCATGTTCTTAGTCCTTCCTTGTGTCTATTGTAGATTCATAGATTTTATGGCCAGAAAGGACTATTCGTTCATCTAATTTGGCCTGCTGTATAACACAGGCTACAGAATTTCATCCAGATACTGCCTTGTGTTTGACTAAATCATCTTCCGGAAAGACATGCAGTCTTGACCTGAAGACTTCCTGAGATGGAGAAGATGCCACTGACCTTTGTAGTTTGTAAACCTTTGCACCAGCCTTCCTGAACTGTTTCCAGTGGCTAGTGCCAACTCAAGGATTAGAGAAGGGCAGAGTTAAGGTTGTGTTGCAGGTATGGCATCATTTTCTAGTTTTCAGAAGTTTAGGTTTTAGCTCCCATCCACATGCTGGGAGGACATGAGGCCGCACTGGGCAACCTTAACTCTGCATTAATGTACTTTATGGGTATTTTACCCTGATTTTTTAATGGATTTTTTGCCACTATAACTGTGTCTACCTTACAGCTTTTCCTGGCAGAGCTGTGATGGTTAGCGGTGTGATTTTTACACCTCTAGCTGCCAGTGCTATGCTGGCAAAAGTTGTAAGTACAGACCGGGCAAGACTCTGCATGTGGACTTTAGAGCACTTTAAAATAGGTCTCTGAATCCACTTATTTTGTAATCAGAGGGGAAAACTTCCAAGAGGAACTTCTGCAGAATGCAAGAAAAAGGCACAACACACATTGCCTGAAACTATCAGCAGTCAGGCTCCATCTCAAATTCATGGGTGTGGTTTAAGTTCAATGGCCGCAGCATAGACCCTCTTGACCCACCCCAAAGAGGCAGTGGGGGCTACGTACTACCTGAGAGAAATGCCAAGTGATGGAGATCAGTCTGGGGACAATGAGAATTGGCGTTTCAGCCCCAGCTGTGTGTAAGAAAATATGACAAAAGGAAGATGATTTTGTAAAAAGCTGCCAAAGCGGGGGGGGCCTGTATCTTAGGAACCTCTTTAACAAATCTCCCCATATTTGACCCACTAACCCTTCCCTGAATGCCCATGAAAAATGTGCCCTGCTAATTTCAAGAGAATCCAAATAAACATGTGGAATTTAGGGGAGTTAGAATAGGTGGCTTTTAAACAGAAAATAATGCTTCCGTCGAGCTAGCTACTGCCTCCCACGGAGGTGGATGACCTACGCTGATGGGAGAACCTTTCTCATTGCTATAGTGAGTGTCTACACTGATGCACTACAGCAGGACAGTCGCAGTGTCTCCAAGTGTAGACAAGTCCTGAGATACGACATTCAGTGACACCCCTGTCCCTCCTTTTCCTTACTGCGCTGAATCCCACCAGCCCGTGCTCACCAGTCCTGGCTTTCCTACACCTCTCCCATTGTCTCAGTGTTTCTCTCTGATTAAGAAGCAGATCCAGGGTGACTTCCCCTCTGGCTGGAGTCTTTACTTCCTGGAACATGGAGTTACTGACTGTGTTTTAGGAGCCGCATTTCCAAGAAGGCCAACGGCATATTGGGCTGCATTAGTAGGAGCATTGCCAGCAGATCGAGGGAAGTGATTATTCCCTTCTATTCAGCACTAGTGAGGCCACAGCTGGAGTATTGTCCAGTTTTGGTCCCCCCTCTACAGAAGGGATGTGGACAAATTGGAGAGAGTCCAGCAGAGGGCAACGAAAATGATCAGGGGGGCTGGGGCACATGACTTACGAGGAGAGGCTGAGGGAACTGGGGTTATCTAGTCTACAGAAGAGAAGAGTGAGGGGGGATTGGATAGCAGTCTTCAGCTATCTGAAAGGGGGTTCCAAAGAGGATGGAGCTCGGCTATTCTCAGTGATGGCAGATGACAGAACAAGGAGCAAGTTGCAGTGGGGGAGGTGTAGGTTGGTGTAGACATCCCAGGGAGGGGCTGGTCCCTCATGGGGGCGGCTGGGAGCCAGGCTGCCTCACTACCCGAGGCGGGGAGCAGTTCAGTCTTGCGTGCCCAGGCCTAGGTTGGGCGGGCAGCCAACCGTAGTACAGGGCTCAGTCCCTCGGGCAGGGAGTGAGCAAACAAACAGTAAGTTCAGGGGCTCACGCCCTCAGGCAGGGAGGAGGAGAGACTGCCACCCAGCGTGGGGTGGCAGGGGGGAACACAGGCCCACCCACTCCACTGTGTTCCAGCCCAGGGCCCTATCAGCAGCAGTCCGTCTGCTGCTGGATCAGTGGGAATCCTGACCGCAACACACTGATATGGGTTCGGGGTCGGCCATCCCCGGGCCACTTCCCATCTCCTCCTCCATGGGTACCTGTGCGTCCTGAGCTTCGTCCACCGTGTCCCAGATCATGGGCTCCTCAGGGCAGCGAGCGCTGGGTAGGTCGGGCGGTTCCTCCGGACCCTCGGTGAGGGGAAGTTCAGTCCGCTCCTCAGGATACCGGGCTCGGGCAGGTGCGGCCAGTCCTCCTCAGGACACCGGGCTCGGGGCAGCCACGGTGTGGCAGGAGCTCAGGCACCTACGATTGGCTACGATTGGCTGCCCGCCCGACCTAGGCCTGGGCACGCAAGACTGAACTGCTCCCCGCCTCGGGTAGTGAGGCAGCCTGGCTCCCAGCCGCCCCCATGAGGGACCAGCCCCTCCCCTGGACGTCTACACGTGGTGCCTTCTCTGAGGAGTTCCGCCCAGGATGTTGGCGCAAACTCTCGACCCCGGGGAGAGAGGAGCCAGGGGAGAAAGATCCCCGTCCCGAGAGATGGATCTGTCCCAGCTCTTGACCCTGGTGACGGAAACCCAGGAGCGGCAGCAGGTGGCCCAGTTGCAACAGCAAAAGGAACAGCAGGCCGCACAGCTGCAGCAGCAGCAGCAGCTCATGGAGCAGTTGGGAACCCAGCAGAACCAGCTCATCCAAGACCTAGACACCCAGCACCAGGACTTCCAGCAGCAATGTCTTCAGCAGCTCGCAGGGGCGCTGGCCCGACCTTGGGAAGCACAGCCGGGAGGCACAGCTGGGACCACACGACCCAGCCCCCCGATCCAGCTAACGAAGATGGTACCCGACGACGACCCTGAAGCCTTTCTCATCACCTTCGAGTGGGTGGCAGTCGTCGCCGGCTGGGCCCTGAAGCAGTGGGCTTCCATCTTGGCCCCGTACTTGACTGGGACTGAGCAGGCAGCCCAAGATTACAGCCAAGTAAAGACTGCCATTCTGGACGCCCTGGATGTGAGTCCCGAAAGTTTCCGCCAGTGGTTTAGGAGTCTGACCTACCCCACCGAGACCTGGCCTCGGCGGGTGGCCCAGGAACAGCGGGTGTATGAACAACTGGCTATTGTGGACGGGACTGTCCTCGACCCTGGTCGAGCAGCCCAGTGGCCACACTTTGAGTTGAGGCAGGGCCGCCTATATCGCGTCGAACGGGACCCCCACACGGGGGAAACCCGGACCCAACTCCTCGTTCCCCGGTGTCATCGACAGGCTGTCATGAAGCTGGCCCACGACGTCCCCGCGGCTGGACACCTCGGTCACTAGAAGACCCTGGCCTGGATCCTGGGGCACTTCTTCTGGCCGGGGGTGTACCAGGAGGTAAAGAGGTACTGCAACTCCTGCCTCGACTGCCAGTTGGCCGCCCCGGCATGGACTCCCAAGGCCCCGTTGATCCCGATGCCTTTAATCGAGACCCCCTTCGAACGCGTGGCCATGGACCTGGTGGGGCCCCTTCCCAAGAGCAATGCAGGATTTCAGTATATCCTGGTAATGTTGGACTACGCCACCCGGTTCCCCGAGGCAATTCCCCTCCGGAATATCACAGCCCGCGCCATCGCCGATGAACTGGTGAAGGTTTTTGCCCAAGTCGGCTTGCCCCGCGAGATCCTCACGGATCAGGGGACCAACTTTACTTCGCGGCTGTTTCAGCAGGTGTGTGAACTTCTGGGGGTCAAGCAATTGCGCACGTCAGTCTATCACCCCCAGACTGACGGGTTGGTCGAAAGGTTCAACCGGACCCTAAAGGATATGCTCCGGAAGTTCCCCCAGGAGGACCTTCGTCGATGGGACCAGCTACTCCCACCCTTGCTCCTGGCGGTCTGAGAAGTTCCCCAGTCGTCGACCAAGTTCTCACCATTTGAGCTACTATATGGCCGTTGACCTTGGGGCCTATTGGACCTAATGAGGGAGACTTGGGAGCAAACCCCGTCACCGGCCCAGGGCCTCTTAAAGTACGTGGTCCAGCTTCAGGAGCGTCTTAAGCAGGCTGGGGCCCAGGCACGAGAAAATTTGAAAGCCGCCCAGGAGGCACAAGCCCAGACTTATAACCAGGATGCCCAAACACGGGACTTTCAACCCGGAGACCGGGTGTTACTGCTACTCCCTTCCAGCGAGTCAAAAATCCTGGCCCGATGGCAAGGGCCATATGAAGTCGTCCAGAAGGTGGGCCCAGTTACATATGAGATTAACCAGCCCGACCGGAAGAAAAAGATACAGCGGTATCATGTCAACCTCCTCAAGCCCTGGCGGGAACCAGAAGGGCTGCTGATTACCCCTACCCGCCGGAACCAGAGCTAGGGCCCCAGATAACCCACACTGAGGGCCCTGAGGAACCCCAACTTGGGGAGACATTAACGGAGGACCAGCTCAAGCAGACTCGGTGCCTCCTGCGAGCCTTCTTGTACACCTTCACGGCCCAACCGGGGTCCACCACCCTGGTATACCATAAGATTCAGACTGAGCCGGGGGTGGTACTTCGGGGCGCGACCAGGCCCTTGCCATATCACCGGAAACGGATTGTGGATGAGGAGGTACGGGCGATGCTAGACTTGGGGGTGATTGAGCCATCGCACAGCGAGTGGCGAAGCCCCGTCGTGCTGGTACCGAAGCCCGACGGTTCCCAATGATTTTGCATTGACTTCAGGCGCGTAAATGCCATCTCCAAGTTCGATGCGTATCCCATGCCCCGGATAGATGAGCTGTTGGCCCGGCTAGGAGAGGCCGGCTATATCACCACCCTCAACGTTAGCAAGGGGTACTGGCAGATCCCCCTGGAACCTGCTTCCAGGGAGAAGACCACGTTTGCCACCCCTATGGGCCTCTACCAGTTTACCCGAATGCCTTTCGGCCTCCACGGGGCTCCGGCCATGTTTCAGCACCTGATGGACCGCCTCCTCCAACCCCATCAAGATTACGCAGCGGCTTATTTGGATGACGTAGTCATTTACAGTCCTCAGTGGGAGAACCATCTAGAATGGGTTGCAGCCGTCCTGAGGTCTCTGCGGGCGGCCGGGTTAACGGCCAACCCGAAGAAGTGCCGCATCAGTTGCGGCCCGACTGTGGGAGAGGGCAGAGGGAGATTATGGGCTCCTCAGGGCAGCGAGCGCTGGGTAGGTCGGGCGGTTCCTCCGGACCCTCGGTGAGGGGAAGTTCAGTCTGCTCCTCAGGACATCGGGCTCGGGGCAGGCACGGTGCAGCAGGAGCTCAGGCACCAGCGTCTGCCCTCTCCTGCAGTCAGGCCGCAACTGAGTGCTGGGGCCGGGCCTTTATACTTCCTGTCCCGCCCCTTGACTTCTGGGGGTCAGGGACAGGCGGTGACTCTGCCCACTCTAGTGGCTGTTCTGGCTCGTCCCTCACGGGGGCGGCTGGGAGCCAGGCCGCCTCACTACAGTTGGATATTCGGAAACACTATTTCACTAGGTGGGTGGTGAAGCACTGGCATGGGTTCCCTAGGGAGGTGGTGGAATCTCCTTCCTTAGAGGTTTTTAAGGCCTGGCTTGACAAAGCCGTGGCTGGGATGATTTAGTTGGGGTTGGTCCTCTTTGAGCAGGGGGTTGGACTAGATACCTCCTGAGGTCTTTTCCAACCCTCATATTCTATGATTCTATGAGCAGTGTCTGGCTGTGTGTGTTCTCGGCAGAGATGAGGATAGTTAAATCCCTCATACACAGAGTGTTCTGCACCTTTGAGCACCTGAGGAGCTGCCCCTGGGATTTGACGGCTTTAAAATGGGCTGAGGTTAAACCAATAAACTCTTCTTTGTGAGAAATGTCCCATGAACTCCCCTGATCTCCCTTGTTTTCTATCCCCTCAGCAGGGTTTCCTGTTTCCAAACCTGATGTGATCTCCCAGCTAGAACGAGAGGCAGAGCCATGGCTCCTGGATCTCCAGGGCTCTGAGGAAGGAGATATCCTGAGAGCTGCCTGTGCAGGTGAGGGATCATTAAACCAATTCAAAAACGCTCCGTGCCTGAAGGAAGGAGCTGGGATTCCTTAAAAAGGCCTTGGGAGCTCTCGGAGTTCAGGAGTATCCCCAGGAGGGCTTGTACCCTATGGGCAGCTATCGCTCCTGGCTTCCTACCCATCCTCACTGACACCTGGCAGCAGCTCCCTACCTGATGGGATGTGGAGGCAGAATTGTTCCCCTCCTCTGTCCCCTAAGGAGAGGAGTTTTGCAGAATTCAGCTATTAGGTTTTTTCTGTCTCTCCAGCTCTAATTTTGGTTTGTTTTCCCCTTTTCCACCTGTCAAAGTCAGATTCAGGACTCACAATTTATTAGACCACTTTGTTTATTAGCAAAGCGCTCTGCTAATACACCCAGATAATGTGAGCACCATGCAAGACTCAAATTATCTTATTTATACAGATAAAAGGGAACTTAACAAGATAACAAAAGGAAGCAGAACTGATAAGTTTACCTGGGGCTAGATATACATATCTTATTTCCTTACTATTACCGATCTCCTGTTAATGTCCCATCATTAGCTTGAGTGGACCCATTGTTTCATACCTTAATGTTTCTCTTCCTGACAACTATATTTCAATATTCCTTATTCCTGCTTAAAGGAACATACAGTATTTCTTTAATCCATTATATTTTTACAATATAATTCATTCTACTTTCACACACCCTGTTTCTGACATTTCTCCCTGTGTCTCAGCAGGTGCTGGGATGGTGAGTGAGAAAGAGGAGCAGAATCCTCAGCAGGAAGATGCTGAGCACATGGAAGCACATGGGGGATTATCGCAAGGATCCCAAGGGAATGTATCCAGGCGTCATGTGCAGGGAAAAGCCTCTGATTGCCAGCACAGGCCAGAGAGGCAGCAGGGAAACCAGCCAGGTGAGAAACTTGGTAAATCCATTAATTGTCAGGAGACTCACACAGACCTCAAGGAAATCACAGCCCAGCAGAGAACACCCACAGGAGAGAGAAAAAACACATGCACCGAGTGTGGGAAAGACTTCAGTAGCCGCTCAGACCTTATGAAACATGAGCGAATCCACACTGGAGAGAGGCCCTATGGATGCGGGGTGTGCGGGAAAACCTTCAGCCAGAGCTCCCACCTTGTTCGGCATCACAGGATCCACTCAGGGGAGAGACCCCATGAGTGCGGCAAGTGCGGGAAACACTTCACTCTGAGCTCCGCCCTGATTAGACACCAGAGGATCCACACGGGAGAGCGACCCTATGAGTGCAGTGAGTGTGGGAAAACCTTCACTGACAGCTCTGCCCTTATTAATCACCAGAGGACCCACACGGGAGAGCGACCCTATACATGCTGTGAGTGCGGGAAACAGTTCACTCGGAGCTCAGGGCTTATTATACATCAGAGGATCCACACAGGAGAGAGGCCCTATGAGTGCTGCAAGTGCGGGAAAAGCTTCACTGTCAACTCAGACCTAATTAATCATCAGAGGATCCACACAGGAGAGAGGCCCCATGAATGCTGCGAGTGCGGGAAAAGCTTCACTCAGAGCTCGGCCCTTATTAGACATCAGAGGATCCACACAGGGGAGCGACCGTATAAATGTTGTGAGTGCGGGAAAAGCTTCACTGTCAAGTCAGATCTTATTGGACATCAGAGAATCCACACGGGAAAGATCCCCTATAAATGCTCTGAGTGCGGGAAAACTTTCACGCAGAGCTCAGCCCTTATTACGCATCAGAGGATCCACACAGGAGAGAGACCCTATGAATGCCATCAATGCGGGAAAAAATTCACTGTCAAGTCAGACCTTAATAGACATCAGAGGGTCCACACGGGAGAGCGCCCCTATGAGTGCTCTGAGTGCGGGAAACAGTTCAGTCAGAAATCAAACCTTAGTGCACATCAGACAAGCCACACAGGAGAGACACCTTATCAGTGCTGTGAGTGCGGGAAAGGCTTCAGTGTGAGCTCAGCCCTTATAATACATCAGAGAATTCACACGGGAGAGAGACCCTATCGATGCTCAGTGTGCGGGAAAAGTTTCATCCGCAGCTCACACCTGAACAGACATCAGAGTCTCCACCGGAGAGAGAGACAGCATCAAAACTTTGTGTAGGGCAGAGAAAAGATCATTTTTAAAACACATTTGCTAATTCCCACACAGTGACCTTTTGGTTTGTTTGCACCGTTTGTGTCACCCTGTTCTCTCAGCTCCCTCATATGAGTTGCCCACTTTTGCCTTTTTGCAGGTCACCTTCTCTGGGGTGAATCCCATGGTCCTTTCTACCAACTCCCTTCTCCAGCGAGTCTTGGGAATGTGTGTCCCTCCTGCCAGGAGTTTCCATCAGCCCGAGGTGGGGGAAATAGGGGTGAACTCAAGTAGCTAAACTGAGCTAAAATTGATCTGGGCTTTGTCTCCTCCAGGATTTTCCAGCCTAATGTAAGCGCACCACTATATGTGCAGTGCTGACATAGCCCAGGCACAGGGGTTGGGATTACCTATCACCTTCCCTTCGACCTGTCTTAATCAACAACAATTTTCCTGGTCTGGACGAGCCCTGAGCATCTCATTTGTACTGTCACTGCACTAGCAGGGCGATTGTTAGTCACCAAGTTCCCCCTTTTGGCAACAGATTGTCTCATCCCTTGTTTCATAGATTCATAGATTCTAGGACTGGAAGGGACCTCGAGAGGTCATCGAGTCCAGTCCCCTGCCCGCATGGCAGGACCAAATACTGTCTAGACCATCCCTGATAGATATTTATCTAACCTACTCTTAAATATCTCCAGAGATGGAGATTCCACAACCTCCCTAGGCCATTTATTCCAGTGTTTAACTACCCTGACAGTTAGGAACTTTTTCCTAATGTCCAACCTAGACCTCCCTTGCTGCAGTTTAAACCCATTGCTTCTGGTTCTATCCTTAGAGGCTAAGGTGAACAAGTTTTCTCCCTCCTCCTTATGACACCCTTTTAAATACCTGAAAACTGCTATCATGTCCCCTCTCAGTCTTCTCTTTTCCAAACTAAACAAACCCAATTCTTTCAGCCTTCCTTCATAGGTCATGTTCTCAAGACCTTTAATCATTCTTGTTGCTCTTCTCTGGACCCTTTCCAGTTTCTCCACATCTTTTTTAAAATGCGGTGCCCAGAACTGGACACAATACTCCAGCTGAGGCCTAACCAGAGCAGAGTAGAGCGGAAGAATGACTTCTCGTGTCTTGCTCACAACACACCTGTTAATACATCCCAGAATGTTTGCCTTTTTTTGCAACAGCATCACACTGTTGACTCATATTTAGCTTGTGGTCCACTATAACCCCTAGATCCCTTTCTGCCGTACTCCTTCCTAGACAGTCTCTTCCCATTCTGTATGTGTGAAACTGATTTTTCCTTCCTAAGTGGAGCACTTTGCATTTGTCTTTGTTAAACTTCATCCTGTTTACCTCAGCCCGTTTCTCCAATTTGTCCAGATCATTTTGAATTATGACCCTGTCCTCCAAAGCAGTTGCAATCCCTCCCAGTTTGATATCATCCGCAAACTTAATAAGCGTACTTTCTATGCCAATATCTAAGTCGTTGATGAAGATATTGAACAGCGCCGGTCCCAAAACAGACCCCTGCGGTACCCCACTCATTATGCCTTTCCAGCAGGATTGGGAACCATTAATAACAACTCTCTGAGTACGGTTATCCAGCCAGTTATGCACCCACCTTATAGTAGCCCCATCTAAATTGTATTTGCCTAGTTTATCGATAAGAATATCATGCGAGACCGTATCAAATGCCTTACTAAAGTCTAGGTATACCACATCCACAGCTTCACCCTTATCCACAAGGCTCGTTATCCTATCAAAGAAAGCTATCAGATTGGTTTGGCATGATTTGTTCTTCACAAATCCATGCTGGCTGTTCCCTATCACCTTACCACCTTCCAAGTGTTTGCAGATGATTTCCTTAATTACTTGCTCCATTATCTTCCCTGGCACAGAAGTTAAACTAACTGGTCTGTAGTTTCCTGGGTTGTTTTTATTTCCCTTTTTATAGATGGGCACTATATTTGCCCTTTTCCAGTCTTCTGGAATCTCTCCCGTCTCCCATGATTTTCCAAAGATAATAGCTAGAGTCTCAGATACCTCCTCTATTAGCTCCTTGAGTATTCTAGGATGCATTTCATCAGGCCCTGGTGACTTGCAGGCATCTAACTTTTCTAAGTGATTTTTAACTTGTTCTTTTTTTATTTTATCTGCTAAACCTACCCCCTTCCCATTAGCATTCACTATGTTAGGCATTCCTTCAGACTTCTCGGTGAAGACCGAAACAAAGAAGTCATTAAGCATCTCTGCCATTTCCAAGTTTCCTGTTACTGTTTCTCCCTCTTCACTGAGCAGTGGGCCTACCCTGTCTTTGGTCTTCTTCTTGCTTCTAATATATTGATAAAAAGTCTTCTTGTTTCCCTTTATTCCCGTAGCTAGTTTGAGCTCATTTTGTGCCTTTGCCTTTCTAATCTTGCCCCTGCACTCCTGTGTTGTTTGCCTATATTCATCCTTTGTAATCTGTCCTAGTTTCCATTTTTTATATGACTCCTTTTTATTTTTTAGATCATGCAAGATCTCGTGGTTAAGCCAAGGTGGTCTTTTGCCACATTTTCTATCTTTCCTAACCAGCGGAATAGCTTGCTTTTGAGCCCTTAATAGTGTCCCTTTGAAAAACTGCCAACTCTCCTCAGTTGTTTTTCCCCTCAGTCTTGATTCCCATGGGACCTTACCTATCAGCTCTCTGAGCTTACCAAAATCTGCCTTCCTGAAATCCATTGTCTCTATTTTGCTGTTCTCCCTTCTACCCTTCCTTAGAATTGCAAACTCTATGATTTCATGATCACTTTCACCCAGGCTGCCTTCTACTTTCAAATTCTCAACGAGTTCCTCCCTATTTGTTAAAATCAAGTCTAGAACAGCTTCCCCCCTAGTAGCTTTTTCAACCTTCTGAAATAAAAAGTTGTCTCCAATGCAGTCCAAGAATTTGTTGGATAGTCTGTGCCCCGCTGTGTTATTTTCCCAACATATATCCGGATAGTTGAAGTCCCCCATCACCACCAAATCTTGGGCTTTGGATGATTTTCTTAGTTGCTTAAAAAAGCCTCATCCACCTCTTCCACCTGGTTAGGTGGCCTGTAGTAGACTCCTAGCATGACATCTCCCTTGTTTTTTACCCCTTTTAGCCTAACCCAGAGACTCTCAACACTTCCGTCTCCTATGTCCATCTCTACCTCAGTCCAAGTGTGTACATTTTTAATATATAAGGCAACACCTCCTTCCTTTTTCCCATCTATCCTTCCTGAGCAAGCTGTACCCATCCACACCAACATTCCAATCATGTGTATTATCCCACCAAGTTTCAGTGATGCCAACAATGTCATAGTTGTATTTATTTATTAGCACTTCCAGTTCTTCCTGCTTATTCCCCATACTTCTCGCATTTGTATATAGGCATCTAAGATACTGGTTTGATCTTTCCTCCCAGTTTTGTCCTGACCCTCCTTTCTCTCTGACAATATAGCCCACACTCCCTCTCATTTCCGACCCATCTCCCCGGTCTCCATGTTCCCCACTTACCTGTGGGCTTTGCTCACCTGTCCCCGTCGAACCTAGTTTAAAGCCCTCCTCACTAGGTTAGCCAGTCTGTGTCCAAATAGGGTCTTTCCTCTCCTCGAAAGGTGAACACCATCTCTGCCTAGCAGTCCTTCCTCGAATAGCATCCCGTGGTCTAGGAAGCCAAAGCCCTCCTGGCGACACCATCTTCGCAGCCAGGCATTCACCTCCATGATGCATCTGTCTCTGCCCGGGCCCCTACCTTTGACAGGAAGAATTGAAGAGAATACCACCTGCGCTCCAAACTCCTTCACCCGTACTCCCAGAGCCTTGTAGTCACTCTTGATCCGCTCAGTGTCACACCGCGCAGTATCATTTGTGCCCACATGGATGAGTAGCATGGGGTAGTAGTCAGAGGGCTGGATAATCCTCGACAATGCCTCCGTAACGTCTCTGATACGGGCTCCCGGCAGGCAGCATACTTCCCGAGATGAAGTGTCAGGGCGACAGATGGGCGCCTCCGTCCCCCTCAGCAGAGAGTCTCCGACCACCACTACCCTACGTTTCCTATTCGCAGTGGTGGCAGCAGACCTCCCAGCCTTAGGGGTACGAGGCTTCTCCTCCTTTACTGTAGGGAGTGATTCCTTCTTTCCTGTATCAAGAAGAGCATAACGGTTACTTATCACCACGGCAGGAGGGTTCGGAGCAGGGTTGGAGCACTGCCTGCTGCCAGAAGTAACCAGCTGCCAGTGTCCACCCTGAGCCATCTCCTCCTCCACCAGTGGTGTATCAGCAGTCCTGTGTACTGGGACAGCTACCTCAGCTGTCTCCACATGGACACTGTCGAGGAATTGCTCGTGGATTCGGATGCTTCTCAACCTAGCCACCTCCTCCTGTAGCTCTCCCACCTGCTGCCTCAGAGATTCCACCAGCAGGCACCTCTCACATTGGATGGTCCCCCCAGCCTGGATATCAGTAAGTGGAAATTGCAAGTTACAGTCTCTGCAAAACCACACCAGGATCTGGGTAGAAGCATCCGTGCTCAGGCACTCTGTCTGGCTACAGGCACAGGTGGAGGAGACAGTAGCAGTGCTGGCACAGGTGTTGCGGGTCTTCCTAACCATCGTAAGCCTCCCTCTGTCAAACTCCCGTCTGCAGCCCCCTGTCCGCTGAAAGGGTTGTTTAAGCAAGAAGTTTTGAATGTAGTTGGTTTATAGGTATTAAGGGGAATAAAGAGAAAACAGATAGAACCGGCAAGGGACCCTCGCCCCCTTCCAAACTCCCTTGCGAAACTCCCTGTTAGCAGCCCCCGGTCGCTTGTGCGCTGCTTTATAAAGCCCTGGCCTGTATGAATGCCCCGCCCACTGATTAAGGCTCAGCCACTTACCAGAGGCTTCTAGCTTTGAAGCTCACAGCTTCCAACTGCCAGCCACAGCACACGGTCCTTCAAACAACCAAAACAAACAAACAGACTGACAAACACAAGCTCAGCACACAGCAAGTAACCCTCAAACACAAACAAACACACACTACAGACAGTCACTTACCCCAAAAGGGTGCTGTATTGCTCCTCCTTCACCTGGAGAACTCCCTTGCGAAACTCCCTGTTAGCAGCCCCTGGTCGCAAAAGCTGTTGTTCTCACGCTGGTCCACGTTGTGCTGGGCAGCAGGTTGTTTTCTTTTTACCAGTTTCCTTATTGAAAATCTATTTCAATATAACCAAGAGGAGGAGCAGGAGTGGGACAAATGTATCATTTCAGCCTCTGCTACACCAGAAGGAAATGGGGTGAGTCGGAGGGATTCCCTCCTTCCCCATCACCGTCACTAGGCCCGCTCACTCCAGCAGCGTTGGCGTCTGTCTGAGCCACAGTGGAGTTTATCCACCTGTATTCTACCCTTCCACTTCCCAAACATTATAATAGCAATTTGATCCTAAATCCAACTCGTTAGGGCTGGAGATGAAGGTGTCTCAGACCTGGATGGGGAATTCCAATGAATCCCAAACACAGTGTGATCATTCCCAGTTTAAATCCCAGTTCCTGTCTATTGACAGAACCACTTCTGGGCTTTTCCCTGCTGAGCTGGGCTCGTTTGCAGATGAGAAGGTTGGCAGTTTTTCCCTATTACAATGTTGTTTTTTTCAGGGCCGGCTCTATGTACCAGCAAAACAAGCAGGTGCTTGGGGCGGCACATTTGCAGGGAGTGGCATTCCGGACATCATTTTTTTTTTTTTAAACTCACTTCCTCCCTTCTCGCAACACTGCAGAAGCGGAGAACCCACAGGACCCTGGGAGCTGTAGTTCCTTGCCTAGCTCCCTGCCTATAAAGCCAGCCCTGGAGCAGGGAAAGAACTACATTTCCCAGCATTCCCTTGGCAGCTATCAACAGGAAAGGGAGGGAGGTAGCTGAGCCATTCTGCAGCTTGCTGTGAATGGAGAGCTGGCTGCTAGAAGGGGGTGGCACTGTGAGTGGGGGACAAGTGTGCCCAGCCCAAGGAGTAGAAGGCTTTGCCCCAGATATCCCCTTCAGAAGACTTCCCCAGACTGGCTTAGGGATACTGGTGTGACCTCACCTTGCAGCCCGCAAAGAAGGAATTGGCTGGACTAAATGGACACTGCACCTCTCTATCTGAAGCCTAGCAAGGGAGGTATGTGGATCCCACTAGAATTTAAAATGAAAAGTAAGGGAGGGGAGGCTCTGCTAGAGGACTTGGGCAGCTTTAGATACAGTACCAGGCACATAGGAGGATTTCCACTTCCGAGCCATGGAAGCAGCAATTGACTTTTTCTTTCCAGATTTAGCTAATATTCAGAAAGGGAATCTAGCCCTCAAAATTCAGGAGTGCTCAAGCTCAATTTGGGCAGCTGTTACTTCATTTCTCTCAAATCAAATATACTGATCCACTGTAACTTGCTGTAGAAAAAGTAGGATAAAATTGAGCAAGAAATGTTTCCCAGTGATTTTTAGGACTGGAATTGCTATTTTCAACAGCCATTGTCTTTTTAGTTTTATTTGTTTAAAAGGAAGGCAGTGATATTGCATTGGCAAATTCCCCATAGAAACAAAGAGTGGAACAAAAGAATAATAAAGGCACCTCTAATTTTCCTCATTTATGTAGGACTGTCTTATAATATGCATCCAGATATCCTCCAATCACACAAGCTGAAAATTGTTCCACTTTACTGCAGTTCTGTAACCATATGGGAACCAATCCTGTCTGTGTTCTGTGCACATCCAAAATTCCTGCTGAATGACCCGCCCTGGGAGCGAGTTACCAGTGACCCAGGGCTGGGACAGCAGGAGGGTGCAGGTTGGGGGGAGAGCCCAGGGCTGGGGTGGCAGGGGGGTGCAGGGTGGGGGAGCCCAGGGCTGGGGTGGGGGGCAGCCAAAAATTTTTTTGCTTGGGGCGGCAAAAAACCTAGAGCCAGCCCTGTTTTTTTTCTAAATAACATGACTCCATAATAATGAAGTGCTGTGGAGTGAAGAAGGTTTGAATGGATCAGAGGAGAAGGCAACGGGGGAATCTGCTCTCTTGATTTCTGAGTAATCAAATGTAACCTGCTCTGGAATTTCATTTTGTATGAACAAGAAAGTGACTTATACCGCTCTGTGTTGTGGGTTTTTCCCTCTCTCCTGGAGGCTATTTGGTCACAACTGAATATTAGTTTTGTTTTCCTGGATGTAGCTCAGATTTATCAGGGACTTTGGGACAAATGACTGTTTGCTAAACAAGTACTGTCTTATTTTATTTTTATCTTTCCCACGCCGCTGCATGATGACACGGAAGAAGCTCAAGTGCAGTTCACTCACCAGGAGAGGATGCTCCAAGCCATCGGGCGTGCTACCAAGGCAACAGTAGTGGGTTTAGGGCTCCACTCTGAAATAGTGAACAGCACACCCCAAATTGTGCAACTAACTGAAGTAACTGGGTGCATGTGGCCTATGATTTGGGAAACGCTGTCCCTGTCTGTTGATGTGGAGAAACCAGAAGTGGCATTTTTGGTCAACTTGCGTTTGGTAGATGCTGCAACTATTCACTACAATGAAATCAGTAGCTGCACACTATCTAATTTTTAATATATTCTGCTCCTTTGGTGACTTACAAGGATTCTGCTGCAGGCGTGTTTTACTCCTGGGGGAATTCTGTTCCAAAAATTAAAAATTCTGCACACAATATTTTAAAATTCGGCATATTTTATTTGTCAAAATAACACAATGTAATCATGCCAGCTTCAATTATTTTGGTAATTTATTTCATATTATCTGTCAGCAAGTATGTCTCTAACAATACAGGCCCCCCCAAAAAAAGAATCTGGTGATTTTTTTTTTTTTTGACAAATAGATTCTGAAGTACACCATAACTCCAATGCTGAGGTGGAAAAAAGTGTGAGAGAAATAGTGTACAGGAGAACACAGACCCAGACATCAGTTATTTCAAATGGAATTTGTTTTGACAAGCTCTAAAGTAAAATTACTTAAGGAGACAAGCTGTGTAACCTTGTACCCCATTAGACTGAACGGATCACTGAGTTCCCCTCTTCTCTGCAAAGCGAAGATGTACAATGTCTGTCAGGAGAAGCCCATGGTTCTTTTTATGAATGGCAATGGATGCATGAGCTAATAGGTAGTTTTTCTGTTATTTTTTATGGGAGCTGAAACCCCTTTTCCTTTTTTGAGGAAGTTCATGGTCACAGTTCAGCCTTTTAACCCTCAAGCCAGGTATGGAAACCTCCCCACAATGGTCCTTGGATTTCTTTTATTTTGGAGATCTTTGGGCTTCAAACCTCCACAGTGCATGTGGTTCGCAGCAATCGATAGTTTAAGAAAACTGCTGGGTGAAGTGGGACTCTTCCAAACTGACGATAGCCCAAAGTCTGCCTTGTGTGAAATGGATCAGGCTATGGTGTCTGTAACCAAGGCGTCCTTCACTCCTCATTTGCCTTTAGACTTCAGGCAAGTGACTGTAATGCGTGATGAGCTGGAATCCTCAACCATGAACACCAAGGTAAAGGTGGAAGCCCTTTTGCACAAGGAACCTGTCTAAGAAAGATGGACATTCCAGGACTCCCAGACTGATCCCCTCTGAGGAAGGAAGTTATAACATCAGCACCAGGCTGTGCCAGCCTTGACCTGTCTCCTCGTACCTGAGAGCTTGCGAATGTGGAGTACTGAGCCGGCGACCCCATCGCCTGGCTCCTTGACTGCAGCTCTACCTCCTACTCCATGGGAGTCTAAAGAGCTGCAGCGTTGGAATCACATGTCAATTTCAATATCTGATTGGTACTTATTCTATTTTTCAGACTTTGTTTTTGTCAACTGGGTGTCATCCCAGCCTTCCTATTCTACTCCGGTGGTACAGTGGGGCTCAGTGCGTGCACGTGTGCATGAAACCTGTCACATCCACACAACAAAGGAGCTAAAACGAATAATTCTCAAGTATAAATAACCCTAAAATGCTGCCCTACGAAGTGATTGAACATGTGCTCCTCGTTCTGTGAAAGAGGTCAAAGAACCTGAGCTGTCAGATACATACCGTTAAAAATCTGCGTATTAAGGTTTTTATCTGTGGAAGCCACTGGGAGAAGGTTAGCCATACACTGGTGAGATCTAAGGCGGGAGCTCTGAAGTTGTGGCTTAAATATGAACAATAAATTGGTGTTAGTGTTAATATATTCAAGCGGCTGAGTGTGGATCACATGGCCTGGGTGAAGTTCTCTGACTGGGATTAATAACTAAAGGGACAGCTGCTTCCTCGGTTCCTGTTTCAGGATTTATAAGGGCTGATTTTCTGCTGTATAATTCTGATGATTTGATTCCAAAGCAAGATAATTGTTAACCGAGTGATTTCCTGATCTGACCTGAACGAGCTCATTGTACTGTGTGCCCCAGAGCTAGCTGGGTGGTGTTACTAATAGTTTAGATTTAGTTAGATGTGGTATTCATTTTATTTGTTTGTTCATTTTAATGAAATGTATAGAAGGGCTATTGAGTCATTTCTTCCAATAAGCTACATGGGCCAGAACCGTAGAGATCAGCCGGCCCTACTCGGAGCCTTATTAACTCCCTCAATATTAACTCTTAGGTTCTCATATGGGTCCAGCTGGGAGGGGCACACCCATCTCAGCTCTTGCTACATCCTAGGGGGCTCACACAAGGGAAAATGAGCTCCCCAGTGTAGGCTTTCAGGAGTAGTGGGGGTGGGCCAGGGGCAATGTGTCTGTCTGCCTGATGAGGGGTTGGTGGAAGGGGGTATCTCAGCCAGTGGCAGCAGTGGCTCCATCCCACCCCCTCCACTCCACATCGGTGCCCAGAGCAGGGTTCTTCTGCTCAGCCCAAGTTAGGGGCATTTCACATGCCCCTCCCTGCTGAGGTGCCCGTGAGGGCACAGGAGCTTCAGGGAGATACTGATGCTGAGAGTCTCCCTGGGCCAGGGCTGGCCCAGAGCCCTGTGATCCCCACTCCTGTGGCCCCAGCCCCCCAGGAGCTAGCGAGATGGGCTGCCCTGGCCTGCCTGCCATGGGGCTGGAAGGTTCCTCCCAGAGGTGACACGTGGGGAGCTCATGTTCCCCACCCCTTTTACATTGTGCCCCTTCAGTATCAGCAGGTACAAATTGTCTCTGCTGGGAGGGGCAGACTGTCCCTGGTGCAGTGTATATGTGCACCCCGACCTGTCGCGGTGGGCAGGGAGTGTGCTGTTACCGCAGTTACAGCCTACCAAATTCTACTGGGTCTCGCCACGATGAGATTCAGGGGTCGGGGACGCATGGCAGCCCTCAGGTACAGGGCAGCGCAGTCTAGAGGCCAGAGTCAGTACTGTGGCCCTTGCATTCAGGACAGCGCGGCCTAGTGACAGAGTCCATGTAGCAGCCTTCAGGGCAGCGCAGCCTAGCAGCCAATACTCGGGGGCCGTCACTGGGGGAGGGGGCAGTGGCCCAGGTATGGGGGCCTGGGCCCACCCGACTCCACCAGGCCCTGATCAAGGGCTCTAACAGTGATGGAGTGGTCTGCCACTGGGTCAGCAGAGAATCCCACCAAAACATGCTGGCCTCACACGGTGGGAGATACCACTCGCTCACCCGCCTAGCGTCACCTCCTACTGAGCTTCCTGAAGCTGCAGTCCATGAGGCATCCAGGTAACTCCCTGGGACCCCGATGGCAACAGAGCTCCAGTCTGGATCTCAGGATCTCCAGCTAGATGACACCTCAGCTGGAGCTTTTCCCCCAAAGGTCCTTCCCCTCCAGCGGTCAGCCCAGACTGAGCCAGGCTGCTCCCTTTTTATACTAGCACAGCACTTGGAGCATGCCCAGTACGGTCTGAGGTGCGGGAATTCCTCTGCCCGCGGTGTGGGGTGTGTACACTCCGTCACATACCCCCACGGTCACATTATTGGGGGGGTCCTGACTCCCCAGCAGACGACCGCTCTCCCTCTCCTGCCCCTGGAGGGAGGGGAAACCCTTTACCCATGTCTCCAGCTCCCTTCCTTCCTCAGCTGCAGGAGGTTTCCATATTGTGTTAAAAACACTGCGTGGCAGTTCTGGCCAGTGGGTGGTTGGAGCTGGCTGTGCTGGCTGCAGGGTCCCGCTGTAACCTCATTGTCGCCATTCAGGGCAACTGCACCTGGATTCCCCCACCGTGGTCACCCAGTGACACCCACCCTTAGGCTTCCCAGCCATCTTGGGTGGAGACGTCTCTCTCCCTTTCCTGAACAGCGTATTTCCAGGCTACACCAACCCTGTTTGCAATGTAATATCCCTCAGCAAGTCCTAAACGGCCAGTGCCCGCCCTTTGCTGTCTCTACAGTGACTAAGAGCAGTGTCACTGCCAACAGTTATACCCCCCCTGCTCTTTGGTGCAAGCACGTTTATTCTTCAGGGGAAAGCATTGCCCAGAAACATTAAAAACAAGGAAAGAACCAGAGATCACCCAAACTCCAGCAAGGGCTCTGGTTGGGGATTTGTCCTTCAAACCCCACCACAGCTTTTTCTGTCATCACAACAGCCTTTGCTCAGCACAAGCCCTCACCCCGTTAATCTGTAAATCTCTCCTTTATGGGGTTTGGGGTTCTGTGATCTGGGAATGGAATCACAGGGTCACCAAAGCACAAACCTGTCTGGGGGGGAGGGGGTCAAACAGCACATTCTGCCCCAGCCTGACTCTGATTCCCCCAATCCCATGAGGCTTGCCTGCACAGGTTCAAATCCTGCTCACAGCAAAGGGCCAAGCACCAGTCCCATGAATGGGCAATGGGGGGTTGTGCTCCTAGGTCACCTTGGTGCGTCTCAAAATCCCACCTCCTGAGCTTCTCCGAATGATGTTCAACGACGAAGGAGAAGGGGGGGGGATCCCGGAGAGAAAGATCCACATCAACAGAGATGCACTGTCCTAGGGCTGGGGGTTCCACGACCACCGCTCCCAAGAGAAGGAGGCGGGTAATGGTGGTTGGGGACTCCCTCCTCAGGGGGACTGAGTCATCTATCTGCCGTCCCGACCGGGAAAACCGAGAAGTGTGCTGCTTGCCAGGAGCTAGGATTCATGATGTGACGGAGAGACTGCTGAGACTCATCAAGCCCTCGGATCGCTACCCCTTCCTGCTTCTTCACGTGGGCACCAACGATACTGCCAAGAATGACCTTGAGCAGATCACTGCAGACTATGTGGCTCTGGAAAGAAGGATAAAGGAGTTTGGGGCGCAAGTGGTGTTCTCGTCCATCCTCCCTGTGGAAGGAAAAGGCCCGGGTAGAGACCGTTGAATTGTGGAAGTCAACAAATGGCTACGCAGGTGGTATCAGAGAGAAGGCTTTGGATTCTTCGACCATGGGATGGTGTTCCAAGAAGAAGGATTCCTAGGAAGAGACAGGCTCCACCTAACGAAGAGAGGGAAGAGCATCTTCACAAGCAGGCTGGCTAACCTAGTGAGGAGGGCTTTAAACTAGGTTCACCGGGGGAAGGAGACCAAAGCCCTGAAGTAAGTGGGGAAATGGGATACGGGGAAGAAGCACGAGCAGGAGAGCACAAGAGGGGAGGACTCCTGCCTCAGACTGAGAAAGCGGGGCAATCAGCGAGTTATCTTAAGTGCCTTTACACAAATGCAAGAAGCCTGGAAAAGAAGCAGGGAGAACTGGAAGTCCTGGCACTGTCAAGGAACTATGATGTGATTGGAATAACAGAGACTTGGTGGGATAACTCACATGACTGGAGTACTGTCATGGATGGATATAAACTGTTCAGGAAGGACAGGTAGGGCAGAAAAGGTGGGGGAGTTGCATTGTATGTAAGAGAGCAGTATGACTGCTCAGAGTTCCAGTATGAAACTGCAGAAAAACCTGAGAGTCTCTGGATTAAGTTTAGAAGTGTGAGCAACAAGGATGATGTCATAGTGGGAGTCTGCTATAGACCACCAGACCAGGGGGATGAGGTGGACAAGGTTTTCTTCAGGCAACTAACGAAAGTTACTAGATCGCAGGCCCTGGTTCTCATGGCGGACTTCAATCACCCCGATATCTGCTGGGAGAGCAATATAACAGTGCACAGACAATCCAGGAAGTTTTTGGAAAGTGTAGGGGACAATTTCCTGGTGCAAGTGCTGGAGGAACCAACTAGGGGCAGAGCTCTTCTAGACCTGCTGCTCACAAACAGGGAAGAATTAGTAGGGTAAGCAAAAGTGGATGAGAACCTGGGAGGCAGTGACCATGAGATGGTCGAGTTCAGGATCCTGACACAAGGAAGAAAGGAGAACAGCAGTATATGGATCCTGGACTTCAGAAAAGCAGACTTTGACTCCCTCGGGTAACTGATGGGCAGGATCCCCTGGGAGAATAACATGAAGGGCAAAGGGGTCCAGGAGAGCTGGCTGTATTTTAAAGAATCCTTATTGAGGTTGCAGGAACAAACCATCCCGATGTGTAGAAAGAATAGTAAATATGGCAGGCGACCAGCTTGGCTTACCAGTGAAATCCTTGCTGATCTTAAACACAAAAAAGAAGCTTACAAGAAGTGGAAGATTGGACAAATGACCAGAGAGGAGAATAAAAATATTGCTCAGGCATGCAGGAGTGAAATCGGGAAGGCCAAATCACACTTGGAGTTGCAGCTAGCAAGGAATGTTAAGAGTAACAAGAAGGGTTTCTTCAGGTATGTTAGCAACAAGAAGAAAGTCAAGGAAAGTGTGGGCCCCTTACTGAATGAGGGAGGCAACCTAGTGACAGAGGATGTGGAAAAAGCTAATGTACTCAATGCTTTTTTTGCCTCTGTCTTCACAAACAAGGTCAGCTCCCAGACTACTGCACTGAGCAGCACAGCATGGGGAGGAGGTGACCAGCCCGCTGTGGAGAAAGAAATGGTTCAGGACTATTTAGAAAAGCTGGACGAGCACAAGTCCATGGGGCCGGATGCACTGCACCTGAGGGTGCTAAAGGAGTTGGCGGATGTGATTGCAGAGCCACTGGCCATTATCTTTGAAACCTCATGTTGATCCGGGGAGGTCCCGGATGACTGGAAAAAGGCTAATGTAGTGCCCATCTTTTAAAAAAGGAAAGAAGGAGGATCCAGGGAACTACAGGCCAGTCAGCCTCACCTCAGTCCCTGGAAAAATCATGGAGCAGGTCCTCAAGGAATCAATTTTGAAGCACTTAGAGGAGAGGAAAGTGATCAGGAACAGTCAGCATGGATTCACCAAGGGCAAGTCATGCCTGACTAACCTAATTGTCTTCTATGAGGAGATAACTGGGTGTGTGGATGATGGGAAAGCAGTGGATGTGTTATTCCTTGACTTTAGCAAAGCTTTTGATACGGTCTCCCACAGTATTCTTGCGAGCAAGTTAAAGACATATACTATAAGGTGGACTATAAGGTGGATAGAAAGCTGGCTAGATCATCGGGCTCAGTGGGTAGTGATAAATGGCTCCATGTCTAGTTGGCAGCCAGTATCAAGCGGAGTGCCCCAAGGGTCGGTCCTGGGGCCAGTTTTGTTCAATATCTTCATTAATGATCTGGAGGATGGCGTGGACTGCACTCTCAGCAAGTTTGCAGATGACACTAAACTGGGACGAGTGGTAGATACGCTAGAGGGTAGGGATAGGATACAGAGGGACCTAGGCAAATTAGAGGATTGGGCCAAAAGAAATGTCCTTGTTGAACCTTAGCACAAGTGCAGAGTCCTGCACTTAGGACGGAAGATTCCCATGCACCGCTACAGGCTGGGGACCAAATGGCTAGGCAGCAGTTCTGCAGAAAAGGACCTAGGGGTCACAGTGGACAAGAAGCTGGATATGAGTCAACAGTGTGCCTTGTTGCCAAGAAGACTAACGGCATTTTGGGCTGTATAAGTAGGGGCATTGCCAGCAGATCAAGGGACGTGATCATTCCCCTCTATTCGACATTGGTGAGGCCTCATCTGGAGTACTGTGTCCAGTTTTGGACCCCACACTACAAGAAGGATGTGGAAAAATTGGAAAGAGTCCAAGGGAGGGCAACAAAAATGATTAGGGGGCTGGAGCACATGATTTATGAGGAGAGGCTGAGGGAACTGGGATTATTTAGTCTGCAGAAGAGAAGAATGAGGTGGGATTTGATAGCTGCTTTCAACTGCCTGAAGAGGGGTTCCAAAGAGGATGGATCTATACTGTTCTCAGTAGTAGCAGATGACAGAACAAGGAGTAATGATCTCAAGTTGCAGTAGGGGATTGTTGGTGTCACTAGGCATAGCTACCAGGTAACTCAGGAGAGTGGAAGGCCAGAAGTGCCGATGAAGCTCTTCTGCTCTGGGTCTAAGTGAGCCACAGTGACTCCATCTTGTGAACATTAACCAGCCTAATGTGCTGACAGCCTAAAAAGCAAAATATGTAATGGTCAGCTTTTCTAGCAGACAGCTGCTGTTTTGCTCACTCACAAACACAGTGGCGATAAGACGGGGGAAGACTGCTGCACAGGCCTTGCAAGGCCATAGATAAGCATATGAATGGGAAAGTTTCTAACATGCACACTGTGTACTTGCTGTAACTGTTGTCTGGGAGGGAGGGGTAGGAGGTGTAAGAGGGAGTAACAGAACAAAGGCTTGCACAGAAACTGCTTGGAATATAAAAGGGAAACTTTGTTTGTATGTGCTGCACTTGATTTGAGATATGTTGGTCTCCTAGTGCCTATTCAGAGATCTCAAATAAATTTGCTTTGTTTCTCCACCTCGGTGTCTTCATTGGTGCAAAGTACACCGGGCAACGAACCTCACTGTTTGCCTCCTTGGGCCCTTTTGGGCTGGCAACAGTTTTGGCGCCCAACGTGGGGCTCCAGGCTGAAATTTAGCCTTGCCAGGATCCCTCCTGGAGGCCGACAGATTACGACGACGACCAACGCCCAGAGCACTCACTGGTGACTTCATCGGGGGCCTCAGTGGAGACGTGGTTTGCTCGACCCCGGAGGGCACAACGGTGCAACGCACTCGGACGGTGGAGAAGCAGCTGTGGGCGACGGTGCAGAACCAGACCCTTGGATAAGATAGGAACAGTCAGTGGGGACTTTATCTGTTGTGATCTGGGGACGCCCAGTGTCTACCTGTTTTGACCTGGGGACGCCCAGAGTCTCCCTATGGGGCAGGAACAGAGTACAGCCGGCAGGGTACAGTGTACACCCTTAGAATGCATTCTGGGGAACTGGAAAGTGTTTGGATCTGACCAGTTGATTAAAAGTAAATTGAAAAGGTTCTGTACAGTTGATTGGCCTCAGTATCAGCTAGAGTGCCAAGAAAGGTGGCCACCGGAAGGATCACTTAATTACAACACGATCCTTCAGTTGCTTTTGTTTTGTCAAATGGAATGAACATCTCTATGCGTATACGTTTATGGTGTTAAGAAATAGGACTGATATTTTGCACAAGTGCCATTTGACTCCGACAGACTCGGTAGTAACGGCTGCTAAACCCCAGAACCCTCCCAGTGTTGTAATGGCAGAATCGATGTCCCCTTCAGCCCCTCCACCCCCACAGGCTCCAGAGAGTACCCCCTCGGTGGGATTGTATCCGTTGATTACTGAGAATGTGGTAGCCCATCCAGGAACACAGGATCGTGCAGCCCAGATTGTATCTGTGTATTCTCGTGTGCCTTTTAACCCTGTACATCTAGCTGCTTTTAAGGCAGAGGCAGGGGAGTTCTCGACGAATCCAAGCAGGTTTATTTCAATCTTTGAAGGGTGTCTGGCTAGCCATAAGCCTGACTGGGATGATTGCAATATACTTATGAGAACCTTGTTGTCGGAAGTGGAGTGGAATCAGGTTATAGCTAAGGCTAAGGAGGAAGCACAGAGAAGGCATTTAAGGTTTGAAAAGGAAAGCTATTGGACACCAGAGGTTGTACCGATTGGAATCCTCAGAAGTGAGTGTGCTCGTCCTGGTTTGTTGCTTCAAAGCTCTGTACAGAAGTAGAAGTGGGCTGTAGTCCACGAAAGCTTATGCTCTAATAAATTTGTTAGTCTCTAAGATGCCACAAGTACTCCTGTTCTTCTTGTTACTGGAAAAGTGTATAGTGGCAGTGTGTATGTGTTAATGGTTGGAGAAAAGGTGTATGAGTGAAGAGTGGAAGGATCCTTTGTAAGTTAGAAGAAGCCGAGAAAGAGAGAAGGAAAAAGAACAGAACGAGTTAACGGGAAAATATAGCTAGCAAGCTCAGTCATCCTGGCCCTATCCAAGGACATTGTTCACAGCCAAGACTTGGCTGACAGCCAAGAGAAAGGGGGGCCTGAATGTGCCCAAGCAACTGTGAGATCTGCAAAATACTGCAAGGCATAATGAGGACAACAGAAGGGTTAAAAAGCAGCTTTGCTGGACAGTATTGGCCCAGGGATTTAAAAATTCCCCCACTCTGTTCGGACAGGCTCTGGCCAGAGATTTGGAGGAGTGGGATAATGAGGACAAAGCCCTCCTTCTGCAATATGTAGATGATTTGCTAATTGCTGCTGTGGGTCTAATCCCTTGTCTTAAAGCTACTGTGAGTCTCCTGAACTTGGTTGGACTCCGAGGATACAGGGTAGCTCGAAGCAAAGCTCAAATTGCACTCCCTGAAGTTCAGTATCTGGGATTTCACATCAGACGGTGAGAAAGCCTCCTTTCTGTCATTTAAGAGGCTATCTGCCAAGTTCCTATCCCTAGTAACCGTAAACGTCTTAGAGCATTTTTTGGGCATGGCAGGTTTTTGCAGAATGTGGACTGTGGGCTAAACCTCTGTATGAATGTGTTAAGGGAGTGGATCATGACCCCTTTCACTGGTCCCCAGAAGCGGACAGGGCATTTCAGTTATTAGGTGCCTGGAAACATCCCATGGCATACTTCTCTAAGCAACTGGATCAAGTTTCAAAGGGGTGGCCAGCCTGTTTGAGGGCGGTCACAGTCACTGCCCTAGTGCTTGGGGAAGCTGACAAACTAACACTGGGAGGAACTGTGGAAGTGTATATTCCCCATATGGTTCAAGCCCTGCTGGATACTAAGGGTGGTCTCTGGCTCACACAGGCTCAGGTTGCTCGGTACCAAGCGAAACTGTTAGAGAATCCTGAAGTTACCTTGCAAACCTGTCCCTCCCTTAATCCAGCTACCCTGTTACCAGAGACAGAAAAGCAGGAACATGACTGTCTGGAAATCATAGATGCCCACTACTTTAGCCGCCCAGATTTAAAAGATCAACCACTCCCAAATGCTGACTTGGAATGGTATACGGATGGCAGTAGTACTGTTGAGGATGGGCAAAGGAGGGCGGGTTGTGCTATTGTGACACTTCATGATACCGTGGAAGCTGAAAGTTTACCTGCTGGGACATCTGCCCAACTTGCTGAACTAGTGGCCCTGACTCGTGCACTCGAGTTGGCAAAAGACAAACGGGTTAATGTCTTTACTGACTCAAAGTATGCTTTTGGGGTATTGCATGCTCACACTGGTCTGTGGAAGCAAAGGGGAATGCTAACAGCCCAAGGTTCTCCAGTTAAGCATGGGTCTCAAATTCTCCGGCTGTTAGAAGCGGTACAACTCCCCTCAGCAGTATCAGTGGTACATTGCAAAGCCCATCAAAAGGAAGATCAAGATGTAACCAAGGACAATGGCAGAGAGGCTCTTATCCAGCTTATGAATAAATATTTTTTAACCTCTGGACTTAAACCCCTAGCATCACAGGTACAGGCTGAATGTTTAATCTGCCAAAAGAACAATCCTCGACCAGGAGTAGCAGTGTTACCAGCCACTCTGGAACCTACCCCATGCCCAGGATTGGTATGGCAAATAGACTTTACTGAGTTTCCCAGGACCCAAGGGTACAGGTACCTCCTCGTCTTGGTGGATCGATTCAGTGGATGGCCTGAGGCCTTCCCATGTCGTAACAACACTGCCAAGACTGTGGCTCTTAAGTTTGTTAAGGAGATCATTCCTCGCTTCGGCCTCCCCCAGTGGATGGAATCTGATAACGGAACTCACTTCACATCTCAAGTTGTTCAAAAGATATCAAGTGCTCTGCAAATCCTCTGGAAGCTCCACACACCATGGCGACCACAAGCCAGTGGAGTAGTGGAATGCACAAATCAGACACTCAAGCGACACCTCTCAAAGGTCTGTCAAGAGCCCTCTCTTAGGTGGCATGATGCTTTGCCCCTTGTGTTACTCCGCATTCGTGCTCTCCCCAAGGGTAGGTTAGGGCTTAGTCCCTTCGAGATTATGTTTGGAAGGGCATGGCCTCTGAATGGCACCCTGGTTCTGGCAGGGGAGTGGGAGATGGGGTGTGGTTTCTTGTCTCAGTACATGTGCTCTCTGTCTGCTGTTCTTTCTTCTCTTCACAGATACACCAAAGATTCACAGCCTCTTCTGCTGGATACCCCGGTCCACTCCCTGCAGCCTGGTGACTCCGTTCTTGTGCGGACCTGGAAGGACGAGCCTCTCCAAGAGAAGTGGAAGGGACCCCACATCGTCCTGCTTGTTTCCCACACAGCAGCAAAGATCGAACGACACAAGAACTGGATTCATCACTCTTGACTGAAAGCAGTACCCGCTCCTGAACAGTGGACTGTCCAGCCTGCTGAGAAGACTGCTAATGACGATTTGGGACTTAAGCTGTTATTCAAAAGACAGTAAGGGTCACTGGGAATGCGTTGTGATCTTTCTGAACAACCACAGCATACTCCCCGCGAGAACCCTGAGCATTGGTTTTATCTATTCACAGTAGGCCGACCTAACCTCTGGTCCTGGTCCTTTTATTTTTTGATTTGTTTGATATCAATACTTCTTATCCACTGGGCATTTGGGTTGTTGTAATCACAATATGGGTTCAGGTTTAGGGTCTCTCACAACATTCCTTTTTGTCACAGAAGCACTCCTTCTGTTACCTAATGTTTCATCCACATCGCATGCAGGATGGGGAGCCATCCCTGCAGATATGGCTATCAATACCTATGAGGCCCTGAAAATTGCCTTTGCCCGTGAGTTCAATCTCTCCCACTGTTGGATATGTGCCCAGACTCCCCACCATTCAGCGGGATTGCCCTGGAGAGTAGTTCCCCAAAATTGGTCAGACTATTGTCAAAGGTGGATGGTTACCAGCAGTAGCACCTCTGACAATTTAAGTCTGCGATCTAACTGTACTGCGGAAGCTCCTTATGGCCTACACAATGGCTCTTGGAATTCCCACTATAGTAGCACTCTTAAGCCCCAGCCTATTCATCTACGCTCTCCACCCGCTGGTCTCATATGTTATCAGCAAGCCAGTACAAGTAATCATACCTGGTTTGCAGGCATTAGTAAGTGTAGATTTTATATTGGTCCTGGTATAAGTCTCACTGTTCCTTTACTAAATGCCACCGGCGCTGCATTCTTTGCCCTTTCCCCACAAGCCACCCTACGGGACCTACAAGGTAACAATGGAAAGGCTAGTTATGGTGAAGCATTCTGGGTTTGTGGTAATAGTGCAGTCTCCTAGTGCCTATTCAGAGATCTCGAATAAATTTGCTTTGTTTCTCCACCTCGGTGTCTTCACTGGTGCAAAGCACACCGGGCAACAAACCTCGCTGTTTGCCTCCTCGGGCTCTTTTGGGCTGGCAACAGGAGGTTTAGGTTGGATATTAGGAAAAACTTTTTCACTAGGAGGGTGGTGAAGCACTGGAATGGGTTCCCTAGGGAGGTGGTGGAATCTCCTTCCTTAGAGGTTTTTAAGGTCATGCTTGATAAAGCCCTGGCTGGGATGATTTAGGTGGGGATTGGTAGCATGCTAGTGTTTTGGCAGATGCTTCATTTTTGAGAGCAGCTTTCCCTGAAGATTTCATAGAATCATAGAATCATAGAATATCAGAGTTGGAAGGGACCTCAAGAGGTCATCTAGTCCAACCCCCGGCTCAAAGCAGGACCAATTCCCAGCTAAATCATCCCAGCCAGGGCTTTGTCAAGCCGGGCCTTAAAAACCTCCAAGGAAGGAGACTCCACCACCTCCCTAGATAACGCATTCCAGTGTTTCACCACCCTCCTAGTGAAATAGTTTTTAGTGATATCCAACCTGGACCTCCCCCACTGCAACTTGAGACCATTGCTCCTTGTCCTGTCATCTCCCACCACTGAGAACAGCCGAGCTCCATCCTCTTTGGAACCCCCCTTCAGGTAGTTGAAGGCTGCTATCAAATCCCCCCTCATTCTTCTCTTCTGGAGACTAAACAATCCCAGTTCCCTCAGCCTCTCCTCATAAGTCATGTGCTCCAGACCCCTAATCATTTTTGTTGCCCTCCGCTGGACTCTTTCCAATTTTTCCACATCCTTCTTGTAGTGTGGGGCCCAAAACTGGACACAGTATTCCAGATGAGGCCTCACCAATGTCGGATAAAGGGGAACGATCACGTTCCTCGATCTGCTGGCAATGCCCCTACTTATACAGCCCAAAATGCCGTTAGCCTTCTTGGCAACAAGAGCACACTGTTGACTCATATCCAGCTTCTCGTCCACTGTGACCCCTAGGTCCTTTTCTGCAGAACTGCTACCTAGCCATTCGGTCCCTAGTCTGTAGCAGTGCATGGGATTCTTCCGTCCTAAGTGCAGGACTCTGCACTTGTCCTTGTTGAACCTCATCAGGTTTTTTTCAGCCCAATCCTCTAATTTGTCTAGGTCCCTCTGTATCCGATCCCTACCCTCTAGTGTATCTACCATGCCTCCTAGTTTAGTGTCATCTGCAAACTTGCTGAGAGTGCAGTCCACACCATCCTCCAGATCATTAATAAAGATATTAAACAAAACCGGCCCCAGGACCGACCCTTGGGGCACTCTGCTTGAAACCGGCTGCCAACTAGACATGGAGCCATTGATCACTACCCGTTGAGCCCGACGATCTAGCCAGCTTTCTATCCACCTTACCGTCCATTCATCCAGCCCATACTTCTTTAACTTGGCGGCAAGAATACTGTGGGAGACCGTATCAAAAGCTTTGCTAAAGTCAAGGAATAACACATCCACTGCTTTCCCCTCATCCACAGAGCCAGTTATCTCATCATAGAAGGCAATTAGGTTAGTCAGGCACGACTTGCCCTTGGTGAATCCATGCTGACTGTTCCTGATCACTTTCCTCTCCTCTAAATGTTTCATAATTGATTCCTTGAGGACCTGCTCCATGATTTTTCCAGGGACTGAGGTGAGGCTGACTGGCCTGTAGTTCCCCGGATCCTCCTTCTTCCCTTTTTTAAAGATGGGCACTACATTAGCCTTTTTCCAGTCATCTGGGACCTCCCCCGATCGCCATGAGTTTTCAAAAATAATGGCTAATGGCTCTGCAATCTCACCCGCCAACTCCTTTAGCACCCTCGGATGCAGCGCATCCGGCCCCATGGACTTGTGCACGTCCAGTTTTTCTAAATAGTCCCGAACCACTTCTTTCTCCACAGAGGGTTGGTCACCTTCTCCCCATGCTGTACTGCCCAGTGCAGCAATCTGGGAGCTGACCTTGTGCGTGAAGACAGAGGCAAAAAAATCATTGAGTACATTAGCTTTTTCCACATCCTCGGTCACTAGGTTGCCTCCCTCATTCAGTAAGGGGCCCACACTTTCCTTGATTTTCTTCTTGTTGCTAACATACCTGAAGAAACCCTTCTTGTTACTCTTAACATCTCTTGCTAACTGCAACTCCAAGTGTGATTTGGCCTTCCTGATTTCACTCCTGCACGCCTGAGCAATATTTTTATACTCCTCCCTGGTCATTTGTCCAATCTTCCACTTCTTGTAAGCTTCTTTTTTGCGTTTAAGATCAGCAAGGATTTCACTGTTTAGCCAAGCTGGTCCCCTGCCATATTTACTATTCTTTCTACACATCGGGATGGTTTGTTCCTGCAACCTCAATAAGGATTCTTTAAAATACAGCCAGCTCTCCTGGACCCCTTTGCCCTTCATGTTATTCTCCCAGGGGATCCTGCCCATCTGTTCCCTGAGGGAGTCAAAGTCTGCTTTTCTGAAGTCCAGGGTCCGTATTCTGCTGCTCTCCTTTCTTCCTTGTGTCAGGATCCTGAACTCGACCATCTCATGGTCACTGCCTCCCAGGTTCCCATCCACTTTTGCTTCCCCTACTAGTTCTTCCCTGTTTGTGAGTAGCAGGTCAAGAAAAGCTTTGCCCCTAGTTGGTTCCTCCAGCACTTGCACCAGGAAATTGTCCCCTACACTATCCAAAAATGTCCTGGATTGCCTGTGCACCGCTGTATTGCTCTCCCAGCAGATATCAGGATGATTAAAGTCTCCCACGAGAACCAGGGCCTGCGATCTAGCAACTTCTGCTAGTTGCCAGAAGAAAGCCTCGTCCACCTCATCCCCCTGGTCTGGTGGTCTATAGCAGACTCCAACCACGACATCACCCTTGTTGCTCACACTTCTCAACTTTATCCAGAGACTCTCAGGTTTTTCTGCAGTTTCATACCGGAGCTCTGAGCAGTCATACTCCTCTCTTACATACAACGCAACTCCCCCACCTTTTCTGCCCTGCCTGTCCTTCCTGAACAGTTTATATCCATCCATGACAGTACTTCAGTCATGTGAGTTATCCCACCAAGTCTCTGTTATTCCAATCACATCATAGTTCCCTGACTGTGCCAGGACTTCCAGTTCTCCCTGCTTGTTTCCCAGGCTTCTTGCATTTGTGTATAGGCACTTAAGATAACTCATCGATCGTCCCTCTTTCTCAGCATGAGCCAGGAGTCCTCCCCTCTTGCGCTCTCCTGCTTGTGCTTCCTCCCAGGATCCCATTTCCCCACTTACCTCAGGGCTTTGGTCTCCTTCCCCCGGTGAACCTAGTTTAAAGCCCTCCTCACTAGGTTAGCCAGCCTGCTGGCGAAGATGCTCTTCCCTCTCTTCGTTAGGTGGAGCCCGTCTCTGCCTAGCACTCCTCCTTCTTGGAACACCATCCCATGGTCGAAGAATCCAAAGCCTTCTCTCCGACACCACCTGCGTAGCCATTCGTTGACTTCCACGATTCGACGGTCTCTACCCAGGCCTTTTCCTTCCACAGGGAGGATGGACGAGAACACCACTTGCGCCTCAAACTCCTGTATCCTTCTTCCCAAAGCCACGTAGTCTGCAGTGATCCGCTCAAGGTCATTCTTGGCAGTATCATTGGTGCCCACATGGAGAAGCAGGAAGGGGTAGCGATCCGAGGGCTTGATGAGTCTCGGCAGTCTCTCCGTCACATCGTGTATCCTAGCTCCTGGCAAGCAGCAGACCTCTCGGTTTTCCCGGTCGGGGCAGCAGATAGATGACTCAGTCCCCCTGAGGAGGGAGTCCCCAACCACCACCACCCTCCTCCTCCTCTTGGGAGTGGTGGTCGTGGAACCCCCATCCCTAGGACGGTGCATCTTTTGCCTTCCAATCGATGGAGTCTCCTTCTGCTCCCTTCCCTCAGATGGGTCATCTAGTCCACTCTCCACATTAGTACCTGTAGAGAGAACATGGAAACGATTGCTCACCTGTATCTCCATTGCTGGTGCATGGACGCTCCTCTTTCTCCTTCTGGAGGTCACATGCTGCCAAACCTCCTCACAATCCTTCTGTCCCTGCTGCGCCTGCTCTGAATCTTCAGAACATTGTGGCTGTAGAAGCATCTCCTGATGTCTGTCCAGGAAATCTTCATTTTCCCTTATGCAACGCAGAGTCGACACTCGTTTCTCCAGCCCTCGAACCTTCTCTTCCATTATGGAGACCAGCTTGCACTTTGTACAGACAAAGTCGCTTCTGTCCTGTGGAAGAAAGACAAACATGGCACAACCTGTGCAGGTTACAACAGCTGATCGCTTACCTTCCATATCACCGTCCTCTTAAGAGCTTCCTCAACTGTTGCAGGAACTACTCAGAGAAACCTGCAGATGAAAGCCTCAGTGCGCTCTCCCCACGCGAACTCCCAGGCAAACTCTTGCTGTTAGCCTCTGCTGTTCGCCGCTCAGCTGGTTCACTGCTGACTGCCCTTATATACCAGTCAGGCCCACTCAAGGCCCACCTGGAACAAAGCACTCCCAATTCACACTTTTCAAACAAACAAGCAAGCAAGCACACGGTCAAACTGACCAACTGTCCCAGCAGCAGACACTCAGATACTCACCAACACAGCCCCCCTAATGCAGCACTTAGCGTACCTCCTCTCGGACAGCTCCCAGGCAAACTCCCGCTGTTAGCCTCTGCTGTTCGCCGCTGTTTAGTGGTCTATGGTAGGAGTAGGTTATTAAATTGGGCCTCCAGTGCATATTTTTTATGCTTTTGCTTAATGGCCATGGCTTTGTTTTATGTCTATAGCTGTTTTCAGTATGCCACATTTTGATGTGTTTACTAACTTGCGTTGTTAGAAAGGATGATAAAATGCATGTACTCCGAGAACAGTGTTAATTTTCTTTGTATTTGATTTCATATTAAATAAACATCTTAGGCAGTGCAACTTGTTAATTATCCCTTGTTTTCATATTTTTTCTTCTTCCTCCATACCTATGAACTGTTTAAGAATATATATTATATCTAGAGTTTTTGTTTGCACTGGTGGTGCACATCCGCACATACCTCGAGATTGGTGCTGCACATAACAAAATTCAACCTGCACATGGATGGAAAATATTCAAGGGTTTACATTGGTTAGCAGGGTGATTTTTTTCACACCCATAACTGACACCCATTTTTTTCACACCCATAACTGTACTCAATGATTTTTTTGCCTCTGTCTTCACGCACAAGGTCAGCTCCCAGATTGCTGCACTGGGCAGTACAGCATGGGGAGAAGGTGACCAACCCTCTGTGGAGAAAGAAGTGGTTCGGGACTATTTAGAAAAACTGGACGTGCACAAGTCCATGGGGCCGGATGCGCTGCATCCGAGGGTGCTAAAGGAGTTGGCGGGTGAGATTGCAGAGCCATTAGCCATTATTTTTGAAAACTCATGGCGATCGGGGGAGGTCCCAGATGACTGGAAAAAGGCTAATGTAGTGCCCATCTTTAAAAAAGGGAAGAAGGAGGATCCGGGGAACTACAGGCCAGTCAGCCTCACCTCAGTCCCTGGAAAAATCATGGAGCAGGTCCTCAAGGAATCAATTATGAAACATTTAGAGGAGAGGAAAGTGATCAGGAACAGTCAGCATGGATTCACCAAGGGCAAGTCGTGCCTGACTAACCTAATTGCCTTCTATGATGAGATAACTGGCTCTGTGGATGAGGGGAAAGCAGTGGATGTGTTATTCCTTGACTTTAGCAAAGCTTTTGATACGGTCTCCCACAGTATTCTTGCCGCCAAGTTAAAGAAGTATGGGCTGGATGAATGGACTGTAAGGTGGATAGAAAGCTGGCTAGATCGTCGGGCTCAACGGGTAGTGATCAATGGCTCCATGTCTAGTTGGCAGCCGGTTTCAAGCAGAGTGCCCCAAGGGTCGGTCCTGGGGCTGGTTTTGTTTAATATCTTTATTAATGATCTGGAGGATGGTGTGGACTGCACTCTCAGCAAGTTTGCAGATGACACTAAACTAGGAGGCATGGTAGATACACTAGAGGGTAGGGATCGGATACAGAGGGACCTAGACAAATTAGAGGATTGGGCCGAAAAAAACCTGATGAGGTTCAACAAGGACAAGTGCAGAGTCCTGCACTTAGGACGGAAGAATCCCATGCACTGCTACAGACTAGGGACCGAATGGCTAGGTAGCAGTTCTGCAGAAAAGGACCTAGGGGTCACAGTGGACGAGAAGCTGGATATGAGTCAACAGTGTGCTCTTGTTGCCAAGAAGGCTAACGGCATTTTGGGCTGTATAAGTAGGGGCATTGCCAGCAGATCGAGGAACGTGATCGTTCCCCTTTATCCGACATTGGTGAGGCCTCATCTGGAATACTGTGTCCAGTTTTGGGCCCCACACTACAAGAAGGATGTGGAAAAATTGGAAAGAGTCCAGCGGAGGGCAACAAAAATGATTAGGGGTCTGGAGCACATGACTTATGAGGAGAGGCTGAGGGAACTGGGATTGTTTAGTCTCCAGAAGAGAAGAATGAGGGGGGATTTGATAGCAGCCTTCAACTACCTGAAGGGGGGTTCCAAAGAGGATGGAGCTCGGCTGTTCTCAGTGGTGGGAGATGACAGGACAAGGAGCAATGGTCTCAAGTTGCAGTGGGGGAGGTCCAGGTTGGATATCAGGAAAAACTATTTCACTAGGAGGGTGGTGAAACACTGGAATGCGTTATCTAGGGAGGTGGTGGAGTCTCCTTCCTTGGAGGTTTTTAAGGCCCGGCTTGACAAAGCCCTGGCTGGGATGATTTAGCTGGGAATTGGTCCTGCTTTGAGCCGGGGGTTGGACTAGATGACCTCTTGAGGTCCCTTCCAACTCTGATATTCTATGATTCTATGATTCTATGACACAACTAAGCTGGCAAAACTTTTAAGTGCAGACCGGGCAAGGGTCTGCATGTGGATTTCAGAGCACTTTAAACTATTACTTTTAACCCAAACATGTTGGTATCAGAGGGCAAAACTTCCAAAGGGAACTTCTGCAGAATGCAAGAAAAATGCACAGCACACTTTGTCTGAAAGGTATCAGAGGTAGGGCTCAATCTCAAATTCATGAGCAGTTCATAGACCATTTACTACAAACTTCAAAGAGAAATATAGACGATGACATTATTACACCCAAGTTTCTTCTAAATGTTAATATTCCTTTTGATCTCTGAATCAGTAGATATAGTGACACACAGGAACCGTCTGTTTACCTGGCTAACATCTAACAAGGTATAAGTAAACACATAGAATTAGTATTACCTCTAATTCTCTCACAATACCAGTTTGCATTTCAGAGCTCTCATCTATGGGACATGGCTACATTAACTATTTATAAGGAATAGCCCTAATTACTATTTACATACTTTTCTAGCATATCTCTAAAGGTTGAATTTGGATCATTTAGCCTGCGAGCTGCTTGACCCTTTCTGTCTCAATGTCACGGGAGTGTCTGGCTGTGTGTGTTCCCAGCAGAGATGGGGATAGTTAAATCCCTCATACGCAGAGTGTCCTGCACCTTTGAGCACCTGGGGAGCTGCCACCGGGATTTGACTGCTTTAAAATGGGCTGGGGTTAAACCAATAGACTCTTCTTTGTGAGAAATGTCCCATGAACTCCCCTGATCTCCCTTGTTTTCTGTCCCCTCAGCAGGGTTTCCTGTTTCCAAACCTGATGTGATCTCCCAGCTAGAACGAGGGGCAGAGCCGTGGCTCCTGGATCTTCAGGGCTCTGAGGAAGGAGAGATCCCAAGAGCTGCCTGTGCAGGTGAGGGATCATTAAACCAATTCAAAAACTCTCAGTGCCTGAAGGAAGGAGCTGGGACTCCCTAAAATGGCCTTGGGAGCTCTCGAAGTTCAGGAGGCCTTGTACCCTATGGGCAGCTATCGCTCCCGACTTCCTACCCATCCTCACTGACAGCTGGCAGCAGCTCCCTACCTGACGGATACAATTCTGCCTCCACATCCCCTCTTCTCGCCACTGTGGAGAAGAGTTTAGGAGAATTCGCTACCTGCGTTTTTTTTTCTGTCTCTCCAGCTCTAATTTTGCTTTGTTTCCCCGTTTTCTGCCCCTGTTTCTGAAGTTTCTCTCTCTATCCTAGCAGGTGCTGGGATGGTGAATGAGAACGAGGAGATGAATCCTCAGCAGGAAGATGCTGAACAAGTGGAAGAACACGGGGAATTATCGCAAGGATCCCAAGGGAATGTGTCCAGGTGTTGTGTGCAGGGAAAAGCCTGTGAGAGTCAGGACAGGCCAGAGAGGGAGCAGGGAAACCAGCCCAGGGAGAAAGTGGGCAAATCCATTAATTGTCAGGGGACTCACCAGAACTCCAAGGAAATCACAGCCCAGCAGAGAATACCCACAGAAGAGAGAAAAAACACATGCACTGAGTGTGGGAAACACTTCACTCTGATCTCCATCCTCATTAGACATCAGCGGATCCACACGGGAGAGCGGCCCTACAAATGCTGTGAGTGTGGGAAACAGTTCAGGGAGAAATCAAACTTTGTTACACATCAGACAAGCCACACAAGGGAGAGACCCTATGAGTGCTGTGAGTGCGGGAAAAGCTTCACTCGGAGCTCTACCCTTACTAGACATAAGAGGATCCACACAGGAGAGAGACCGTATGAATGCTGTGAGTGCGGGAAAAAGTTCACTCAGAGCTCAGTCCTTATTAATCATCAGAGAATGCACACAGGAGAGCGACCCTATACATGCTGTGAGTGCGGGCAAACGTTCGCTCAGAGCTCAGCCCTATTTAACCATGAGAAGATCCACACAGGAGAGCGCCCCTACGAATGCTCTGAGTGCGGGAAACAATTCATTGAGAAATCAAAATTTATCAAACATCAGACAAGCCACACGGGAGAGAAACCCTATGAATGTTGTGAGTGCGGGAAACAGTTCAGTGAGAAATCAAACCTTATTACACATCAGACAAGCCACACAAGAGAAAGACCCTATGAGTGCTGTGAATGCGGGAAAAGCTTCACTCGGAGCTCATCCCTTATTAGACATCAGAGGATTCACACAGGAGAGAGACCGTATAAATGCTGTGAGTGCGGGAAAAGCTTCGCTTTCAAATCAGATGTTAATAAACATCAGAGGGTCCACACAGGAGAGCGCCCCTATGAATGCTGTGAGTGCGGGAGACAGTTCAGTCAGAAATCAAACCTTAGTGCACATCAGAGAGGCCACGCAGAGCAGAGTCCCTATGAGTGCTGTGAGTGTGGGAAAAAATTCACTCAGCGCTCAGGCCTTATTAATCACCAGAGAATCCACATGGGAGACCGCCCCTATACATGCTCTGAATGGGGGAAACAGTTCAGTGAGAAATCAAACCGTTTTAAACATCAGACAGGCCACACAGGAGAGAGACCCTATGAGTGCTGTGAGTGTGGGAAAAAGTTCACTCAGAGCTCAGGCCTTATTAAACATTGGAGGATCCACACAGGAGAGAGACCCTATGGATGCTTTGAGTGCAGGAAAAGCTTCACTTTTAAATCAGACCTTATTAATCATCAGAGAATGCACACGGGAGAGCGACCCTATGTATGCTGTGAGTGTGGGAAAAAGTTCACTCAGAGCTCAAGTCTCATCAGTCATCAGAGGATCCACCCAAGAGAGTAGCCTGTGAATGTGGGAAAAGTTTCATCCGGAGCTCACACCTTAATAGACATCAGCGATGTCACAGGATAGAGACACACCATAAACACTTTGTGCAGGGCAGAGAAAAGATTGTTTTAAAGCCATTTGCTAATTCCCACACAGGGACTTTTTAGGGCTGTTTGCACCATTTGCGTCACCCTGTTCTCTCAGCTCCCCCAGGTGAGTTGCCTGCTTTTCGTTTTGCAGGTCGCCCTTCTCTGGAGTGAATCCTGTGGTCCTTTCTACCAGCTCCTTTCTAATGTGAGTCATCATGGGAGTGTCTCTCTCCTGCCAGGAGTGTCCATCAGCCCAGGGGTGGGAAATAGGAGTGACCTCAAGTAGCTAAATTGAGCAAAAATCGACCTGGGCTTTGCCTCCTCTAGGATTTTCCATGGAGTCGGCCTGCTGGAGGTAGCTACCCTAATGTAAACACCCTGCTAGATGTGCCGTGCTGACATAGCCCAGGCACAGGGGTTGGGGTTAGCTAGCACCTTCCCCTTTGACCTGTCCTAATCAACAACAATTTTCATACTCAAGACAAGCCCTGAGCATCACATTTATACTCTCACTGCACTAGCAGAGCGATTGTTAGAGTCACCAAGTTCCCCCTTTGGTGACAGATTGTCTCATCCCCAGTTGTTCTCACACTGGTCCAGGTTGTGCTGGGCAGCGGGTTGTTTGTTTTTTTCCCCATTTTCCTCATTTAAAATCTATTTCAATATAACAAAGAGGAGGAGCAGGAGTGGGACAAATGTATCATTTCAGCCTCTGCGACACCAGAAGGAAAGGGGGTGAGTCGGCGGGATTACCTCCTTCCCCATCGCCGTCACTAGGCCCGCTCACTCCAGCAGCGCTGGCGTTTGTCTGAGCCACAATGGAGTTTATCCACCTCTGATCTACCCCTCCACCTCCCACAAAGTCTCTGCACTTCATAGCAAATTGATCCTAAATCCGACTCGTTAGGGCTGGAGATGGAAGTGTCCCAGACCTGGATGGGGAATTTCCGTGGATCCCAAACACAGTGCGAACATTCCGAGTTTAAATCCCAGTTTCTGTCTATTGACAAAGTCACTTCTGGACATTTCCCTGCTGAGCTGGGATCATTTGCACATGAGAAACTCAGCAGTTTTTCCTTATTACGACAATGCTAATTTTTGTTGTTGTCAATAACACGACTCCATAATAATGTGGAGTGAAGCTGGTTTGAATGGATCAGAGGAGAAGGCGACAGGGAAATCTGCTCTCCTGATTTTTGATTCATCCGATGGAACCTGCTCTGGAATTTAATTTTATATAAAATTGAACGTGACTTATACAGAGCTAGTTGAGTGGTGTTAAGAATAGTTTAGATTTAGTGAGCTGTGTTCTTCATTTTATTTGTTTTATACATTTCATTAAAATAAACAAAGAGATAGCGAGTCATGTTTTTCAATAAGCTACATGGGTCAGAACCATGGAGCATCTGGGTGGAGATCAGCCAGTCCAAGTCGGAGCCTTTATCAGCTCCCTCTGTATTAATCCTTTGGTTCTCACATGAGAGCAGCTGTGGGGAGAGGGGGGTGGAAACCCATCTCAGCTCCCACTGCATCCTAGTGTCAAGCGTCTGACGAAGTGGGCATTCACCCACGAAAGCTTATGCTCCAATACATGTTAGTCTTAAAGGTGCCACAGGACCCTCTGTTACTGCATCCTAGGGGGCTCAGGGCATCACAAGGGAAAATTAGCTCCCCTACACAGGCTTTCAGGAGTAGGGAGCTGGGAGGGGAGAGGTGGGCTGGGGCAGTGTCTGCCTCATGAGGGGTTGGTGGAATGGGGGTTTATCTGTAAGTACAGATGGATTGGTTGTGGATTTCTCTGCTTTCACTGTAATGGTCAGGGCCAGTCACCACTCCTGTCTGGCTTGCCCTGGCTTGGGGTTGTGTCTGCTCAGGCTCAGCTGAAGTTGGGGGTCTAGTTTGAAGGGTTGTACATGGAGGTGAAGAGATTGTGCCTTTCAGCCACTGTGGTGTTGGCAGAGTGAAGATGTTTGTGTTTTGAGGGAACATTGGGGAATGACTGAAAGAGGGCAGAGTTAAGGTTGTGTGGGCAACCTTAACTTTTGAATTTCCTAGTTTTCAAACATGTGAGTTTTGTAGAAGCTGAGGTTCTGAAGGCAGACAATATTCCACTGGGTAACCTTAACTCTGCCCTTTAATTACTCTTAGGGGAATTCTGTGCCAAAAAATTAAAAACTCTGTGCACAATATTTTAAAATTCTGCATATTTTATTTGTCAAAATAACACAATATAATCACTCCAGCTTCAGTTATTTTGGTAATTTATTTCAAAATACCTGTCAACAACACAGACAACAGCAAAAATGATTCCCCCAGGAGTGAAGAGTTAAAGAAATCCCTACAACAACCCAGTTCCAGTTGGGGGGTTTTGGAGGGGGTTGTGTGGGGCCCCCAGATCCCAGATACCTGCACTCCCATGCCCCCAGAGCCCAGCTGTGGGATAGCCCCCGGCCCAGACACCAGCACCCGCTCCCTGCAGAGTCCAGCTGCAGGCCAGACACCAGCACCCCTCTCCCCACACAGTCCGGCCATGGAGCAGCCCCCGGCCCAAACACCAGCACCCCCAGAGTCTTTACTCTCCCCAACTTCTTTACTGCCCTGTCAGGGGACGTGGTGTGGTGCAGCCCTGCCCTTCCCCACTCTTTGCCAGAGCTAGCAGGGTCTCCCAGGCCCTACGAGCCGGGCTCTGCAGAGTCCAGCAGCCCCTAATGGTGATCAGAAATTCTGTGGGGAAGACAGGGAATTCTGCAAAATTCTGCATGGCGCAGTGGCGCAGAATTCCCCCAGGAGTATTTAATTAATATAAAGAGGATAGGCCCTGGCTGCCAGCTAGATATTAGCCAGCTAGCAAAGCCAATTCCAGGCTTAAACTCTTCGAAAGAGAACAATGAAAATTCCCTTTGGCCAGGCATCCTTTAAACCTATCAAACCCCAAACGCAGCTTGGAAGGGGACATTAAACGCACAACAAACCTGCCTGTGTCTGAAGCAGGGACCTCCAGGCTGTTTTGGGGGCTCCTTTCCCCATAATCCACACACCATGTCCTACTGCCCATTGCTGAGATTTTAACTTTACATCCTGAGGACCTAACGGGCTGTTCCTTCATTCCAAAATTTTAGCAGCAGACTCACTGGGCAGAATAATGTGTCCCAGGAACCTTTTCCCTTTTCGGGAGAGAAGCTGTCTTTCTCTCAAACAGAGCCAAGCTGGGAAGCTTGGATCCCAACACAATTTGGCCAGAGTTCAGGGGGCTGGCTTGGGGGTTTCGCTTTGGGGCATGTCCTTCCTGTCTGCACTGGCAAAGGTGGGAAGAAACAAAGGAAAAAGATTCAAAGTAATTCTCCGGGGGGTGAGTTTTTGCCACCTCCCTCCTGGGTGTCTTTCTTAAAGGCAGAAGGACAAGAAAATCGCATGAATTCCCAGGAAGAAGTTAGCAGATTTCTTCCCCGTCCCAGGCCCCTTTTCTCTGCACAACCCTTTGCTGTGTGATTAATTGCTTCCCATTGATCTGAATTTCTACTAATAACAAACCCTAGTTATGCTCCCTCCAGAGTCTCGCTCTGGCTACACATCTCCTGTCAGTTTCAAAACCCAAGAAGAGGCAGGCAGGCCCCAGCCCCTCCTGCCCCCTCTCCCTGGGCAGCTCAGCTGGGCCCAGACCCCTCCCTCACCTGACATCACAAAGGGACTGTGGGATTCCCTGGCACCTGGGTAAGTAGACAGTGAACCCCACTCCAGGGGCCTGGCCTGAGCCTGCCAGCCCTTTGAGAGAGGAGACACCCCCAGATCCTGCTGGGTGTCCTGCATCTAAGGGTCACCGGCACCAGGGAGCTGTCAGGGGACCGAACAGCCTGTGTCTCTGGGGCTGGCTGAGGAAGGAGCAATGCAGAGGGATGACTGCAGAAGAGAGGCTGAGTGAGGAGTGTTTGTGCTCACAGCACATCCAGTGCGGCTGGTTCTTGGTGAGACAGCGGCCTTTTCCTCCTGCCCACAGAATCCCGCACAGAAAAGGCGCCAGGACATTTTTTGTGTCATTTCCTAGAGTTCCTATAGCATGGCCAGCTCCAACCACCCGCTGGCCAGAACTACCATGCAGTGTTTTTAACACAACCTAGAGATCTGCTGCTGAGGAAGGAAGGGAGCTGGAGACATGGGTAAAGGGTTTACCCTCCCTCCAGGGGCAGGGGAGGGAGAGTGGTCATCTGCCGGGGAGTCAGGACAATAATGTGACAATAAGGGGACAAGCTGCCCCTCCCAGCAGAGACGACTTGTACCTCCTGATACCGGAGGGGCAGGGCACGTGACAGCCCCATGTGTCGCCTCTGAACAGTGAATGAACCTGACTCCTGTATCATGAAAAGCCAAAAAGCTGTTTCTTTCTACGGCCGGAAACACTAGGAGAAGAGAGTTCCAATAATTGCTGCCCAGTTACGTATGAATTCTTTTATATTATAAAGAAAATAGTAATTAGTCTGAATTTGAGCTGCTTGTTATTAAAAGCTGGTTCCCCAATTCACTTCCAACTGCTCTGCAAGAAACACCCCCAGGTCCCTGCTCACCCCAGTAAGAGCAAAAAGAGACCCCACCACCACCACCACTGGGCACTGCCCTTAGTTCCAGGCTGCTGTCGCAGGGGTGGGGACTGATTGTGCTGAGGAGGGAGCCAGTAGAGGCCTCTGGTGCTCTGTTCTGAGCATCTGCCAAGCCCAGGCTGTCCACTGGCCTCAGCTGCTGCCCCCTGCACGCTCTAGAGTCAAACATGCTGGGCCCCCTGGGGGTCAGAGGCGTGGGGCTGGGAAGATGGGGGGAGTTCTCGTCGTTCTGCCAGAACTGGCCTGGCTCCCTTCTCAACAGGCAAGTCAATTCCACCCCCTCCCCTGGAAAATCTGCCCGGAGCTAAGGGCAGCACTGGACGATTCCCTTTAGTTCCCACCAAGGCATGAGGAACCCAGGGCGTTTCTAGAAGAACTTTTGGAACTGACCTGGGGAAACCAGCCTTTAATAACAGGCAGCTCAAGTTTAAACTAACTGGGTTTGATTTTTTTTACAATTAATTATAGCATTACAAAATCCTTCAATCCTAGTGTCCCATAAAATTGCTTCAGCCTTATAGTTTTCCAAGGGTAAAACTAAACATCTCTTCAAATACAAGGGAGTGGAGATCAGTCAATGTTCAGAGGCCTTGGCTACACTTGGGACTTCCCAGCGCTGTAGTGTAGTCATGCCACCAACGCTGCGAGAGCTCTCTCGCAGCGCTGTATGTACTCCACCTCTCCGAGGGGAATAGCTTGCAGCGCTGCGAGCGAGCGTGCAGCGCTGCAGGCTCTGATTACACTGGCACTTTATAGCGCTGTACTCGCTGCGCTCGGGGGGGGGGGCGTTTTCACACCCCTGAGCGCAGCAAGTTGCAGCGCTGTACAGCACCAGTGTAGCCAAGGCCAGAGTCATCCCACATAACATGTTGTGGTTCATGCTGGCCCCATCATGTGGCCATCGCCTTTCCCTCTTCGCCCTTAAAAGTGTTGGTATTTTACATAGACACTTTCTTCCCTCAGGAGAGACCTGGGAACCAGGGCTGCCTGCTAGACAAACACCTTTAAGAGAGGGGTGCCTCCCAGTCAGAAAATCATCTCCCTCCTTCAGTTCAGTGACAGCCTGAATTGTTCCTTATCCCAGCAGAGCCGGAGGATTGAAAGCAGCAACATCAAACCCCTGTGTAGCTGGCAGGAATGAACACAAACGCTCCCTTGTATCTGAAGAGAGGTTTAGTTTTACCCTTGTGTAGCGAGGCGGTGGGACACCCCACAGCCCCGCTGAGGGCCGAACCCTCCCGGAGCCACCGGGTCAGGCACCTGCCCCTCCGAGGTCACGGCCCCGACCCGGAAGTATAAAAGCTCGCCTGCAGAGCTCAGTGGAGCCCAGGCCGGCGGAGGGAGCAGACGTCCGTGGCCAAGCTCCCGCTTGGGAAACAGCCGCAGGCCGCAACCGGCCTGCTGAGTCACCAGGCCGGCCGAGCCTACCTCTTGCCAGGTACCCCGAGGAGGACTGGCCAAGCCTGCCCCGTGCTAGGTACCCCGAGGAGGACTGGCCAAGCCTGCCCCATGCCAGCTACCCCAAGGAGGAGCCGAGCCTGCCCCGTGCCAGCTACCCGGAGGAGCCGGGCCTGCCCCGTGCCAGCTACCCGGAGGAGCCAATGCTGGTGAAGAGCACCGACGACAGCAAGATGGCCCAGGTACCATCCAAGGGGGAGTGTGGAAGTAGCCCGGGGGCAGCCGACCCCAGTCTGGCTGCTACACTGCCGGAGCCGATGTCAGTGTGTTGCGGCCAGGATCCCCACTGACAGCAGCGAGTTTTCGTCGCTGCTAGGGCCCCGGGCTGGGATGCAGTGGAGTGGGAGGGCCTGCGTCCCCCCTACCACCCACTCCTTGGGTGGCAGACTCCCCCTTTTCCCCTGGCCTAGAGAGGCTGGGTTAGGGTTACCATACGTCCGGATTTTCCCGGACATGTCCGGCTTTTTGGGCTCCAAATCCCCGTCCGGGGGGAAATCCCAAAAAGCCAGACATGTCCGGAAAAATCGGGCCGGGCCGGCGGTGCGGTGCCGGGCCGGGGGCTCGGGGGACAGGCCGGCAGAGTGGTGCCGGGCCGGGGGCTCGGGGGCCGGGCCGGTGGAGCAGTGCCGGGGGCTCGGGGGCCGGGCCGGCGGAGCGGTGCCGGGCCGGGCCGGGGACCGGCAGTGCTGGGCGGGCCGGGGGTGCTCGGCCAGGGGCCGGCACCCCAGGGCCCGAGCCGACCCAGGCTGGAGACGCCGGGGGGGGCCAGACTGGGCCGCGCCTCCTCCCCCCACACCCGCCTTACCTGCTTCAGGCTTCCCGCGAATCAAATGTTTGCGGGAAGCAGGGGAGGGGGCGGAGACTTTGGGGAAGGGGCGGAGTTGGGGCGGGGCGGGGCTGGGGGCGGGGCCAGGGCCCCGTGGAGTGTCCTCCTTTTGGAGGCACAAAATATGGTAACCCTAGGCTGGGTATCTCACTAACTATTTGCTTGCTGCCCTGCCCTGATCTAGGGCCTGGGCTGCTACAAACCCCGACCCAGCCCCTGCTTAAGGGCCTGGGCCTCTGATTGACTATTTGATTACTGCCCCGCCCTGACTTAGGGCCTGGGCCGCTATAGACTTTGCCTCAGCCCTTGCTTAAGGGCCTGGGTTTTGGACCTCTGGACTCAGTCCCTGCTTATGGGCCTGAGCCCCTAACTGTGTGCCCGTTGCCCCGGACTCCCGCCAGACCAGAGCGAGGCGCTGGGACACCCCACAGCCCCGCTGAGGACCGAACCTCGGCCCAAACCTACTACACGTGGTACCAGAAGTGGGGACCTCTTGCCCAGAATGTGGGCACGAGCCCTAGACCCCTGTAAGAAGGGGTCCGGGGGGGAGTGGTCCCCCAGAGGAGACATGGATTTAACTAAACTTTTCACGCTCCTGACGGAGAGCCAGGAGCGACAGCAGGCGGCCCAGCTTCAACAGCAACAGCAGCAGCAGCTCGTCCAGCAGCTGGGGCCCAGCAGCAGCAGCTGATACAGGACCTGACGGTGCAAAACCGGGAGTTCCAGCAACAGTGTTTAAAACAGTTGGCAACCGCTCTGCCCCAGCCCGCGGGGCCCCAGCCAGGAGACCCGGACGGGGCTCCCCGTGTCACCCTGCCTGTAAGACTGACTAAGATGGGACCACAGGATGAACCTGAGGCCTTCCTAGTGACTTTCGAAAGAGTCGCACACGTTGCTGGGTGGGCGCCAGACCAGTGAGCTACCCTCCTGGCACCATACCTGACAGGGACGGCACAAACGGTCTACCGGGGGTTGTCCACGGAGGATGCACAAGACTATGTCCGGGTAAAGGCGGCCATTTTAGACGCCCTAGACATCAGCCCCGAAACCTTCCGGCAGCGGTTCCGGGCCCTGTACTACACCCCGGGTGCCTAGGGAAATGTTAAGTGTTCAAATTCATTTTGAGCATCCCCATTCAGTGGAATTCCTGAACATACTGGAAATGGATATGAAAATATATTTCCATTAAAAAAAAAAAAAAACCCTCTCAGGGAGCACCTGGATTTGAACCAGGGAATCTCCTGATCTGTAGTCAAATGCTCTACCACTAAGCTATACTCCCTATGATAATGCATTGTTGGACATACTCATCTTGTGGATTATGAAGGATACACCCAATTTCAAAAGGTTTTTCTTCTATTCCGAGACATGGGTGTTTTAAAAATGGCAGTTCATTAAATTTTATATATGCACATAAACACCACACCTTGCACAATCCCCACACATGCTCCGGCTCACCAGAGCACAACAACTTTTGAGGGACCACACCCAGCTACCCAGCTCTGTGCCCTTTAACCTCCTCACCATTGCGCCAATCCATTAAAGGCACAGGGCACATGTAACTTCAACCCATTAATTTCTATATCATTCCTAAAGAATTCCAGTCTGACCAGAAGCAGAGAACTCCCAGGAGTATCAGCCACACCCCTGTGCCCTGTAGCAGAGGGGGGCTCTGGCAATGGGTAGGGCCCATAGTGCATAGGTCGCTTTTTATATTTTGCACACTTGTGGTTCAGTGGGAGAATTCTTGTCTCTCATCCAGCAGGCCTGGGCTTAATTCATGGCCAGGGCAGATCTGAGTTTTATGCTTAGATGTAGAAATTGCAGAATTTAAGCTTGAAATATGGGCCAGTTTTCCCCCGTAGCATTTCACATCTTTACATCCAAACACGATGACTTTCTGCATGATCTGGCCTCGTTCAACCTTAAGATGTTGGGGTCCATGTAGGACTCACTGGGTAAAATTCTCTGGACTGTTAGGCAGCAGGTCAGATCAGATGTTCACAGAGGTTTAACCTGCCTTTAAAATCAATGAATAAACACAAAATATGGTGTTAAATTAATCCTCAGAAGCTGCTTTTCCCATAGCCAGATCCTCAGCAAAGTGCAATCCAATGACTGCAGGGCCTGGGCACTTCTTGATCCTCAGGTGATTACATGCACCCAGGGTGGTATGGAACTCTACACCCAGCATGTCATCAGCTATAGAGGGGAAAGGAAAAAAAACTGGGGGTTGTTAATTGGCTTATAGCTTGTTTAACACTTCTTTAACACAGGTACTTTGTACACTAAATAAAAATAAATAGAATCTGCTTGCATTCTCTAACAGGCACACCCTGTGTTACTGCCATTATCTCCTCTATTTTAGTCAATTGTTTTTCACTCCACTAAAAATGTAATTACTTAATTTTAACATATGTGATTAAGGTTTTTTTCTCTTTTATTAAGAACAGTAATTTATTTTTCTAATTATTTTGGCATTTATGTTTGTCGAACACAATCATGTGCGTGACTCACTAACATTTGACTCCGTCATTGCTATTAGTATATTTGGAACTACGTTTATTTTCATAGGAATTAAGTTATTTTACAGATATAACTAAAAATACAATTTTCACCCTAATCCTAAACTATTATAAGAGACCACTGCATGTTAAGTGGCCTGTTAATGCCTCTCCAGTCAAAGGGGCGTTAGTGGGTTACAGACTATTGTCTCTTAGAACTCCGGGTAAAGGGAACTGGAGCGAGGACTCCGATCCTTTCCCTATCCGATTCCACCAGGGTCGTGCAGAAGCCAGGAAAGTTCCCCACAATAGCAGGACCATTCCCCCATTTACATAATTGGCATCATGAACAGGATACTGTCTGTAGGCTCCACCCCATTAGTTGACTGGTTGCGTTCTGGTAGCACTGTCCAGGTCTGGTTGATAACCCTACAATGGTGGAATAGAAGAACTACAGACCTAGTTTGCTGAACTTCAATGCAAATTATCGGACAAGGCTGGGGCATTACGACAAGCTAGATCTGAGCAGAGAGAAGTTTTATTGTCAGCCAGTGCAGTAACAGACCTCAGCTTGCCCCCTCCCAGCCCCTGAAAACTCAGGGCAGGGCTGAGGATTTCTCCTTTCACTCCCACTGCCGTGTGTAGGGATCCCAGGGGGGTTTCTAGACCAGCATTTCGAACTGAATTGGGGAAACCAGCCTTTCATAACAGAAAACTCAAGTTCAGATTGTTTTTTAAACATTTGTTTCATAATATGATTTAATCCTTCAACCCTAGTGTCACAATCGATACAATTGTATCAGACTTGTAGGTTACCAAGAGTAAAACTAAACAGCTCTTCAAATACAAATGAGGGGAGATCAATCATTCGTCAGAGTCACGCCTAGAGGAATCCTGTTGTTACATTCCTTATGTCCTGGCGCTTTCGTGGGGCCATTTCCTTTCCCTCCTTTCGGTGAAAAGTTTTGTTATTTTGCACAAAAACTTTATTTCCCCAGGAGCGGGGGCTGCCACATGTACCACACACCCAGAGAAGGTGACAGACAACCTGACTGACAACCCCACAGACTGGAATCAGCAGCAGCAACGAACCCCGCTGTACGCAGCAAGAACTCACACAAACAAAGGAGCTGTCTCCACTAAGGTTTGTCATTCTGGTGATTTATGTTCATTTCCCTTCTTGGAGGGGAGGAGTGGGTGACCCCTCACCCTGGGATGTAGCACCTCCCTCTCCACATTTCAGCCACTCTGGGAGCCTCTCTCTGCTTAGAGCTGACAGGTTGCCGCCTTCCCATTCATCTCGCTCACTAGCTTTGCAGGAGTGCGTCATTTTGCTAGTACATGTGACACCTGGGAGAATGCATTTTGCCAGATGCATTGGTGGTATAGTGGTGAGCATAGCTGCCTTCCAAGCAGTTGACCCGGGTTCGATTCCCGGCCAATGCAGCGATGTGTTTTTTCCTTGTTTGGAATTGGTTTAATTTCAGTCACATTGTGCTCTAATCACATTGTCAACACAAGTGTCAGAGGATTTATGTCCCAAATTCCAGCAAGTCATTAAAGACACAGTGAGGGGATCGCAAGGAACAGGGCTAGAGAGGGAGCAGTAGGAGTCATCCTTGTGTCTAGAGCCCTGCGCAGATACACAATTCGTATCCACAATCTGCAAAAATTGTCCGCAGATTTGCAGGGCTTCACCATGCACCAGTGACGTGGGGTTGTCCCAAACCCCTGACCACCAACCATCCTCCACTTCTCCCCAGAGACTTCCTGCCCCACTGCCCGCTCTGCCCCAGATAGCCGCAGATTTACAGGACTCTACATGTGCCATTTGAGAAAATCAGAAACCGTGGGGACATGCATCTGTATTTCCTTCTCTTCAGTCACGAGGAGTCTGGTGGCACCTTAAAGACTAACAGATAGATCGTGGGTAAAAAGCCATGACTGCATGCATCTTCAGGTGACTCCATGCATATGAAGAAGTGGGATTTTTACCCACAAAAGCTTATGCCCAAATAAAACGGTTAGTCTTTAAGGTGCCACCAGACTCCTTGTTGTTTTTGTGGCTACAGACTAACACGGCTACCCCCGATACTTGTCTTCAGTGTTATAATTCCAGCTGTCGGAGGTGTTTGTATCCTGCTCATGCATGATGGGGAGAAAGTGGAAATATAAAGGTAAGCAGAAGATCACGGTTAAGCCAAACATTTCAAAATAATAATAGAAAGGGGGGAGAGCAAAGACTCAGGTATATTGAGATCCCACTGCTAGTTGAACTCAGATTGCTAGAAGCAAAGTTCAGACTGTTACGCTGTAGCCTATAATTTAATCTTTATTATATTGAACAGGAACAGGGGGCACTTACAGGCCTGTATCAGCTGTAAAACGTTAGCTTCAGCAAGTTAGCGGAAGTGTGGTAGGCCTGTGACTCTTGGCACAGATACATGGCCTGACAGCGACCCTCAGATTTAGGGGAACTAGGAATAGCTTGCTCCATAGCAGGAGTTGGGAACTGTCAGTACCAGACAGGAACATTGACGTGACCCTGGGCTTGGACATTTTAGGATAGAATCGTTGGCAGATGTCAAACCACCAACTTGTCTGAGCAATAGGTGGTGTGGGTGATAATGAGTTAAACAGCATCAATATGTTAACCTATCGGCTAGGTGCACCCCAGTATTGTGAGGGGGAGGAAGTTAGATTTGGATGTGGAAGGCTGGGCACGAGAATGAATATTCATGGCCACGCTCAGGCCCTATAACAGGGCAAACCACCGTGTTGAGGGTGTTTGCTTTGCATCCTCTGACCTTTCAGCTCTATTGTTAGCTACCATCAATCTTGGGCATTGAGGAACCTGGACCGTTGGGCAGGCCTTTGTCTCTCACCGCCAGGTCCTCAAGGAAGGGTGTGAGTACGTAAGTCCAAGTTCATATGCAAACAATGACACCACCGATATCCCCAATCCTGGATTCTTGCTGTCTATGCCTGTGGTTTGGAGCTTTTCTGTCTTTTATACTGATTCTAATAAAAATCACTATGGCTTTGCTTTGCCCTCAGTGTTAGCATCCTCGCCATACCCCTGGAAGGTGTGTAGCCTGATAGTGAGCTGTGTAGCCTGAACCCGAGACAAGAATCCTACTATCCTCAGCTTATTAGTTAGGATCAATTGGCAATCAGTGCAAGAATTAACCATTCAAATGGGTCAGGCAAAAATGCCATAGAAAATCTGCTACTTCCCCTCTTGCTGAACACCTGTGATGAGCAGGATTGAGTTGGGACAACCTCCTGGCTTCAGCCACTGAGTGTTTCTTTGTGCTCCTGATCCCTTTCTCTCCCCTTCCCCCGTATTTCTTGCCTTCACTCTCTCTGCTGTTCCCCTCCTGCTCTCTCATCCCCTGCACTCTCTCAGGAACTCGTCCCACAGCATTTGGAAAAGCCAGAGACTCTATAATCTGCACAAGTAGGAGGGGATGTGACCCAGTTCATAACCACTCACCAGGAGAAAATGAGCCTTTATATGAATCTATTTCACACAATGCACACTCAACCTGTGGAACTCCTTGCCAGGGGATGTTGTGAAGGTCAAAACTATAACTGGGTTCAGAAAACAATTGGATAATTTCCTATGGGATAGGTCCATCGATGGCTATTAGCCAGTGATGATCAGGACTGCAGCCCCATGCTCTGAGTGGCCTCGGCCTCTAGCTGCCAGAAGCTGGGAGCGGATGACAAGGGAAATGATTTTGTCTGGATATGTTACTGGCCACAGCAATGAAGTGAGTGGCTGCAAATCCCTTTTCAGAGCCCAGGCACACAGAGGAATCATGGGGCTCTTTGTTCCGTAGGTCCTGGCACCAGCAAGTGGCTGTTTTGGTTCATAAAGCTTTAGCAAAGACGTGTTATCTCCTGGGAGGGAGCCGCGAGCGAAACCAAACCAACCAACCAACCAAAAAGATCAAGATTGAAATGTTTTCGAGGTTCCTCAGTCCCAACCTGCCTTTTGTTCGGCCGCCGATGCAGCTCCATCCCTCTGCCCCCCAGTAGATGCTGATTCCCTTAGCCCCAGCTGGGCAGGATGTGAAGCCCTGTCACTCTGCATTGCCTAGTTCCCCTAACTCTGAGGGACTTCAGCTCCTCTGTGTCCCCAGGGACCCTCCACCCCACTCCCGACCAAACTCCTACATTGCAGGGGGCTGGGTCCCTGTTTGCCTTTGCTCTCTGTCTAGCCCAGTCCAGGCCAAGGGTCATGGATTCTTCCTAAAAGGAGGGGGGGCACTACGCCCCTGCCCCTCCTCTTCCCCCTGAGGCCCTGCACCCAGCCAAGCCGGAAGCCAGAGCCAGGCTGGGGAGCCCGGCTTGCTCCACCTGCCCAGGAGGTGACGAGAGCAGCCCTGGCCTGTGTCCCCTTCCCCTGGGCCCCCTGCTCCTCACAGCTGCTCGTGTGGCTCTTACCCTGACCTAGATCCAGGGTGTAGGCTGGGGCAGGGGGTTGGGGTGCAGGAGGGGGTGCAGGGGTCGGGTTCTGGGAGGGAGTTAGGGTGTAGGCTGGGGCAGGAGGTTGGGGTGCAGGAGGGGGTGCAGGGGTCGGGTTCTGGGAGGGAGTTAGGGTGTAGGCTGGGGCAGGGGATTGGGGTGCAGGAGGAGGTGTGGGGGTCAGGCTCTGGGAGGAAGTTAGGGTGCAGGGGGCGGGCTCTGGGCTGGGGCAGGAGGAGGTGCGGGGGTCGGGTTCTGGGAGGGAGTTAGGGTGTAGGCTGGGGCAGGGGATTGGGGTGCAGGAGGAGGTGTGGGGGTCAGGCTCTGGGAGGGAGTCTGGGTGCAGGGGGCGGGGTCTGGGCTGGGTCAGGGGGTTGGGGTGCAGGAGGAAGTGTGGGGGTCGGGTTCTGGGAGGGAGTTAGGGTGTAGGCTGGGGCAGGGGGTTGGGGTGCAGGAGGAGGTGTGGGGGTCGGGTTCTGGGAGGGAGTCTGGGTGCAGGGGGTGGAGTCTTGGCTGGGTCAGGGGGTTGGGGTGCAGGAGGGGGTGCAGGCATCAGGCTCTGGGAAAGAGTTAGGGTGCGGGCTGGGGCAGGGAGTTGGGGTGCAAGAGGAGGTGTGGGGGTCAGGCTCTGGGAGGAAGTTAGGGTGCAGGGGGTGGGCTTTGGGCTGGGGCAGGAGGTTGGGGTGCAGGAGGAGGTGTGGGGGTTGGGTTCTGGGAGGGAGTCTGGGTGCAGGGGGTGGAGTCTGGGCTGGGTCAGGCAGTTGGGGTGCAGGAGGGGGGTGCAGGCATCAGGCTCTGGGACAGAGTTAGGGTGCGGGCTGGGGCAGGGAGTTGGGGTGCAAGAGGAGGTGTGGGGGTCAGGCTCTGGGAGGAAGTTAGGGTGCAGGGGGTGGGCTTTGGGCTGGGGCAGGAGGTTGGGGTGCAGGAGGAGGTGTGGGGGTTGGGTTCTGGGAGGGAGTCTGGGTGCAGGGGGTGGAGTCTGGGCTGGGTCAGGGGGTTGGGGTGCAGAAGGGGGTGCAGGCATCAGGCTCTGGGACAGAGTTAGGGTGCGGGCTGGGGCAGGGGGTTGGGGTGCAGGAGGAGGTGTGGGGGTCGGGTTCTGGGAGGGAGTCTGGGTGCAGGGGGCGGGGTCTGGGCTGGGGCAGGGGGTTGGGGTGTGGGAGATGGTGAGGGGTGCAGCACTTTCCTCGGACAGCTCCCAAAAGTGACCTGCACCCTCCTCTGGCAGCAGCTCCTAGGCAGGGGGCCGGAGGGGTCTCCATACGCCGCTGCCTGCAGGCACAGCCCCCACAGCTCCCATTGGCCGCAGCTCCAGGTATGGGCAGAACACGGAGAAACACACACACACACACACACACACACACACACACCTGGGGCTGCAGGGACATGCTGGAGGCTTCCCGAAGCGGAGTGGACAGGCAGGAAGCCGCCTTAGCCCCATTGCGCTGCCTATGGTGATGGCGGGGACACTGGGCCCTTTTAAATTGCCTGGGGGCAGCAGCCAGCAGGAACGCTCTGGGGGAGGCATGCAGGGGCAGCAGGTGGGGCCGGGGGGATGCTCTGGGGGAAGCACGCGGGGGCAGCGGGGAGGTGCGCGGGGTGGCGGGGGGGGGACGCTCCAGGGGAGGTGCATGGGGGCAGCAGGGGGATGCTCCGGGGGAGGCATGTGGGGGCAGCAGGGGCAGCAGCGGGGAGGACGCAGGGGCAGCACACGGGGCCGGGGCAGAGAACCGGCTCCAAACTATTGGAGCACGGGCACCGTGGGCCCATACAACTCGCCGCCCCAGCATTTCTTCTCTCCAGCAGCAGCAGCATCCCAAACCCTTGCCTCCCTTCTCCTCACAGGGGCAGTGTCTCTGCAGTGTCAAAATCACTGGCAGCTTTGCTTTCTAAGCACCAAACAACTCCCATCAGCATGGGAACTAGGGGTGCAGTGGGTGCCTTACCCCTATCCATGCCCCCGCCAAGCTACAGCCCTGCTGCCGGCCCTGGGGGGCGGTGAGGGGTGAGGACAGGGGTATGGGGGGTGCAGCTCAGCACCCCCACGCTAAAAACTGTTCCAGCTCCACTGACTACTCCCCTTTTTCTTGCCATTTAGTCTGTGCTTTTGCAACCTTTCCCTTCAGGACTCAGCAGTTCCCTCCTTCTTCATCATCAACCGTCAACCCAAGAGGCACAGGGGACAGGAATCTCCATAGAGCCGAGGGGGTTTAGGAGCATAAACCCCACAGACCTTCCATGAGACTGCGCATCTCTCCTGCAGTGAACAGGAACTGAGCTTGTGCAAAGCCGTAACTAGTAGATCATCGCGGCTGGGCAGGACAAAAGACACTGAGGATTAAATCCAGGGCCTAATGTAGGCAAAGCACGCACCCTACTAGGGTTACCATACGTCCGGATTTTCCCGGACATGTCCGGCTTTTGGGGGCTCAAATCCCCGTCCGGGGGGAAATCCCCAAAAGCCGGGCATGTCCGGGAAAATCGGGAGGCTCGGCCGGGGCCTCTTTGTCCGGGGCCGGGGGCATGGTGCAGGGGGCTGGGCTGGGCGCGGGGCCGGGAGCCGGGGGGTGCGCCGGGGTCGGGGAGCCGGGGTCGGGGAGCCGGGGAGTGCGCCGGGGTCGGGGAGCCGGGCTGGGAGCCGGGGTCGGGGAGCCGGGGCGTGCGCCGGGGTCGGGGAGCCGGGGTCGGGGAGCCGGGGAGTGCGCCGGGGTCGGGGAGCCGGGCTGGGAGCCGGGGTCGGGGAGCCGGGGCGTGCGCCGGGGTCGGGGAGCCGGGGCCGGGGAGCCGGGGCCGGGGAGCCGGGGCGTGCGCCGGGGCCGGGGAGCCAGGGCGTGCGCCGGGGTCGGGGAGCCGGGGTCGGGGAGCCGGGCTGGGAGCCGGGGTCGGGGAGCCGGGGAGTGCGCCGGGGTCGGGGAGCCGGGGCGTGCGCCGGGGTCGGGGAGCCGGGGCCGGGAGCCGGGCTGGGAGCCGGGGTCGGGGAGCCGGGGCGTGCGCCGGGGTCGGGGAGCCGGGGCCGGGAGCCGGGGAGTGCGCCGGGGTCGGGGAGCCGGGCTGGGAGCCGGGGTCGGGGAGCCGGGGAGTGCGCCGGGGTCGGGGAGCCGGGGCCGGGAGCCGGGGAGTGCGCCGGGGTCCAGAAGCCGGGGAGTGCGCCGGGGTCCGGGAGCCGGGGTCGGGGAGCCGGGGGGTGCGCCGGGCCCGCGGGGCTGGGAGCCGGGGGGTGGTCGGTCGGGGCCGGCACCCCAGGGCCCGAGCCGACCCAGGCTGGAGCCGTGGGGGGACCAGCCTGGGCCGCGCCTCCTCCCCCCCCCCCCCTTACCTGCTTCAGGCTTCCCGCGAATTAAATGTTCGCGGGAAGCAGGGGAGGGGGCGGAGACTTTGGGAGGGGGTGGAGTTGGGGCGGGGGGCGTGGGCGGGGCTGGGGGCGGGGCCGGGCCCCCGGGGAGTGTCCTCCATTTGGAGGCACAAAATATGGTAACCCTACACCCTACCACCGAGCTACGCAGCCCTCCCGGTAGGTTACACCCAGAGCAGCACCCCATGAACTTTCCCCATCCCAGCATCTCAACCCCCTTCCCCAGCCTGGGCAGCGCTTTAATGCCACTACTTCGATACAGGCCATGGCAAAGCGAGAGGCCCCCTCCTGATTGTTTAATAACAACTGGCGACCCTGGGGATGTTTTATTGTGCAGATTAGAAATGGCAGCTAAAACAGCCAACTCCCCAACCCAGGATTCAACCCAGTACAGGAAACCCTCTTTGCAGTCTAATTACTCACGTCATCATTCAGTCACATACAGACAACATACAAAAGCCTGCTGCCAGGAGTGTCACACACATTCACATGCTAGGCTCCCCAGCTACACCGCTCTGTTGCTATCCCAATGGTGAGAATACCAGCATGGTTTCTCTGGCCTTGGCTACACTCGGGACTCAAGTGTAGTCGCATCGCCAGCTCTCGCAGCGCTGTATGTACTCCACCTCTCTGAGGGGAATAGTTTGCAGCACTGCGAGTGAGCGTGCAGCACTGCAGGCTCTGATTACACTGGCGCTTTACAGCACTGCACTCGCTGCGCTCGGGGGGGGGCGTTTTCACACCCCTGAACACAGCAAGTTGCAGCGCTGTACAGCGCCATTGTAGCCAAGGCCTCTGTGTTCTTATTTCACCTGCTGCTGTTGTTCACAGCAATGAGTGATGCATTGTTCCAAAGACTAAATAATCCCCTAAACCTGCTTTGATCAATCAGAATAAGTTAAAAGAAGAACAGGAGTACTTGTGGCACCTTAGAGACTAACAAATTTATTAGTCTCTAAGGTGCCACAAGTACTCCTGTTCTTCTTTTTGCGGATACAGACTAACACGGCTGCTACTCTGAAACCTGTCAGAATAAGTTACTGTCACCTGATTTTTGTCTGTCCTAGTAAGAATTGACTTTTGTAGCTTTTAAATTTGGGGACTTCAAGCTCTGTGTTTGTGGTGTGTTTCCTAGCACACACCGAAATACTCACGGGGATCTAAGGAGGGAGAGTAGACCCAGGTCCGGTGTGGGGGTCACGGATGGTCAACCACTAAACTGCAGCAACAATAACATGGATGCTCTATAGTCAGAAGGATTCAACCTGTGTCGGGAGACCTAAATGGATTTTTTAACAGAGGGGGTGGCTTAACAATTTGGCCACAAGCACCTAACACCCAGTTTTCTCACTCCGCTGCAGTTGTGTTCTCTTGGGAAGTCACTTCTAGCATCACTGTGTCTATTAGTTGATGTTGGTCCTGCTTTGAGCAGGGGGTTGGACTAGATGATCTCCTGAGGTCTCTTCCAACCCTGATATTCTATGATTCATGATATATTCCATGAAATAACAACAGCAGCAGAAAGAAAGAGGAGAATCATTATCCCACTTTCAGGGCAGAAGGTAGCCATGTCCCATCTGCTATTTGCATTGTAGGAGAAAAAGTGTCAATGGAATTTAATGCCCCTGGTCAGAGAAGTGACACAGAGATTTTGCTATACAATCACTTGTGCAAAGAAAATTGTGTTTCTGTGTGAAATTGAGGAGGGAACTGAAACAGCCCCACAGTGGCACCGTAAGCTAAGGAATGAGCATGAAGGACTCAGAACCGCTCCCCCGGAGAACTGAATTCTTCCATTCACCTGTAGGGTTACCATCCATCCGGGTTTCCCCGGACATGTCCGGCTTTTTCAGCCTTAAATGGCCATCCGGGGGAGGATTTCTAATGAAGTAGAAATGTCCGGGATTTCCCCCCTGCGGAGTGCGGCGCATTTGATTGGACGCCTGGCCTGATTGAAAGCCGCTCGCAGCCACTAGGGCCTCCAGCAGCCAGAGTCCCTCCCCCTCCCCCACAGAGCAGCTCGGAAGTGTTTGAGTCCACGTGGAGCCTGCATTTCTCCCTCTGCAGGGTGAGCGGGGGGAGCAGGGCAGGCGGCGGCGGGGGTGTGTGTGTGGGGAGCAGGGGGCACAGAGGCTGCAGGGCGAGTGGGGAGCAGGGGGCACAGAGGCTGCAGGGGCAGGGGGGGCGCAGAGGCTGCAGGGCGAGTGGGGAGCAGGGGGCACAGAGGCTGCAGGGCGAGCGGGGAGCAGGGGGCACAGAGGCTGCAGGGGCGGGGGGGTGCAGAGGCTGCAGGGTGAGGAGGAGCAGGGCAGGCAAGGGCATAGAGGCTGCAGGGGCTGCAGGGCGAGTGGGGAGCAGGGAAGCACTTAGCAACCCACAACCAAGATCAGAGCGGGAGGGAGGAGGGGGAATGCGGGGTGCTCAGAGGAGGGGGCAGAGTTGGGGCAGGGACTTTGGGGAAGGGGTTGGAATGGGGGCGGAGAAGGGGTGGGGTTGGAGCGGGGAAGGGGCGGAGTAGGGGCAGGGGCGGGGCCCCATGGAGTGTCCTCTTTTTTAAATGTTTGAAGGGAGAAAAGGCCTGGAGTTGCCTTTAGTCACATGCAGGAATCTCCTGGCTAGGGTTATCATACGTCCGGGTTTTCCCAGACAATGCCTCTTTCTTGAGCCTCTGCTTGGGTGGATTTTTCAAATAAGAGCCAATGTCTGGATTTTCACAAAGCAGATGCTGCAGCTCAGAAAGAGCCTTGATTGGTCCAGTTCCTGATTTGCCTTTCCCCATCTGCAGCTGATTGGTCCATTCCCCTGCATATGCAGCTGTCCTATTGCACCCTGCTCCCAGCCCTGAGGAAGGGTGGGGGGGGTCCTGCAGGGAGTCACTGACTAGTGGCTGTTGCTGCATCCTTTGCTTGCACCAGCCGCCCTGCCACCGTGACAGGGAGTGACACCTCCAGTGAGTACCCCTGCAGCAGGTACCACTTCCAGCAGCCCCAGCTCCTCCTCCAGCACCCTGAACTGTGATTCACCCACTTTTCTCTTAAGTGTGATAATGGGGAAAGAGTCATTTCTTTGCTAGTCTCCGTTTTGTATTTTTCTTGTATCAGGCCTTTTTTTTTTTTTTAAACTCTAGTTAATTGAACGTGTGGTTAATTGGTTAGCTGACTAGCTAACTAGTGACTTCAGAGGAGGAAGAGTTTGCATAGATTCCAACTGAAGATTTCTCCAAGCAAGGGGAAATTGGGAGGGAAGAGATTGCTGTTGACTGTATAGATTTGGTGATCAAAGACTCTGAGACTCACATGAACTAGTCTCTGCCTAAGGTTTGGGGGAACTCTGAGTTTCTTCTCACTGTGTTTCTGTGGGGACTGACCTGTTTAGATTGATGTTTTCTTTACTGATGTTTCCGTGTAACTGTGAAGATCATGTAGGTGGATTATAAAGTAGCCATATCATGTTGTAGAAATTACATTGCAGTGATTTATTATTCATGTTTCTTTATCATAAGATTTTATAAAGCTCGCACTTAAGAATTACGTTTATTCCTTTTGTTCTTTTGGTGACTTGAATGTGGGGAGGTTGACCCTGTGCAATCCTTGCTGAAAAAACGTAGAGACTAAATTCTGGGTTTCCAGGTGGTTTTCTCTGGGTTTTCTTTACGCACCAGAGAAGAGCAACGCCATAAACTCTAGCCCACCCAAAGGTGACACTGGATCAGAGCTGATCAGCAGGAGGCTCTGAGTTAGTGTCAGAATCACAGCTTTCCAATCAGGGACTGAAGCCCAGTCCCGCATGTGACAGCTGGGGATAGTCACCACTGTACTCACGAGGTAGGAATTGGCAGCTGCCTCTGCACAGGGATGTCGGGGCGCTGTGGCTGCCAGGAGCTCCAGCTGGGCTCTGCAGGGTGGTTTCAGCTGGGAGAAGGGTGAGACTAGGGTAGTTTGTATCTCATTTATCGGAGGCTTTGCCAGCAGGAAGGCTGTGGGTCCCATGTTGGGGGGTATCCGTGAGGTCGTTGCTGGGGCAGCAGCAGGGGGCAAGATGGGGAGTTTGTCACTTGATCACAATGAAACTGGAAAACCTCTCCCTGTGCTCCAGCAAAAGACTCTCCTCTATCCCTTAACACTCCCCCTCCATGAAAATCTCCATCCCTGCCCTGACACTCAGAGACCCCCTCACTCCCAGGCAGATTTTTAGCTTTTCTTATTTTCACTTGGCCTTCTACAAACATTTTATCCACCAAGATGATCAAGGACATTTACAGTGTGAGAAAGAAACAAATAAAAACCAAAGAACCCCCCCATCCTCACCCCACCCCCATACATTGATCTCCCCACCACACAGTTTGGATCTGACATTTTCTAGGCAATAAAATGCAGCCCTCTGTTGGCCAGAGAACAAAGCCCGGCCTCCCATGCTGCAGGGAAGATGCCTGCTCCTGACCCACCAATGCCCTAGCTGCTTCTGTGTGACATTTCCAGCTGTCCAATACTGCTACTACCCCAGGGGAGCCATTGTTGACTGCACTAAACGTTTGTCTTACTCTGGGTCCTGTGACTCTATAGCAAAGGGCAGTGCACGGTTCTGTGATCCTCATTCTAATCAAGCTCCAGCCCGAGCATCCTTTCCCTTTCCCACCCTGTAGGAGGGGAGACTTTTAAACGTGCTCTCTGTGCTATTGTACACAAGTAAGGAATGAGAACAAACCCTGACATTCACTCTCTGCTTTGGGAGCCAGGTTTGCAGTTTGAATTCTGTATTTCAGACCATTTCAAGTGCGGGCATTGTGATTCTTTTCCTGTTTCTCTGGGCTTGGGGTTTCCATTTGCTTCTAGCTGTGATGGCTGATGCATTGGACTCGAAATCCACCAGGGCTTCCTACTAAGGTCAAATCCCACTCCCAGTGAGGACTGCCTTTTAGCTGAAGTTCCTAATCAGGGCAATAAATCATTCCGAACTCCTGAGACAGTCTCAATTCACTCCCCATCAGTAAGGAGAGGAAGGGCCAAGGGTGAGGGGAATTGTCAAAACCCTAACCTCACCCACCCACTCCTGTAATAGACCCCTAACCTCTGGCTGAGTTCCCGAAGCCCTCAAATCATGGTTTAAAGACTTCATGTTACAGAGAATCCACCATTTGCACTAGTTTAAACTTGCAAGTGACCCATGCTCAAGAGGAAGGCGAAAAAATCCAGGATCTCTGCCAATCTGACCCAGGGAAAAATTCCTTCCCAACTCCAAATATGGCGATCAGTTAGACCCTGAGCATGTGGGCAAGACCCAGCAGCCAGACACCTGGGAAAGAATTCTCTGTAGTAAATCAGAGCCCTCCCCATCTAGTGTCCCATCCAGGGCCACTGGGGATATTTGCTGTTAGCCGTCGCAGATTGGCTACATGCCATTGTAGGCAAGTCCCATCACACCATCCCCGCCATAAATTCATCCAGTTCAGCCTTGAAGCCAGTTTGGTATTTTGCCCCCACTGCCCCCCTTGGGAGGCTGTTCCAGAATTTCACTCTTCTGATGTTAGAAACCTTCGTCTAATTTCAAGGCTAAACTTGTTGATGGCCCGTTTATGTCCATGTGTTCTTGTGTCCACGTTGGTGCTTAACTGTTGTTTATGTCATTATTATTGTAGCATAAAAAGAATCGGCAGTGGCAAAAACTGAGCCAAAACTTTATTATTCTAGATTGTCCCCATCCTGCGGCTGCATAGTACAAACACCTCATACAGCTGGAATTATAACACTGTGTAGTAGGAAGAGAGCCCAAGACATACGCCCTTGTTTCAGAGGCCTGGTATGAGGCCTGAGGCCTGGGCTAAAGTAGTAGTCAAAGCTTTACTGATATAATGCAAAGACAAGTTATGAGCAAGAGGCAGGCCCTGTTCACAGAATCTGGCAAGAACAGGGCTGATATTGCAGAAATTCAGATTCCTAAGAAGTGCTAGGCACAGAGTACTCATGCAAACGCGTCCCGATATGAAGTGGTACCAGAACATCCTGATATCAAGGACGGTACAAAAACCTTCCCCAACGATAACAGGAACACACTGAGCCCTCCTCAAAGATAAGGTCAGGATGATAGTACGTAACAGAGATGTTTTGATCGACCCAACATGTACAAGGTGATGGGTGATAACTAGCCACGTCAGGGGACAGTAACTAACTATGTCAGAGGGGCTGTACTAACTTGTTTGCACTGGGGTATAAAGAGTGTCTTTGTCTACCCTATGGAGGAATGGAAAGTCCCACTGAGCTGGTCCGTTGTTATGGGCATACATGTCTTAGTGGTCCGGTAGGGTCTGCGGGATACTAGTACCATGCTTTGTCAACAATAAATATGGCCTGGAGCCTTCGTACCTAGATGTCATTGGGTGAACTCGAGGTCTGCTTTGCCAGCTGTCTGCGCAGAGCTGGGGCAGCACACAGGGAGAACACACACACACAGCCGAACATCTAACCACACCGGGAACCCTGACGTGACATCTACCTACACACTGAAGACAAGGAGATACAGATGCATGTTTCCACCATTTCTGACTTTCTCATATTTCACAATGGTGATTCCTACAGATCACTGTATAGTCCTGCCCCCTGCAGGCCCCCTGTGTTTAATGACCTGCTGGGATTTGGGACATAAATCCTCTGACACTTGTGTTGACAATGTGATTAGAGCACAATGTGACTGAAATTAAACCAATTCCAGACAGGGAAAAAACCCATCATTGCATTGGCCAGGAATTGAACCCAGCTCAACTGCTTGGAAAGCAGATATGCTCACCACTATACCACCAATGCTTTTGCTGAGAGCAGAGCTCCTAGGTCCTACTTGTGCAACCAAAATGAGTCATTGCCACACAGTAGGATGGATGGTCAGGAGGCAGTCTGTCAGCTCTGAGCACAGACAGGTTCCCAGACCCAGGGTGGCTGGAGATGGAAAAGGGGCTGCAGGCTGGAGCCGCATCACCCACAGCATAGGGGGCAGGCTGTGACAGAGGTCCCTGAAAAATACTAGGATCATGTCTACACTACAGAGCCTGTACAGCTGTGGTACTGTAGCTATGTTGGCATAACTCCATAGTACAGACACACCCGACAGTGATGGGAGGGGCTGGACACTGTGGCTCAGAGCCAGGGGACTAGTCCCTGTCCCCCGCTCAGAGCCAGGCTCCTCCCCCTGAACCAGGCAGGGGCAGCTATAGGAATGGACTGCAGCCGCCATGGACTCCTTGCACTGCGGCAGCTGCTCTGGGGCTGGGATTGTCACAGACAGAGCAGGACTGCTGGGGCAACTGAGATATGACCAGCCCCTGCCCAGGGCTCTGCCTCACTGCCCGACCACAAGTCTGTGCCTCTCCCTGCAGCAATGGTGACTCTGGACCCAGATGGGACAGATCCCCAACTCCCATCTGGGAGGGCCAAAGGACCAGGTTCTCCCCTCCACTCCAGCCATCTAACTGCTCCCCTGCATGCTGGGCTGGAAGGGAGTTATCACTGGTAGTTGGGACAGGGGCAGTTACTGGGTCTGCGGTGACACCAGGGAATGTGTGTGACAGTCTATTCATCCTTTTGACAATGTCCAAGTTTGTGCAAAGTATGCCTTGTAAGATATCATTTAAAAGCTCATAATTTGCTGATCATTATTGTCCTGGTAAAATATGTCCGGCAACGTTATATGTGAAGATATAAGATTCTACTGCATGATAGTACTAAGACAATTCTGGAGGATGGTCCCAAACAGAGACAAAAAGCTAGCCAGGTGAAAACAAGATCACCTGAGGAAGTGGCCATTCATCAGCAGGAAAGAGTGAGCCTGTTGCTTTTCATTCCTGATGTGGTGTCATCGTGTGGCAGTCCCTTTTATTAAATAAATGTGTTTTTTTCCCCACAAAAATATTATTTTCCTCCTAGAGACACGGGAACTGATTAATTTACAAAGGGGCAGGTGATCCTGAGGCAGTGCTGCAGGGAGAAGGAAACATTTTCAGCATTACTAAATTAATGTGTTGTGCTTCACACACAGAGAGAAAATTAACAATTATTGGAGCTACCAACACACTTCACAGAATGAAATAAACACCTTTACATGCAACGGGAAGGGTGCATTAAATAACTCTAAAATCTGTTCTGGGCAATGCATAAAAAAGATATTGCATTGAACAATCCACTTGATATAATTAATGTACTACATAATATATAAAGAAGTTAAGAAAGATGTGGTTAAAAATTAATGTGTTGTGCCTTTTACACACACACACACACACACACACAACCGAATGATTTAAGCTACCCACATTTCCACTTTCTCATGGCATTTTAGTTCTGAAGGTTGTTTTAATGTGTCCAGAATGTTAGAATGAGGCAGAGTACTGTGAAATTATCATAATAAATAAATTAAAAACTGGGATTAAGCAAAGCTGAGATGCAGACACAGCCTATTGTACAGCTGGTGAAGTGACAGGGACACACTCCCGCTAGTGCAGGTTCTGAAAGAGAACGAACTCATGTCAGGAGCTATGGGCAGCTGCCATGTCAGCACATCACTCACCTGGGAGGTGTTTCACAAAACACAGCACTTCCCCTCTGGAAGAGAAACACTTTCCTGCTGTCACCAACTAACTTTACTCTCCATGAGGCGATTTGTCCTCGGGGACCTGGCTCTCTCTGGGACGTCCATGGGGATTCTTAAAAGAGCCGTTGGGGGGCAGGAGTCAATCCCATGGAAATCTCTTCACTTCTTTCTCAGGGCCACCTGCTTAGCCCTGGCTTTGGGGTTGGCTTTAGCCTGGCTCGCTCCTGTCTGGGTTTTAGGTGGGCTCAGGACCACTGCCTGAGGCTTGGCAGCATCAACCTTTTGGGGGCTTTTCTCTGCCGTTTTGGTCCCTGCTGCAGCCACCACTTTCTTAGGGCTGTTCCTAGCCCTGGGCATGGTGGCCTTTCTGGGATCCTGGCAGCTCTGACCAGCTTCTTGGTGGCTATTTTCCTGCTCAGAGCCACTGGCTTGATCTTGTTCCTTGTCCTGAGGGCCCAGCTGTTGCTGGCTGAATGTGAAGGGGCGAAGCTGCTGGTGACCTCGGCCTGCACCAAGGTGCCTTTGCTTATCAGACTCCTAGCCCCAGCTGGATGTGGTTCTTGTTCTTCTGCACAGCACAGCCGTGGTGACCAAGGACCTGCAAGTATACATCATATTATACCTTTGTTAAATCAATGAAAACATAAACTAGAGCCTCAGAGGACTGGAATTGATTTCAACTGATGGACAGGTTTCCTCGCTGTTTGTACATTTCAACAGGAATGTTTAAATTCATTTCACAGCCGCATTCAGTGGAACTCCTAAACATACTGGAGATGGAAATATATGTTCATTAAAAGCTGCAAGTGCTTAGGGAGCACCTGGATTTGAACCAGGGAACCTCTTGATCTGCAGGCAAATACTCTACCACTGAGCTAAACTCCCAGTGCCAATGTTTTGCTAGATCTAGTATCTTGAGGATTATAAAGGACATGCCCTATTTCAAAGAGTTGCTGTTACATTCTCAGATATGGATGGTTTTAAAAATGGGGTTTTGTTAAACATTATAGGTGCATGTAAACACCACACCTTGCACTACCCTGACCCCCTGATCATTACATACAGTTCAAGCAAACATAATGTATTAACCAGCAATCAATTGAAAAAATAAGGACAAAATAGGAAAGGTTATAGGAAAACCTGTCACCCCGCTCCATGGCACAGGGACACCACAACCAGCATCTCTGGACTGCAAGGGCAGTTCACAGTCTGTTCCTCACATGTCCCAGGCCCCTGCCCAGGCCCTGGCTGTGCTGCAGGGATGCCGCGGGTCGGACACTTGCTCTGGCTCTAGGTGGCAGGACCCTTCTTTCCAGCATCAGCCCCCATGTTGGGATTATGATCCCCCCAAGCCTGGCCTGCAAGGCCTTTGGCTGGAGTCATCTACCTAAGCTGGGCTCTTGGCCCAGGGTCCCCCTCATTCTCCCCAGCTGCTCACCGCACTCAGCTCCAGACTGCTCCAGGCCCATCTCCAGCCCTGCTGCTGTTCTGCCTCCAGCGTAGCTCCCTGGGCTGCGCCTCTGGCCCTGCTCCCCAGCTCAGCTCGGGCTCCTGCTCTCTCCTTCGCTCAGCCCTGCTCCGGCCCAGGAAGCTCCAGCTCACGTGGAGGATGGGACCCCCCTGGCCTCCTGACTCCCTCATTAGCCTGCCCGTCCTGTCAATCAGGCTGACCTGGGGCATTGGCCTCTCCCCATTGCCCCTGGGGACTGTCAGTCTCAGGGTCCTGGTTTCCCATCAACTCTTCCCCTTTCTTTTGGTGCTGGGAGAGGGCGAACCAAATACCCCACTAAGTTTTAGTAAGGGGCCAACAGTCCCCTTACATTGAGAGGTAGAAGTGACCGAATTTAAACTTTAAATAAGGGCCAGTTTTCCCGGTATCATTTCAAGTAATTTCATCCCAACATGACGACTTTCTGAATGAACCATCCTAGTTCAACCATAAGATGTTAGGGTGGATGTAGGACTCCCTGGGTCAATTTTTCAGGATTCTCTTATGCAGCAGCTCAGACCAGCTGTTCATAGTGATCTCGTCTGCCTTTGAAATCTAGGACTAAACACAAAATATGGTAGTAAATGAATCCTCAGAAACTGCTTTTCCCCTCTCCTGATCCCAGCAAAGGGTAATCCAAGGAAGGGGGCTGTTCAGGAAGGATAGATTAAGGATGTGCTCCCCGGGGAGGAATCAGATTCCTTGTTATGCACCGAGATGGCCTCTTTTCGCCTAGTTCTCAAGATGGTTGAGCAGTGTGTTCAAGTTAAAGACGTCCTTGGGAGAAATGGGTCTGAATTGGGTCACAGTGGGTGGGGGAGAAGTGCTTGTGTGTGGTAGAGCTGGGGGCAGGCACTGAGTCACAGAGAGAGAAGAGGAGTGAAAATAATAGTATTTGGGGAAAGTCTGTAGAATCAAGTGAAAGTGGAATGTAATACCAACGGAGTGCCGGCTCCAAACCAGCAGGGCCTCAGCAAGGACTGTGTGTTAACTGGGTGGGATTCCTCCACCAATCCTGATTCTCCACCCCCAACTCCCATCTCCTATGTCCCACTGACCCCACCCCCCACCTCCGCTTAGTCCCGTTTCTCAAGACCCCCTGAGATGGAGTTGCGGCTGCTCTGCAATACTGATGAATGCTGCATGTTGTCTGGGCTGTTGGGGTGGTGACGGTATGATTGATTTGGTTTAGTTTAATAGGGGGCTGTATGGAAAATAAGAAAAGGAAGAAGACTGAATTGCAAACCGTGAAGGCGGTTTTTCTCTTACCCTTTTTTTCCTACAGCAAAATAAACATGACTTCAATTTGCAGAAGGCGCTCTGTCATTGTGCACCACTGATCCCAGACAGCCAAAGGTGTCTGTGTAATGCTGACAGACTGTTGGTGGGCAGGATCGAACCAGGGACCTTCTCAAGCTTAGTGCATGAGCCTCTACAGCATAAGCTAAAAACCAACTGCCTATTAGGTAAGGGTAGAGCAGATCCATTAATTGCTCTCGCTAGATGGGACAGACCACCACACCCAGAAGGTGTGTGGGTTACATCTGCACACTTCCTGTAGTTTTGAGAGGGGGAAGAGAAGGAAAATCGGTGGTGGGTTTGTTTCTGTATTTAATAAATGGATAGGAAGTTACCAGCACCCCCTGCCGGGGTATTCACACAGGCAGAGGGAGCTCTGGGGGATGCTTCTTTAACAGAATGGAAGGGATGGAGGGGCCAATTTCCATGCCCTGTCACTGGCAAATAGCGGCCACCATGGACCCACCCCAGAGGTGGCTACATCTCAGCACTGGATGACGCAACCCCTCCTGGAAAGCGTCTGTCATGGGGTGTTTGACTCCTGGTAAAATCGGGGATGGGAATGTGAGGGGTTAATACAGTAGTATGGTGATTCTCAGACCTCCTTAGACATTGAGCATTGAGGGGAGTGAGCCCCTCCTCCCCTGCCCTATGGGGAAAAGAAAATTGTTCAGCCAGCTATCTGGTTAGCAGCAGGAAGCCACTGATGCCCCAAAGAGGGGGAAGGCTCTGGCTTTGATGTCTATTAAATATGGGGCAAGTCTCTTTTTTCAGCAAACATTTTAATGGTGATAAAGGGGGGAAGGAATGAGTCCCCACCAACAGGGGAAAGTTGATCATTTGGGAATTTAACTCCCTGTAACCTTCACTATGGAGACTGACTCCGGGCAACCGGTTACCCCCCAAAAAAGAGAAGTTGCTGTAATTAAAAGATATAGGGAACAGCCCTTGAGCTGAGAGGATTTGTAATTGACATTTGATCATTACACAGAAAAGGCAAACTCTGATACTTGATACCAAAGTTCAGTCATTAAAGAGAGAAGGGTGGAAATCTGAAGAATGTTGGATCAATTTTTGCAAATTAGAGAGGAAAATGGAGAAAGTGGGAGAGATTTTATACCAATAGTTAATAATAAATAGAGGTTATTTTTCAGTTAATGTTTCTCAATATTTAATAAAGAGACAGACAAGGGACACAGTTTGCAAGGATGTTCTCTCCATATTCCAGAATTTGAAGAAAAGAGCAAAATGGGAGGAGTTTTTATGTTAATACACCTCTTCCCCGATATAACGCGACCCGATATAACACGAATTCGGATATAACGCGGCAAAGCAGTGCTCCAGGAGGGTGGGGCTGCGCACTCCAGCGGTTCAAAGCAAGTTCGATATAACGCAGTTTCACCTATAACGCGGTAAGATTTTTTGGCTCCCGAGGACAGCTTTATATCGGGGTAGAGGTGTATTTTATAACTAGAGACAGCGAAAATCTCAGGGTATATTAAAATAGTAATCGAGAACTCAGGAAAAAAAGGGGCAAAATTTGAGGGTATTTTATATCAATCTTTGAAAAATTTGTGAAAAATGGGTCAAGACTATTTGATAATGAGAGAGAGTGAAAAGCAAGAGCTGTGGGATTTTATATCCATATGAAACAACTAGAGGGAAAAGTGGGAAAGTTTGAAAGGATTGTACACTTGCTTCTCTTGTCCCCTCCTGTAACCAGGACTTGCTAGGGCTGAGCTTCTCGGAGCCCCTCTTGGCCTGGCAGCTCAGAGCTACGGCCGCTCTGGGCTTGGTGCGTCAGTTATGAAAGTAAAAAAAAAAAAAATTGCGTGAGCCCCGGCACCTCTTTCATTACAAATTAAGCCCTGCCTGTGCCTGTCTCAGGCCCTGTTGGTGACAGGGAATGAACACCTCATTCCCATGCAGAGGCAGCCACCCACTGTCGATACAAGGTGAGTGACGGAATAGCTTTTATTGGACCAACTTCTGTTGGGGAGAGAGAAAATTTGGTCCAATAAAAGCTATTCCCTCACCCCCCTTGTCTCTCCAATATCCCGGGACTGACATGGCCCCAACTCCCACCCCAGAGGCAGCCATGTCTCAGGGCTCCCCCAAGCTGCACCCACTAACCCCCTGCCCAGCTAGGGGCTGACTCCAGGCAATGATTTCCCACCTAATCAAGGACAATTTCCCACAGATAAAGTGGGTGGGAAAATATCCCCAGTGTGAGATTTTTAATTGAGACTTAAAAATCAGAGGGAAATGGGGTAATGTGTGAGGAGGAGAATGGGGAAAGGGCCAGTAACGTGAGAGAAAGGGGGACTCTAGGGGGATTTTACATCCCTATGTGAGAGTTATGCAGTAAAGGGAAGAACTGGGGAGAATTTGATCGGGGATTTGACAGGGAAGCGGCAAACCAGAGAGAATTTCATCACCCCCTGGTATCTCCTGTTTCCTCCCTACCCCCCCAGCCACTTCCTTCACACTGTCTTTCCCTCCCTCCTTTTCTGGCTCATTTTTCATCCCTCCCTTCCTGACCTCATCACCCCAGACACACCCAGGGGACACCTGCTCTCAACCCCCCCAACATCCCTCCCCAGTTGTGCCCCTGGAGCAGACCCTGACAGGGGCTTTGAGCAGCGACTGCACTGTAGTTAGCTAGCTCTGATCACTTTTAACAACCAGGGAGCAGGTTCCCGAGGGCTGCAGATCTGAGCCCCCAGGGCCCCCAGTGCAGAGAGTCATTTCCTGCCCCTCCCCAGCATTTCCCTAGGTCCCTCTCATTGGCCTGGAGTCTCTGGCCCAGGGGCTGGTGTGGGCAGAGCCCGGGGCTGCCCCAGGGGGCTAGTTGCAGCTGGAGAAAGTCTAGGGTTGCCAATTTTCTAATAGCACAAAACCAAACACCGTTGCCCCGCCCTTCCCTGAGGCCCCACCCCCACTCACTCCATCCCCCTCCCTCCGTTGCTCATTTTCACTAGGCTAGGGCAGGGAGTTGGGGTGCAGGAGGGGGTGAGGGCACCGGCTGTGGGCTCTGGGCGGGGCCAGAAATGAGGGGTTCAGGGTGCGGGAGGGGGTGAGGGCTCTGGCTGGGGGGGTCAGGGTGGGGCAGGGGATGAGGATTTTGGGGCGGAGGAGGGGGATGAGGGGTTCAGGGTGCGGGAGAGGGCTCAGAGCTGGGAGTTGCGGTCAGTGGCATAGCCAGCTTCTATGAGGAGGGGGAGCAAACATAAAAAAGGCAACCTCTCTTGGCTCCTCCTCTGGCCACGCCCCCTTGGCTCCTCCTCCGGCCGCTCCGTGCCCCCCCTGGCTCCTCCTCCGGCCGCACCGCCCCTCCCCCGCATGGCTCCTCCGGCCCTGCCATGCCACCCCCGCACCCCCCCTCACTCCTCCCGCCGTGCTGCAGGCCGCCAGTCTGTGCCCCCCCTCGCTCCTCCGGGCGGGGCTGCTGGCTGCGCTGTGGGCCCCCCCGGCCACACCTGCCGCTCCCCCATGGCTGCCGGCCGCACTGCGGGCTGCCAGCCTGCGCCCCCCCTCACTCCTCCAGCCGCTTTTGGAAAGGTTGGGGAAGCGGCTGCTTCCCCTGCACCCCACTAGCTATGCTACTGGTTGCGGTGCAGGAAGAGGTGAGGGGTGCTTACCTCAGGCAGCTCCCAGGAAGCAGCCAACATGTCCCTCTAGCTCCTAGGCATAGGGGTAGCCATGGGGGCTCCACATGCTGCTCCCACCCCAAGCACCAGCTCCGCACGCTGCTCCCGCCCCACGCACCGGCTCCGCAGCTCCCATTGGCCAGGAATTGTGGAGCCGGTGCTCAGGGTGGGGCCAGCGTGTGGGGCCCCCATGGCTGCCCCTACACCTAGGAGCCGGACGGACATGCTGGTCCTGCCCATGGGCTGGTGTCGGCAGAGCCTGGGACTGCCCTAGTGGGGCTAGTTTAGGGTTACCATTTGTCCGGAATCCCCCGGAAATGTCCGGCTTTTGAGCTAAAAATAGCATCCGGGGAGAATTTGTAAATGTCCGGACTTCCCCCCCACCCCCATGCAGAGCGCGCGCGGCTAACAGGGCAGCCGGACGGATGGTGCCACTTACATGGGGCTCCGACAGCCAGAGAGAGCCCCTCCTCCGCTTCCCCTGCAGCAGAGATCACTCCCTCCCTCCCTCCCTCCCTGCATTCGCAGATCGCCTCCGGCAGTCTGGAGCTCCTCCCCGGCTCCTCCTCCCCTGCTGCCCAGGGTGCCGGGACGAACGGGTTCCTGAGCAAGTTCACAGAGACATTAGGCGAAGGCCAACAACAAGGGGGCCAGGGGGTCGGAGAAGGGGCAGGGAGGTTTTGGATGGGGCAGTCAAGAGACAGGGGGGCGGGAGTTCGGGGGGAGCTTTCTGGGGGGAGTGTGGATAAGGTTTTGGGCAGTCAGGGTACAGGGAGGGGGAATGGTCCTGGGGGGCAGTTAGGGTGTGGGGGGTCTTAGGAGGGGGCAGTTAGGAGACAAGGAACAGGGAGGCTTAGGTAGGGGGTGGGGTCCTGGAGGGCAGTTAGGAGCAGGGGTCCCAGGAGGGGTAGTCAGGGAACAAGGAGCGGGGGGGGGGGTTGGGAGTGCGGGGGGGGGGGGCTGTCAGGGGGCAGGGGTGGGGATATGGATCGGAGCAGTCAGGGGACAGGGAGCAGAGGGGTTTAGATGGGTCGGGAGTTCTGGGGGGGCTGTCAGGGGGTGGAGAGTGGTTGGATGGGGCGTGGGAGTCCCAGGGGTCTGTCTGGGGGTGTGGGTGTGGATAAGGGTTGGGGCAGTTAGGGTACAGGTAGGGGGTAGGATCCTAGGGGGCCAGTTAGGATGGGGGGAGGGTCTCAGGAGGGGGCAGTCAGGGGACAAGAGGCAGGGAGGCTGAGGTAGGGGGTGGAGTCCTGGGGGGCAGTTAGGGGCGGGGTCCCAGGAGGGGGCAGTCAGGGGACAAGGAGCGGGGGAGGATTGGGGGTTCTGAGGGGGGGAGGTGGGAGGGACAGGAGTGGGGCTAGGGCAGGACGGGGGCGGGGCTCCTCCCGTCCTCTTTTTCGCTTGCTGAAATATGGTAACCCTAGGCTAGTTCCATGTGGAAAAAATCCCCCTTGCATGGCATGGAGCGGTTAATGAAGGTCTCCCCCCTGCACAGACTCCATGGAGGGAGCAGCAGCTACCCAGCCCAGCTCCCGGTCAGAGCCCAGCCCACTGAGGCACCAGCCCCTTGTATTCACAGAGCCCAGGAGTTGGGCAGCATCTGACCCATTTTTGTTCTCCCTGCTTCCCATCCCACCCGCCAGTCTCAGCCCATCCTGTGCCCACAACACCCAGGCAGCGCTCAGTGGGCAGGGGCTGCCCCTCCCGCTCCCTGCGAGTCCCGCAGCCCTGCGCAGACTGCGCCAGGCGGCTGGGCCCCGGGGGCACGTGCCGGGCCTGATCCAGCTGCGGGAGCGAATGGGCACAGGCCTTAATTTGTACGAAAGAGATGCAACGTTTGTACATTGCTGGCTAAGGCAGAAGCCCAGAGGTGCCCCAGGGGCTCTGAGCTGCCAAGCCCAGAGCACAGGTGCTGGAACTAGGGGTGCCGGGCAGGGAAGGCGAGTTGTATGGGCCTGTGGTGCCCGTTCTCCACCAATATGAGAGCAGCGGGTCCCCGGCTCCACCAAAGTTCGGAGCCGGGTCTCTCCCCCAGCCCCGCCTCCCCCGGAGCGTCCCCCCAGCCCTGCCCGCCGCTCCCCGGCGAGTCCCCCCGGCCCCGCCCGCCTCCCCCCGGACGTGGTTTCCATCATACACAGGGGTTATGGTTTGGTTCACCGGCTCTCAGCCCCGCCCCCCGGCTCAGAGGAGCGGGAGCAGGAATTACACCCCCCGCACGGAGCAGGGGGAGCGAGGGGGGTGTCCCCGGCAGAGCCCGAGTCCCCGCGTGTCACAAACACCCCGCGAGGGGCCGGGCCGGGGCCGCCCCTTCCTGTCGCGGCCCCGCGCACTCCCGGCGCTTTGCAGCGGGGCCATGGCCGGGGCCGGGAGCGCAGCGCGGACGCTGCTCCAGCCCTGCAGCCCGCGGGGCAGCGCGGTGGGTCCGGCGACATCGCGGAGCGGGCAGGGCCCGGGCGGGGGGCGGAGACACGGGTGGGGCGGATACGCTCCTGCCGGGAGGGGCCGGGCCCGGCTGCCTGGTTCGCCCCCTGCCCGGGTGGGTCCCCGAGCTCCCCGCGGCCGGAGAGGGGCTGCGGCGGGGGGCGAGTGTCCCGGGCGGATCGGAGCGGCCCCTGCTGCGGGGCCGGGGCAACGGAGCCCGGGAGCGGCTGGGCCCGGAGCGCGGCTCGGCTGCATAGCTCGGAGCCCAGGCTGGGCCCCAGAGCGAGGGGATGGGGGTATCATTGCGGGGCTGGGGGTCGTGGGTTGTTTGGAGCTGGGAGTTTGGGGGATGTCAGTGTTGGGGGGCAGAGCTGGCAGTTTGGGGGGTGTCTGTAAGGGGAGCAGAGCTGGCAGTTTGGGGGTGTCAGTGTTGGGGGGCAGAGCTGGCAGTTTGGGGGTGTCAGTGTTGGGGGGCAGAGCTGGCAGTTTGGGGGGTGTCTGTGAGGGGGGCAGAGCTGGGGATTGGGGCTATTTGGCTGCGGGGGTCCATTTTCAGATCCGGCACTGATGTTAATGGTAAGGGCTGTGGGTGGGGCCAGAGGACGGTTGGAGGGGGGAAGTTGGGGGCAATGCTGGAAGTTGGTTGCTTGAGATGGGTGGGCACAGGGGACATTGGGAGCTGGGAGGTTGGGCTGCACCCTGGTCACTTCTCCAAGGGGTCCTGTGTTTTCCCTGGGAAACTTGGTCCCCGTTTCACCAGCCCCTCAGAGCTTCCTGGCTAAGGTTGAACTAGGCCTGGGGAAAAAAATTCGAAGTGCATCCCAGGGACTCTGCTCGGGCATCTGCAGGGCAGGATGGGCCTTGACATCTAGCAGTTGTGAGGCCATTTGCAGCAGTTTGTAACCCCCTCCCCCGCTTCTTCCAGGAGCCCCCACGAGAGTGTCTGGCCCCTCTGAGAAAAGAGAGAGAAGCAGCCAAAGCCGAGGAGCAGCAGCAAAGCGAGGAGCTGCTGGTAGGTGCCCAGGGCCCACTGCCCCTCAGGTTTGCCTGGGATCACAGTGCCCTGAGTGACAGTGAATGACGGACCCGGCCTGCCAGCCTCAGCCGGGGAACCATCCCCACTGGAGCCCAGGGAGAGGCAGGGTCAGACACATGGGTGACATGATGCCCTTAGGGTGCAAGAGGCTGCTGGGCAGGAGAGAGTCAGTCTGTGTGTTAGCCCAGAGACCCTCCTACAGTCTGTCTGCATGTTACAGGGATCCTTTATAGCTGCGGCAGGGGGGAGGAGGAGAGGAACTCTAGGCTGCAGAGATGGAGGGTTTGGCCCAGGGCAATCTGATGAGGTTTGGGGAGAAAAATCCCCCCTGTGAGCGATGTACAGCTCACCCCGGCCCTGATCCCTCTTCCCTTCCTGGGGTAAATAGCCTTCCCATCCCCCAGTGCAAGAGATCCTGTGCTCTGGTAAATAACTCCCCCACCCACTGGGAGGTGCAATTGTGGTTCTCCCCTGTTACCAAACTGCCCTCTCCCTGTGTTTGCAGAAACAGACGGAAGCCGAGAGGCAGATGATCATCTGGGAGTGGAAGGAGCTGCGAGGGTTTCTAGAGGAGCAGGAGCAGCGGCTGCTGTCCCGGCTGGAAGAACTAGAGAGAGCCATTGTCCAGAGAAGGGATGAGGGCATCTGCAGACTGTCCTGGGAGGTTTCCCTGCTCAGTGAGAGGGGAGGAGAGAAGGGACAGCAGCCGCTGAGCCAACCCCTGCAGGTCAGACTGTCATTGCAATCATAATGTGCAGCGTTTCTATAGGAGCTTCTGAGCCGGGGTGGGCAAAATACGGCCTGTGGACCAGATCTGGCCCGTCTCTCATTTCTCTCTGGCCCGCCAGGCCCTTTGGCTGCCCCCTCACGATCTCTGGGCCGCTAAAAGTCCCACGGCACAGCGGGGCACTCAGGCAGGCTGCCTGCCTGCCGTGGCCCCATGCTGCTCCCAGAAGTGGCCGGCTGCTGCTGGCATGTCTCTGTGTGCTGCCCCCACCCCCAGCACCGGCCAATGGGAGCTGCGAGGGCGGTGCTTCCGGGAGCGGCGTGGGGCCACGGCAGGCAGGCAGCCTGCACCTCGCACCTTCTCCCGCACCCCAACCCCCTGCCCCAGGTCAGAACCCCCTGCCCCAAGTCAGAACCCCCTCCTGCACCCTAATCCCCTGCCCCAACCCAGAGCCCCCTCCTGCACCCAAACTCCCTCCCACACCCCTCACCGTCTCCTGCACCCCAACACGCTGTACTAGCCCGGAGCTCCCTCCTGCACCAAACTCCCAGGCCCCACACCCCCTCCATTAATACAGTAGAAATGTGCGGCCCATGACAACTTACCAAAATTCATGGAGTGGCCCCGCTGCTAAAATTATTGCCCACCTAGTCCCCAAAGCACTTTATGAAGTGGGATCAGGGCACTGTCCCTATGTTACAAATAGGGAAAGTGACACACAGGGAGGGGCAGAGCCCTGACCAAGTCACACAGGAAATGCCCTGCCAATGTCTAACTGCATTTGGGCTGGAGGGTGACATCCCCTCCCTGCCATGCCGAGGCCCCGAGCCAGGCCTAAGGCCCCTCGTCACCCCAGCGAATGGGTTTAATGGAGTAGGGGCTTGCGGGGCTCTCGGCACTAGTGGGCATTTCACTCTCAAGGCAGATGAATATTTTCTTCCTGTAAAGTGCCTGGGCAGAAACTTTCCCCCGATGGTGACGTCCCAGCAGGGTTCCTGGCGGGCGGCAGCTGCTCTCTGAACATGACCCCAAGTGTCTAAAATGCCCCAAATGCCAATGGTGGCTCCCCTGCCTGGGACACTCCCCTGACTGCCTCTTCTTTCTCTCCCTCTCCAGGGTGCCGGGAGCACTGGGAGCAGGTGAGTCCCCAGCTCCATTTCACTCCCCCTCATGCTCAGTTGTGCTTGGAAACTGCACTAAATACGGTGCTTTCCCCTGCCCCTGCAATGTGACACACTGACTTGGTGCCTGTGATCACGTCTTCCCTGGCAGCTGCCTCACAAGGGGGAAAAGCCTGTTATTCTGACAGCTAATGAGGTCCCACCAGGGCTGTCAGACATATGGGCCAGACCCGGCCTGTCTGACGTATTTATGTGGCCACCTCACGTATTCACACTGTGCAGAATCTCAGCTTTCAGTTTTTTCGTAAGTTTCTAGGCCTCATGGTTGCAAAGAAACCCTCCCAAATGCAGATGTGGACGCTGTTGTCTTTGTGTGTCTGCCAGCAGCCTGAAGCCATGGCTCAGCCAGGTGTGAACTCCCCTGTCCTCCGTTCATCTCATTGGAGGGTCAGCTGAAGTGACGACACTTTAATGTCAACATTCAATATTCCATGGCTGGTCACTGGTGGAATGGGCAGGGGGTCGGAGTGAAGCCTTTGAGGGGTGGGAATAGGGAGTTTCTGTAGGGAGGGGAGAACAGCAGGGAGACAAAACAACAAGGAAGAGCTGGAGAAAGGAGGGTGGAAAGGAAAGAATGAGCAAAAATAGCAGGAGCCCTAGCAGGTTTGGGAGGGGGCTATTTTCCCACGGAGTGACACTGATTGTGACCATGAAGGACTTAATAAAAATGAAAAGCTTATTTCCTCTCCAAAGGGCAGACTCTCCCCTTGACATCTGGGCCTGGGTGTCCCACTGAGAGCAGTGAGTGCCCTGCTCTGAATGGAGCCGTGTTCGGAGTCCGAAATTGATGCCCTGGCCCACTGACCATCACAGACAGTGGAATACGTCCCTCTCTGCCAAATGAATTGGACACCCCACAGTTACAGCTTCAGCTGAAGGGCTATGGGCTTTTGGCATTAAAGGGCCCAGGCTCATTCCCTGCTGAACACCTGGGCTCTGTCTGAGGCCACAGTGAGCATGTGAGACATGCCCACTCTTTGGTCCATGTCTCCTTCCTTTCCCCGTAATCCCAGTGCTGATGCCCCTTGTTACCGGAGTAACCCAGCGCAGGGGGTGGCTCAGCACCCTACAGAACCAGTGTCCCAGAGAAAGCTCCAGAACTTGTCTCCATTCCTCATGTCCCATCTCTGTGGAGAGCACAGGGCTGAGGGCAGGTGACTCACCATAACCATGATCACCTCAGGCTACAAAGCTCAGGTCCAGGTTTCCTGGCGTTTGGGGGTTGCTGGGCTCAGGGATTGGGGATCGGGCCCATTTCTCACCCCTCCTCCTTTCCCCAGCAGGACGGACGGGATGTTTCAGAAGCCAGATCCGGGGTTTGCAGAGCTGGAGAAGAGACTCAGCCATTTCTCTCTGAAAAGCGCCATGCTGCAGCAGATGCTGCTGGAATTCAAAGGTGAATTGGAATCTGGGGGTTGTCTCCCCACTAGCTAGAGCAGCCCTGGACCGGGGGAGGAGTCGGGACTCTGGTGATGTTACTGACCCCGGGCTCCATCCTCCCCTGAATTCTCACCACTCCCGTCCTCTCCTTCCCCTAGAGATGCTGCGACTGGAGCTGGGGAGCGACACAGGTACGTGTCTGTCTCTGATGGGTCCTGGGGAGATTTCAGACCAATAACCATTTTAGCAACAGGGGGCGCTGCCTCCAGTCCCAGTGTGCACCTGGAAATGGTGGAACAATGTGAAGCCGGGTGAGCCCCATGACTGATTCACTCCTGCTGTGACATCAGATGGGGAGTGAATCCTGATCTCAGGGGGGTGTTTCCCTTTGGGAAAAGGAACAACCACATCTGACAGGTGTGATATAGGTGAGACAAGAATAACACATCCATACCCTGAACAGTCTGACTGCTTTAATGAGTGACTGAACATGGCCACATGGGGGCAGCAGAGTCTCAAGAGTGAGGAGGGGGTGGAGCCCAGCTGTACCCTGAATAGACCCTGACCCTGAATGAGAGATGGGACTGGTCTCCTGTGTCCAGACTAGCTGTAAAGGGGAGGAGAGCCGTAGATTGTATTTGGGATCATTGTGAGTGAGAAGGGAGCTGCTAGAGTGCATGTCAGTGTGTCTCACACTTTTCACATTGGTGACCCCTTATTTGAAGTTAGGTTTTGGGGGGGGATCCCCTTACATTTACTGTGAAAGGAAGAATAAAATGTGTCTCAAGGCTGAGCCTCTATAACTTGGATGGGTGTTTCAAGAGGCTGACAGAACTGTTGACCTTGAAAGATAAAAGTGGGAGAGTGAGACTTAGAAATTAGAAATAGAAATTAATGGAGATATCCCATCTCCTAGAACTGGAAGGGACCTTGAAAGGTCATCGAGTCCAGCCCCCTGCCTTCACTAGCAGGACCAAGTACTGATTTTGCCCCAGATCCCCAAGTGGCCCCCTCAAGGATTGAACTCACAACCCTGGGTTTAGCAGGCCAATGCTCAAACCACTGAGCTATCCCTCCCCCCTTGCTTTGCTTTAGCTCATAACAAAACTGGTCATATCTCATGACCCCTGTTATTGCCTGTCGTGAGTCACCTGGGTTAGCAAACCACCACTTGAGAAACGCGGACTAGATGGCTCATTGTCTTGTATCCCTGTTGGCTCTGACAGGGAAGAGGACATTTCTTTGTATATGGACCTACTAGATATCGACTGAGCCAAGGAACGATTCAGTCCCATAAAACTCCCATTTCTAAAATCTTTCCGTATTCAGAATCCTAGCTTACAGCTGTGCCTAGTGACCCTTTCCCTGCTGTGTCTGTCACAGCCAGAGAGACTGAAACCCCTTCAGTGGTTAGCAGAGTTGAGGATGCAGCACAAAGATTGGCTCCAAAATGGCATTGGCACTAGTAGGATAGCGAAGGCCTCCACGAATAAACAGTAACCAAGTCCCCCAGCCGGAGGGAGGGGAGAGAGAAACACGTGAGGAGAGAGGTCACAAGCTCACAGACCTGCTCAGCTCCAGTTCCTGTCTCAGCATTGGACAGATTTTATCCATTCCCTACCTCTGCCTAGATCCCACCCTGCCGGTGGATGTGCTGCCCTCGGGGACCATGTCGGGTGTTAAAGGGTCTCAGTGGGTTTAGCCCTGGTGGGAAGGGTCGGGTCTGCACTGCAATAAAGCGACTGCGTGTTTTGCCAGTAGGAGAGTCTAGAACATTTCTCTGCAGGGAAAGAGCCTGGGGGATGTGCTGTGAAATTCACTAAAGCTGGTTATGAAATCTCTCCAATCCCCTTCCTCACCCTGACATGTTGCTTAATGCACTACTGGAAGGCGCTCAGATACTACCATGGTGAACGCAATATAAGAACCTGTATAGAACACTTTTTTTTTAAATGAGCACCAGCATGGTTCCCTGAGACTGTTATCCACACAAACTGACAGGCTGCAGAACGACATCCACCTTTCCCTCCGGATGGGCCCAGCCTCCCACGGCCGAGGAGCTGGCTCAGGTAGGGATTATCAGGGAGTTGCTGGTGGGTTCCCTCTGCACTGACAGGGGCAGTAAACACAGAGGAGGTGGGAGCTTCTGGGGAGTTTAGTCTGGAGGTGGGAGGGGGCAGGAAATCCACAGGGTGGAGGAAAGGAGGGGGACAGGGTGTGACAGACCTGCTGGGACTTGTGTGCTGGGGCTTAGATTTTAGGAACAGATCCATGGAGGTTGGGAGAGGAAATTGCCCTATTTATGTGACAGGAAACACCCCCTCGGACAGAGCTGGAGAAATGACCAGACTGCCAGTGCTGCAGCCAGAACCCACTAACCAGGGACTGCTGCGAGATACAAAAGGGCTGAGGGGAGATGCCCCATCCCTTCACACCAGCTGCTGGTAATAAGGAGGGTGTTTGGATTCCCACCAGGGAGCTGTCCCTGGGCACTGCTGGGGACTCCATGTCCTATATCAGCCTATGAGGCATGAGAATGTCCTACCCCAGCAGGGAGAGGGGAGGGACAAGGGTCTCTCTCTCCTCTCACCCTGATGCCTCCTGACTGCTCTGTGAGGGGTGCGGATGGGACTCTGCTGACTGCGAACCTCCCAGAGCTTCCATATGATTGGCCCTGTGCCCCTGTGAATTGTGAGGCTGTGAGTGGGGCAGCAGGTACTGAGTGTTGGCCTCTTGCTCTTTCAGGGGCCCGTGACCTTCGAGGAGGTGGCTGTGTATTTCACCAGGGAAGAGTGGGCTCTGCTGGACCCCATTCAGAGAGTCCTCTGCTGGGATGTCATGCAGGAGAACTATGAGAATGTGACCTCGCTGGGTAAGGATTCCCGTCCCCTCGGTTCTTAGAAGGGGAAATGCAGGGTGAAGGTTCACATCACCCCACAATGCCACCTCTGCTCTTCCCTGTTTCAGCATCACCCTGACGTGGCAGTGACACAAACACTAGCACTCTGCCCTCCCATGCTAGAGAACACTTTGGGAGCAGAGCACAGGAGCAACACAGCACAAAGTCTAACATCTTCTCTTGGCTAAAGCAAAATGTGGGTTTAGGTCTGGCATAAAGAACAGAAGTTGCTGACCTCTGGCAAACACTCAAACACTGAGCCTACCGCACACAAACCAACTCAGACTTGCAAAATGTTGCCACCCCTTTATCCCCCTCCCCCCCCCAAGGATGACTTCTGAGTCATTGCCTTCACTTACCCCTCACTGAACCCTATAAGCAACTGACATGTATGGCACCAGAGTGCTGACAATTCCCCGGCAAGAACACATCCTTGTGCACAGTCACTGACACAACCTACAACACTAAGCACTGAGATGAGGCATACACGGTTCTTCAAGGTTCACATGCACGTCTCTTCATACCACAGTCAGAGCTCTGCCCAGCTGCTCCAACTAATCCCTCCCCCATCCAGTTACAGCTACAGCTGACACAGTGCCCACAGCTGGAGTGCATGCAGATAAATGCTGGGATTCCAGTCTGTGGAACAGAACGCAAACTGTGACAGGTTCTCTTAGTCCTGCCTCTTAGATATTATTGATTCATAGATTAAAAGGCCAGGAGGGACTATTAGGTCATCTAATCAGACCTCCTGTACAACAGGCCATAGAATTTCATCCAGTTACTGCTGTACAGAGCTGAATATCTTGTGCTGAACTAAATAATCTTCCAGAAAGGCATCCAGTCTGCACTTGGAAGACTTCAGGAGATGGAGACTCCACTTCCCTTGATAGTTTGTTTACCTTTGCACCAGCCTGACTGAACTGTTCCCAGCTCCAGGGTAGGGGCTTGGGGCAAAGTTAAGATTGTTGCAGAGGTGTTGTGGGCTTCAGCTTTTCATTTCCTGGTTTTCAGAGGTTGGTTTAGCCCCTGTCCATGTGGTGAAAGGCATGAGGCAGCTGCTGCGTGTCTGAGTTAATGACTCAAGATTGTCGAAATAACAGGCTCAATTGGAATGACTTAATCTTAGTCAGAGATCAGTACAGCACTACAGAGAGCACAGAAAGAGTGTGGATTTGTGTCTCTCCTGCATCTGGAGGGGATGAGCAGTTTTCATTCCCTCCCAACTAAGTTCCCATATCAGTATCATTAGATAGGGTTTCAGACAAAGGAAACCTCATTGCCAAGAATATTCTCCCAGAAACATATGTTCTGGTGTCATTTCTCAGTTTATCTGATTTATGTGTGACGGCATGATTATTTACAGCTGGTCGGACTAACAGTTCTTCAAGCTAATCTCTCTCAGTGGGTCCTTCTTATCCCCACAGTCATTCTTCCCTGTTGATTTCCCAACAGGAAACATCTGCTGTAACGCTCATCCCTTATTAGTGTCCCAAGTCTATACGTGCTTATGTCAGCATTGTAGATATATGTTAAGGAGATGATTTCCACGAACATCTGGACTTGTGTAGACACGAAGGCGCCCGAGATGGTTAAAATACAGCATAATAGATACAATTCCTGAATAGTGTTCTGGGCCTTCGAATTCAGACACACTCTTTGCTGAAGGTAAAGATTCTAAAGAATGGTTAATATATAAATGAATCAAATATACAGAAAGAACTAAAAGCGTTCATATTCAATAACAGGTATGAACACAGCACTGGGCAACCTGAACTGCATTAATGTGGCTTATGAACATTTCATTACCTTGATTTTTTTTAAATGGACTTTTTTTGCCACCGTAACCATGCGTATCCCAGGGCTTTTGCTGGCGTAGCTATTTCAGTTATACATCGTTGTCTTCTTCAGTATGGCACCATTGTGTTGCTGACAGGCTTTTTCAAGACATTCGGTCACCAATTTAATACCATTCATTGTGCTTACATATGTAGCAGGGGAGACCACAAGCAGGGTGTCATCTCCTTCCGCACTTCCATTACTGACGTGATTTTTCACATAGGTAACTGACACGGCTGTGATAGCAAAACTTCCAAGTGTAGGCCAAGTGAAAACCTGTGTTTGGATTGGAGTACTTGAAATATTATTTTTCCCCAGAAATTTTGGCCTCGGGGCAAATCTTCCAAAGGGAACCCCTATAAAATGCAAAAAAAAAAGCTCAACACACATGGTCTGAAAGCTGTCAATGGTGGGGCTCACATTCAAATGTAGCTCAGATTCAGCAATGGCCCCAGCCGTCCCCTAGAGACAACCAAACACCGTGAGAGCTGATTGCAAGACACCCTCTGCTGTTAACAGAGCCTTAGTCTTCCTGCACATGCGCATTTCAATCTCTTTGATTCATCAGTTTGGCTCCTGCTGATCTGAAATTCCAACTTTTACAGGTCACTTTTTCAAGACTGCTTCCCCGGAGAGGCAGTGGGTGCCCTGAACCAGCTGAGATAAATGCCAAGTGACTGAGATCCTTCGGGGGCAATTAGAAGCTCATGTCCATCCTAGGTGTGTGCAAAAGTTGTAACAAGGTTCACACCCACACACACCCCTCTTCCCTACAAACTGTGACCCCAGCCACCGTTTCCAATTCCGTACACTCCTCCCAGTCACAAGGTGACTTCTTCCCTCTTGGTCATGTCCTAGGTTGATAATGAAACTTCTGGGGACTTGGAGGGTCTCGCTCCCCCATCCCTCTCTGCAGCAGCCACAGTCTCTCTTCCCTGGAGGCTCCTTGGATCTTTGAGGCAGTCCCTCCTGAGATCACACGGTCTTATTCTTTCTTTTCATTTTCTCCTTTTCCAGAGGAATTAGTTTGTTGCTACTGAATTATAATATCTAATTCCCCAAGCGTGTCCTGTCTACTTCAGGAACTATCTGAGGCAATCTCAACACCAATAGCAATTGTTTTTGAGAACTCTTGCAGGACAAGTGAGACCCCAGAGGACTGGTGGAGGACAAATACAATACCTGTTTTTGAAAGGAGAACAAAGAGGATCAGAGGAATTATAGATCAGTCAGCCTAACTTTGAGAGCTGGAAAGATACTGGAACGTATTGTTAAACAATCAGTTTGTCAGCACCTGGAGGATAAGAGCGTCATGAGGAATAGGCAGCGTGGATTTGTCAAGAACAAATCATGCCACACCAACCTAATTTCCTTCTTTGTCAGTGTTATTGGCCCAGGGTATTACAGGGAGGCAGCAGATTTGCTATATCTTAATTTTAGTACATCCTTTGACACAGGCCCAGATGCCATTCTCATAGGGAAACTAGGGAAATGGGGTCTAGATTAATTTATTATAAAGTGGGTACAAAACTGGTTGAAAGACAGTGCTCAATTTTAATCTGCAGCAAGGGTGATTTTAGGTTAGATATGAGGGGAAAATGTAACTACATGAGTAGTTAAGGTCTGGGATAAGATTCAAAGGGAAGTTGTGGAATCCCCATCACTGGAAGCTTTTAAGAACAGCTTAGACAAATACCTACCAGGGATGGTCCAGATTTCCTTGTTCCTGCCTCAGTTCATGGGCTGGATTAAATGACCTCTTGAAGTCCTGTCAGCCCTACGTTTCTGTGATTCTATCATTCTAAAACCTTCACCATCCACTGGGGGATTTTCATGCTCCTTTCCAATATACCTGACTCGCTATATTCCCCAACTTCTCAAAATGTGCTTTCCTGATCCCTAACACCCCTGATATACAGTAACGCCTCACTTAAAGTTGTCCCAGTTAACATTGTTACGTTGCTGATCAATTAGGGAACATGCCCATTTAAAGTTGCCAATGCTCCCTTCTAACGTCATTTGGCAGCTGCCTGCTTTGTCCACTGCTTGCAGGAAGAGCAGCCCATTGCAGCTAGCTGGGCTTGGAACCGTGTTGGACCGGCAGTCCCCCTATCAGCTCCCCGCTCCCCTAAGTTCCCTGTGCAGCAGTTGCCCAGCAGGCTATCAATTGCTGGGCAGTTCAGCTGTCCCTCCCCCCACGGCCATGTGCTGCCCTCTGCCTTGGAGCTGCTCCCCGAGACTCCTGCTTGCTGTGGAGAGGGGGAGGGGAGGAAGAGGTGGGCTAATGTCAGGGTGTCCCCCTCCCCCCTGCACCCTGCTTACCGCATCTTCCATAGAGCAGGGGGGACACATGACAGAGCTCAGGAAGGAGGGAGCTTGCTGGCAGCAGCTGCAGTCTCAGCAAGCTGATCTAATTAACAAGGCAGTGTACTTAAGAGCAGGGTCAGCATACTTAAAGGGGAAATGTGCATCTCTCTCTCCCCCCCCCCCAGGTTGTGTGTCTCTGTCTGCGATGCAGTCTCCCCTCCCTCCATTCCTGCTGCCTTGTAGAGTGTGAGAGTTAACCCTTGAGGGCTCAGCCAATTGCTAGTTCATCATTTATCAGTAAGGCATTCCCTGGGAAATATCCCACCCTCTGACTCCTCCACCTCAACAATCATCATCACTGTGTACCAGTATTAAATTGTTTGTTTAAAACTTATACTGTGTGTGTGTGTGTGTGTGTGTATACACACACACACACATACATATATATTTACATACACATTTATATATATATAAAAATAGTCTTTTGTCTGGTGAAAATTTTTTTGCTGGAAGCTAACCCCCCCTATTTACATTAATTCTTATAGGGAAATTGGATTCGCTTAAAGTTGCATTTTTCAGGAACATAACTACAATGTTAAGTGAGGAGTTACTGTACTGCACTCAGTGATATCCCCTCTCCTTCCTATTCCTTACTATGCTGAGCCCCACAAACCCATGCTCCCCAGTCCCAGTTCCCCCTATGACTGTCTCATTCCCTTTTGGTCTCGGTAAGAAGCAGTTCCGAGATGACTTCCCCTTGGAGTTCCTTTCTCTGGGTTTTAGGAGCCCCTTTGATGAGGAGTGTCTGGCTGCGTGTTTGCCAGCAGAATTAATCTCCTTATAGGCAGAGTGCCTGAGACCGCTGAGCACCTGGAGAGCTAGCTCCAGCATTTCAATGCTTTAAAATGAGCAGGGGTTAAAAAAAAAAAAAAAAAAAGCCATGTTCTTTCTGACAAAGGTCTCATGAATTCACCTGATTTCACTTGTTTTCCTTCATCTGAGCAGGGTCTCCAGTTTCCAGACCTGAGGTGATGTCCCAGCTGGAACAAAGAGAAGAGCTGTGGGTCTCACATCTTCAGGGCTTGGAGGAAAGAGAGCTCCTGAGAGGAACCTGCACAGGTGAGGAATTATTAGACCAATTCAAATACTGTCTGTGCCTGAAGGACACAGCTGAGATTCCCTACCAGGACCTTGAGAGCTCTTTGAGTTCAGGATTGTCCCCCAGCAGGTGTCATATCCTCAGAGCAGATAATGCTTATGGCTTCCTACCCATCCTTATCAACACGTTGCAATAGCTCAGTTCCCAACCTCCTTCCATCCTGAGCGCTGGGATGGGATGTGGAGACAGAGTTGATCCCCTTCTCTCTCCTCTCTGGGAAAGAGTTTGTGGGATTCATTTCCTGATCTTTCCCCCCCTCTCTCCAGCACTTACTTTGGTTTCCTCTCCCCTTTTCCCTCCCTGCCTCTGAGGTTTCTCTCTCTGTCTCAGGAGATGGTGGGATGGTGAGTGAGAACAAGGAGCAGAATCCAGAGCAGGAAGATGCTGAGCACGTGGAACTGTGCGGGGGATTATCACAAAGAACTCAAGGAAACATGTCCTGGAGTTGTGAGGAGAGGCAGCCAAAGGAGGAAGTGGGTAAATCCGTCAGTTGTGAGGAAAATCACAAGGACCTCAAGGAAACCACTGCCCAGCAGAGAATCCTGATGGGAGAGAGAAAAAACATGTGCCCTGAGTGTGGGAAAACCTTCCCTCGGCGCTCACACGTTATTGAACATCAGAGAATCCACACAGGAGAGAGACCCTATGAGTGCTGTGAATGCGGGAAAACCTTCAGTCGTCACTCACACCTAATCAGACATCAGAGAATCCACACGGGAGAGCGACCCTATGGGTGCTGTGAGTGCGGGAAAACCTTCACTCGACACTCAACCCTTATCAAACATCAGAGAATCCACAGAGGCGCGCCCCCCTATGAATGCTGTGAGTGCGGGAAAACCTTCCCTCGGCGCTCACACGTTGTTGAACATCAGAGAATCCACACAGGAGAGAGACCCTATGAGTGCTGTGAATGCGGGAAAACCTTCAATCGTCACTCACACCTGATCAGACATCAGAGAATGCACACAGGCGCAAGCCCCTATGGGTGCTGTGAGTGCGGGAAAACCTTCACTCGACGCTCAACCCTTATCAGACATCAGAGAAGCCACAGAGGGGCGCCCCCTTATGAATGCTGTGAGTGCGGGAAAACCTTCACTCAGCGCTCAGAGTTTATTATACATCAGAGAATCCACACAGGAGAGAAACCTGCGAGTGTGGGAAAACCTTTGCTTGACAGTCACACCTTATTAGGCATCAGAGAACCCACACAGGCGCCAGCCCCTAGGAATGCTGATAGATCAGCCCTTATTAATCATCAGAGAATCTAACAAGGAGAGAGACCCTACGAATGTTGTGAGTGTGGGAAAACCTTCATTTTTCACTCAGACCTTGGGAGACATCTGAAGATCCACATGGGATAGACACCGTAGACCAGTGGTCACCAACCTGTCGATCGCACGGCTCCCGGGTGGGGAAGGGGTCTCCATGCCCTGCTCCTGCCTGCAAGCTCCCATTGGCCGGGAACAGGGAACTGTGGCCAATGGGCACTTTGGGGGCAGTGCCTGCAGAGAGGGGCAGCGTGCAGAGCCGCGTGCCGCCCGCGCTTCCCCAGGGGCCGCAGAGACGCGTTGGCCCCTTCTGGAAGCAGTGTGGGGCCAGGGCAGGCAGGGAGCCTGCCTTAGCCTCCCTCTGCCACTAACCTCAGTAAGTACCGCCCAGCGGGAGGCTGCACCCCAGCCCCGAGCCCCGTCCCAGAGCCAGCACCCCATACCCCCTCCTACATCCCAAACTCCTGCCCCAGCCCTGACTCCCCCCTACATCCTATACCCCCTCCTACACCCCAAGCCCCAGCCCTGAGCCCCCTCCCAGAGCCAGTACCCCATACTCCCTCCTGCACCCCAACACACTGCCCTAGCCTGGAGCCCCCTCCTGCACCCAACCCCCCTGCCCCAGGCTCAGCCCAGAGCCTGCACCCTCTCTCGAACCCCAACCTCCTGCCCCAGCCTGGTGAACGTGAGTGAGGGTGGGGGAGAGCGAGCGATGGGGAGGAGGGGAGATGGAGTGGGTGGGGCTTTGGGGAAGGAGCAGGGCTTAGGGGAAGGGAGGGGGTAGATCCTGGGTTTCCCTTAAATTCAAAAAGTGATCTTGGGCATATAAAGCTGGAGACTACTGCCGTAGATGCTCCGAGTGTGAGAAACGCTTCCATCAGAGTTTACACCTTATTTATCATCAGGGAATCCACAAGTTAGATAAACAGCATAAAAACCTAAATATTATTGCTAATTCTCACATGTGGCCTTTAAGGCTGTCAGTGCGATTTCCTTCATTGTGGTCTCAGCTCCCCCAGGTGAGTGGTCCGGTTTTGCTTTTTGCAGCTCTTGAATCCCCAAAGAGCCTTTCTATCAACTGCTTTGTTCCATGAGTCATGGGAGTATGAGTCCCTCTTACTAGGAATGCGCATCAGCCCCAGGTGGGGGGAACAGAAACCTGCATGGGCCTGGTGTCATTAGCATTGTTTGTAGTTAGCCAGCTCCAGTGAGCTAGCGGATGTAAAATGACAGCTGTGTTTTCTATACTGACATGGCCCAAGTACAATATGTTTCCTAGTCTAGAATCCTGTTGCTAATTTATCATGATGCTAAAACTTTTGCAAATAACACAACTGAATAACAATGAAACCGCACTGAGTGAAGCAGGTTTCAGTGGATCAGAGGACAACGCAATGGGAAAATCTGTGGTCCTGATTCTGAGTCATCAGACGTAACCTGCCCTAGAATCTCATTCTATCTGAAACGGAAAATGTCTTACACCCCTCTGAGATGTAGATTTTTTTTCTCTTTCCTGAAGGCTGGTTGGTCACACAACTGGATATTAGTTTTCTTTGGCGGAATGTAGTTCAGATTTATTGAGGACTTTGAGACAAATTCCCATTTGCTTTAATAGCCATGTCTTCTTTTGTTTTTGCTTTTTTCCTACGCCTCTGTGATGTCATGGGGAAAGTTCAAATGCAACTCAGTCAGCTGGAGCGAATAGTCCCAGTTATGGGATACGCTACCAAATAAATGGTAGTGGTTTGAAATCTCCAGTCTGAAATGGTGAAGAACAGCACACCCCAAACTGTACAACTAACTTAAGTAACTGGATATAATCACAGGGTTGTTCAGTTATTTAGGTCAATATTATTTCAGATCATCCGGGGAGAGAGTTTCACAGTAAGTGACTTGGAACTATGCAAAATGCCCATGTACTTGTTTCTTAAAACAGTTGTGACCCAGGCCCTTGAGGTGGTTACTCCTGAAGATATCTCCCAGCTAATCCTAATATGTGGAAAATACTGTCTCTAGCAATGCAGATGTGCAGGAAATAGAAGTGGTTTTTGTTGTTGTTTTTGAATTTACCCTTTGCAATGCTTCAAATGTGTATAAAATGAAATCAGTGTTTAATGTGAGACTGCTGCAGAAAAAATACTCGTTTTGAATAGAAACCCCACCTCTGGTCCTGTATAGTGATTCTCATCCAGGCTTGTGTCTAGTTTCTGATTTAAACATGTGCAATCGAATGAAGGAAATAAACTTGGCATGTTTGGAGAAGCCATTCCTCACTAACACTGCTGAGATTTTGGGTGGTTTGGTAAAGGATTCTTCTCCAGAGAAATGTAAATTTGCCCTCATCAACACCAAAGATTGGCAAAAACTACTCAAGTAGAAATAGCCCCAGGTCGTTGGTTCTCACCGCAGAGATGAAAGCTGTGGTGAGCTACAGTCCAAGTAAAAGTGTGTTTAGAACAAAGCTCCCGAGCTCAGTGGCATTGATTAGAGTCCCCCAGGATGCCCTAGGAACCAGGGTGTTGGATGAAATTTATCACAGACGCCCGCCCTACTCGCCAGAGCCCGAGCGGGAGAATCTAGAGAAGGGGGAGCATTTCTCATCTGTATTCCCAGAAGAGCTGCCAGGACTCCTCCCTGACTGCAATTCACTGCCTGGATTGAGCCCTTGCTCTGTCACCAGATTGTCCCCGAACAGATCGCAGCTGGGATGGAGTTCGGGAGGGGAAGGGGTTTCTCCTGAGAGTGATTTTTCTGCTCGGAGGGGATCACTGCACAATCTGAAATGACCAACTTGGTTGCATCCCATCCCCGTGCAACTAAAAAGTCACTATTGCTGCAACCGTGGCTACTGTGGTTGTGTTCCCAGAGCTTGGCAGAATTTAGACGTGGCTCAGAGGTGAGCAGCAGGAGGGTCTGAGTTACTCTCAAAATCACAGCTCTCCACTCAGGGACTCATGACCCAGTCTCCCATGTGACAGGTGGCGACAGTGCAAATGTTCCCTCAAATTTTTCCATCCATGTGCGGAATGGATTTTGTTATAGGCACCAATAGCAAGGTGATGTGTGGATGTGCGCCACCAGTAGAAACCAAAAGCCTAAATATGATTTTTTTTATATACACACACACACACACACACACACACACCTCTACCTTGCTATAAGGCTGTTCTCGGGAGCCAAAAAATCAAACCGCGTTATATCGAACTTGTTTTGATCCGCCGGACTGCGCAGCCCCGCCCCCCCGGAGCACTGCTTTACTGTGTTATATCACAATTCATGTTATATCGGGTAGCGTTATATCGAGATAGAGGTGTATTTAAAAGTTACCATAGGGATAATTACTCCAGCCAGGACAGGTTAGGGCATTTTAGAACTCACTACTCAAAGAATTTAATGTAAGCATAAGAGAGAAATAAAATTATGAAATGCACAGACCAGTCAAAAACTAAACCAACAGCACTTCGAAAGAATAAAATGACAGAGAATATCTGTGTATTTCAGGAAGGGGGGAGGAGCACCTGAAACAAGTCACCAGATGTGCGGGGCACTTGACTGACTCTTGGGCAGCTGTGCAGGCACGCAGCTTAGAGGGAACATAGGTTACCACTATACTTATGAGGTTGGAACTGGCAGCTTCCCCTGCACAGGGATGATGGGGAACAGCCTGGCAGCTCCTCTGACCGCTGTGGCTGCCAGGAGCTCCAGCTGGGAGGGTGTTGCTCTGGGCTTTGCAGGGTGGTTTCAGTGTGAGACTATGGGAGTTTCTCTGATTTACAGGGGGGTTTGCCAGAGGAGAGACTGTAGGTCACCTATTGTGGGGTCTGAGCTGGGGCAGCAAGGGGCAAGATGAGGAGTTTGTCACATGATTAAAATGAAGCTGGAAAACCTCTCCCTGTGCTCCAGCAAAAGACTCTCCTCTATCCCTTAACTTCCCCCTCCATGAAAATCTCCATCCCTGCCCTGACACTCAGAGACCCCCTCACTCCCAGGCAGATTTTTAGCTTTTCTTTGCCTTGAATTGGCCTTCTACAAACATTTTTGCCACTAAAGTCGTCAAGAACATTTACAGTGAGAGAAAGAAACAAAACAAATCAAAACCAAAGAAACACACACATACACGATCTCCCCACCACACAGTTTGAGTCTGACTTTTTGACTGAAATTTCTAAGCAATAAAACACAGCCCTCTAGTGGCCAGAAAACAAACCCTGGCCTCCCATGCTTCAGGCAAGACACCAGCCACAGACCCACCAATGCTCTAGTCGCTCCTCTGTGACATTTCCAGCTGCCCAATACTGCTACTACCCCAGGGGAGCCATTGTTGACTGCAGTAAGTGTTTTTCTTAGCCTGGTTCTGTGTTTCTCTAGCAACAGCCTGAGCATCCTTTCCCTTTCCCACCCTGCAGGTGGGAAGATTTTAAAAGCACTGTGTTACTGCATCTAACTAAGTAACTAGCTGGTACTACACTAACCCTGCAAAAGATGCAGACACACCCAGCTCTGTGGTTGGCAAACTTAGGGAGACTCTGCTGCGAATTATGAAATAGGAGAAGCACATTAACTTTAAACACCTGCCCTTTCAATGCATCTGAAAGTTACAAAAAAAAACAGTGATCTGTGTTAAAGGAAAACTGCCATTTATTATAGCCCCAATTTATATTGCGTGCACAAAGAGAGGTTTGAATGTGTATCAGATAGTTTGATAAAACTTGGCTATTTTATTTTTTTAATATGCTTGTGCCCACCTCCAGTAGAGTTTTCAGTCACAGATTATGGCAATTTTTGCACCAAATGTAACAAACTAGTCCATTCCTCCCTTTATTCAACCTCTGACCAGAAAGTTAGAATGAGGCGGAGTGTTTGTGCAATTATCACAATAGGAATAAATTAAAAACTGGGATGAATCATAGTGGAGATACCAACACAGCCTGTTCTGTAGCTGGTGGAGTCACACACTCTCTCTAGTGCTGGTTCTAAACAGCAGAAGCTGATCAAAGACAACAAGCTCCTGTGTGAGCTATGGGCAGCTGCCCTGTCAGTGCATCACTCACCTGGGAGGTGTTTCACAAAACAGCACTTCACCTCTGGGAGAGAAACACGTCCCTCCTACCTTGCTGGACTCTCCATGGGGCTGCCTAGCCTGAGGGACCTGGCTCTCTCTGGGACGTCCATGGGGATTCTTAAAAGAGCCGTTGGGGGGCAGGAGTCAATCCCATGGAAATCTCTTGATTTTTTCTCAGGGCCACCTGCTTAGCCCTGGCTTTGGGGTTGGCTTTAGCCTGGCTCGCTCCTGTCTGGGTTTTAGGTGGGCTCAGGACCACTCCCTGGGGCTTGGCAGCGTCAACCTTTTGGGGGCTTTTCTCTGCCGTTTTGGTCCCTGCTGCAGCCACCACTTTCTTAGGGCTGTTCCTGGCCCTGGGCATGGTGGCCTTTCTGGGATCCTGGCAGCTCTGACCAGCTTCTTGGTGGCTATTTTCCTGCTCAGAGCCACTGGCTTGATCTTGTTCCTTGTCCTGAGGGCCCAGCTGTTGCTGGCTGAATGTGAAGGGGCGAAGCTGCTGGTGACCTCGGCCTGCACCAAGGTGCCTTTGCTTGTCAGACTCCTAGCCCCAGCTGGATGTGGTTCTTGTTCTTCTGCACAGCACAGCCGTGGTGACCAAGGACCTGCCAAATGTGCATCGTATTATACCTTTGTTAAATCGATGAAAACATAAACTAGAGACTTAGTGAGACATTCCCCAGGGTACAACCTGGACCACTGAACTGCTGTGTTCCCCTAACGCTCCAGCCCACTGCTTTGCTGGTGAACAACAAACCCCTCCAGGCTCTTCTCACACAGCCACAAGCATGTAAAGTCACTCCCAGCTGAGTTACATGAATGCTGTCCCAGCCACTCATGACTTATAGAAAGGACGACATCCCCAAGTTCTTAGTCCCAGCCTTGCACCCCAGAAATGTGCATCTTGCTCTGTCCAGCATACTACTGACCAAAGCAAGCTCGTTAATAGTCCGTCAGTTCATCCAAGGAAATGATTGTGCCCCAGCCTTTGTTAATCTGAGTAGCGATTCCCCACACACTTCAATCAAAGCACACTGCTTTAGACAGAACAATAAAAACAACTTTATTAAGTGGGGAAAGATATAATCACTTCAAATCTAAGTAATAAAGGCATAAAAGTTGAAACTGGTTACAAAGAAGTAAAAAGATAAAACCCGAATCTGATTCCTAAGCTGTACCAAGCTAAATAAGTTTTGAGAAAGGTTTCTCTCACCCATAAACGTTCATCAGTTCATACTAACAGAAAAGCCTTCCAACTAGCACCCCCCACCAGATCAATGATGCTCCTGCTGTGTTTCAAGCAATCCTGTTGCCCTGAGTAGAGAGGGGGGAGGAGAGTTCATGTGGCGGTCACTTTCTCTTATTTTATACCCTCCCCCTCTCTTTGAAGATTACCCCACACGCTGCGGAGTACAGACAAAACAGTCCCCTGTGTCTGTGAGAGCTGAAGCATCTTTCGGTTGAATTCTCAATTTCTTGTTCACACCTTATGTATATGTGAATTTTGAGACATCTTCAGGGATGATATGCAAATCCTTTGTGTACAGTCCCCCCCCTCCCAATGGCGAATGGTTTCTTCAGTAGCTAATAGATTTTTAACACCTGTGGTCAGTCCTTTGTGGACACTGATGAGTCATTCCCCAGAATTACAACATACTTCAATAACAAGCATATTAGAAAATCTTGTAGCTCCACATACAATGTTGGTGCACTCATTTTAACAGAACAATGACCTTCAATAGATCATGAGTTTTTAAATGATACCTCACAAGGCATACTTTGTACAAAATGTAACCATATGACAGTGGTGAATATGGGGGTACAGGGTGTTACATGGGGGTACAGAGTGTCATACTTAGAGTTCGGATTTCAGCTGATGGACAGGTTTCCTAGGTTTTTATACATTTGCAGAGGAAAAATATTGAGTGTTTAAATTCATTTCAAGCATCCACATTCAGTGGCATGCCTCATAATTGAATCTCAGAGCTACGAACACCTGGGGAATCAGATTGTTCATAACTCTGAAACATTCGTAACTTTGAACAAAACATCATGGTGGTTCTTTCAAAAGTTTACAACTGAACATTGACAATGCAGCTTTGAAACTTAACTATGCAGAAGAAAAATGCTGCTTTGAAGCATCTTAATTTAAATGAAACAAGCACAAAAACAGTTTCCTTACCTTGGCAAATCTTTTTTTAGCTTTCCCTTTTTTTCCTTTTTTTTGTACTTTACATTTAACATGGTATTGTACTGTATTTGTCTTTTTTTGTTTGTTTTTTGTCTGCTGCTGCTGCCTGATTGCGTACTTCTGTTTCCTAAGGAGGTGCATGGTTGATCCATCCATTCGTTACTCTGAGGTTCTTGAGTACTGGAGATGGCTCCGGAAATATATTTTCTTTAAAATAAAAAAGCTCATTGAGGGGGCACCTGGATTTAAAGCAGGGAGCTCTTGATCTGTAGTGAAATACTCTACCACTGAGCTATACTCCCTATTCCAATACTCTGTTGGAGGGAGGGAGCTTAAGGATTCTAAGGGACAGATTCTGTTTCAAACAGTTCTTGTTACGTTCTCAGACATGGGTGGTTTTAAAAATGGGGGTTTGTTATACATTCTATGTGCATGTAAACACCACACCTTGCACAATCCCCCACACCTGCTCAGTCCCACCAGAGCACAACTACTACTTATCTGGGACCATACCCTGCTCCCTAGCTCTGTGCCCTTTAACCTCCCCAGCATTGCTCCAAACCCTTAAAGGCACAGGGCATATGTAAATAGAATCCATTAATCCCCATACCATTAATTAATTAATTTCCAAATAATGGCATTCTGATCAGGGAAATAGAGTTCCCAGACACTGATTTAGAAACACAGAGCTCCCAGGAGTGTCAGTCATGCCCCTGTGCTCTGCAGCAGAGTGGGGCCCATAGTGCACAGGTCACTTTTTTATATTTTGCACACTTGTGGTTCAGTGGGAGAATTTTTGTCTCCCATCCAGCAGGCCTGGGCTTAATTCACAGCCAATGCCAAGCTGAGTTTTATGAGCAAAGGCTGAAGGAACTGGGTATATTTAGTTTGAAAAAGAGGCGATGAAGGGGGGACATGGTAGCCGTCTTCAAATACTTGAAAGGCTGCCCTAGAAAAGATGGAGAAAAGTTGTTCTCTCTTGCCACCAAGTGAAGGACAAGAGGCAGTGGGTTCAAACTACAGCACAGCAGATTTAGATTAAATCTCAGGCAGAACTTTTGAACTGTAAGAACAGTAGGACAATGGAACAGACTGCCTAGTTCATGGAAGCTCCTTCACTGAAGGTTTTCAAAAGGAGGGTGGAGAACCATCTGTCTGGGATGGTTTAAACACAACAAATCCTGCTTCTTGGTCAGGGGTTAGACTAGATGAAGCACTTGGAGGAGAGAAAGGTGTTCAGGAACAGTCAACATGGATTCACCAAGGGCAAGTCATGCCTGAACAACCTGATTGCCTTCTATGATGAGATAACTGGCTCTGTGGATATGGGAAAAGCGGTGACCTTCAGCAAAGCTTTTGATATTCCACAGTATTCTTGCCAGCAAGTTAAAGAAGCATGGATTGGATGAGTGGACTATAAGGTGGATTGAAAACTGGCTAGATTGTCAAGCTCAATGGGTAGTGATCAACGGCTTAATGTCTAGTTGGCAGCTGGTATCAAGTGGAGTGCCCCAGGGGTCGGTCTGGGGCCGGTTTTGTTTAACATCTTTATTAATGATCTGGATGATGGGATGGATTACACCCTCAGCAAGTTCACCGATGACACTGGGGGGAGAGGTAGATATGCTGGAGGGTAGGGATATGGTCCAGAGTGACCTAGACTAATTGTAGGATGTGTCCAAAAGAAATCTGATGAGGTTCAACAAGGACAAGTGCAGAGTCCTGCACTTAGAACGGAAGACTCCCATGCACCACTACAGGCTGGGGACCGACTAGCTAAGCAGCAGTTCTGCAGAAAAGGACCTGGGGATTACAGTGGATGAGAAGCTGGATATGAGTCAGCAGTGTGCCCTTGTTGCCAAGAAGGCCAACGGCATATTGGGCTGTATTAGTATGAGTATTGCCAGCAGATAGTATTCCCCTCTATTCGGCACTGGTGAGGCCACACCTGGAGTATTGCGTCCAGTTTTGGTCCCCCAACTACAGAAGGGATGTGGACAAATTGGAGAGAGTCCAGTGGAGGGCAATGAAAATGATCATGGGGCTGGGGCACATGACTTACAAGGAGAGGCTGAGGGAATTGGGATTATTTAGTGTGCAGAAGAGAAGAGTAAGGGGGGATTTAATAGCAGCCTTCAACTACCTGAAGGAGGATTCCAAAGAGGATGGATCTAGACTGTTCTCAGTAGTAGCAGGTGACAGAACAAGGAGCAATGGTCTCAAGTTGCAGTGGCGGAGGTCTAGGTTGGATATTAGGAAACACTATTTTACTAGGAGGGTGGTGAAGCACTGGAATGGGTTCCCTAGGGAGGTGGTGGAATCTCCGTCCTTAGAGGTTTTTAAGGCCCGGCTTGACAAAGCCCTGGCTGAGATGATTTCGTTGGGGTGGTCCTGCTTTGAGCAGGGGGTTGGACTAGATGACCTCCTGAGATCTCTTCCAACACTAATCTTCTATGATTCTATGACCCTTGCAGTCCCTTCCAACCCTATGGTTCTATGCTTAGATGTAGAAATTACAGGATTTAAACTTGAAATAAGGGCCAGTTTCCCCCCTAACATGTAAAGGCTTTACATCCAAACACAATGACTTTCTGAATGATCTGTCCTAGTTCAACCTTAAGATATTGGGGCGGATGTAAGACTCACTGGGTAAAATTCTCTGGACTCCGTTATGCAGCAGGTCAGACCTAGGGTTACCATTCGTCCGGATTTACCCGGACATGTCCTCCTTTTTGTGCTAAAAATAGCGTCCGGGGGGAATTTGTAAAGCACTCAAAATGTCTGGGATTTCCCCCCTCCCCCGGCAGAGCAGAGCGAGCAGAAGGGGTTTTCACTTTGAAGTTTCCATAACAAGACATTTCCAAGTCAGGCCCAGGAGTGCAGAATCCCAGATCTGTGTGAATGAAGAGAGAAAATAGAACCGTTCACACACAAACTGCCCACCCACACACTCTGCTCCAGGCAGCGTGAAAAGATCCTGCAGAGCAGATTGAGTACAGGGTGTTCAACTTGACATGCAGGTAATTTAAAATGACGAATCAGGGGTCAGAAAACGTTTAGGTTGGAAGCGCTGAGGGCATAGTGGCAGGAGTAAAGAAAGCAGTAAGTACAGGCCTGGGGAATTCAGATCCCTGGAACACTACTTGGAATGGTGAAATCTGAGTTGATGAAGGCGTCATTTTGGGAGCTAAGCAAGTGATTTAAGGAAAGAGAGTGAGACGTTAGCTCTGCAGAAGCTGGAAGGAATTAAGCAGTTGAGTGTTGTAAAAATGTTAAAAAGGAAAAGTGTTATAGAAAGAGAATTCTTGAATTCTTTGCAGCCATTCTGAAGGGAAATGGGCCCTTTTCTAAAGGAATGTCTGTAAATAAGCCAGGCAAAGAGACTATCTGATTTACATAATTTGATTATGGACAATTTAGTTAAATTCGCTAAAAGAACATAAGGGGTTTCTATTGGAACGTAACTGCCCCCAAATGTATACGAATGTAATCTATGTAGAGCTGTGTAAAAATTAAAGCAGTGTAAGGAATGTTGAGAAAAAAATATGTATAATGTGTATAAATGTATTGTGTAAATATGTGGAGTGTTTAGGACCTAAAGCAACACTCCTGGTTGTAAAACGCTTGTTTTGTAGGCTTCAGATGAATTGGGTTTGTTTTTAAATAATATCTCTAAAATCCATTTGAATTGTTCGTTCAAAGTTGCAAAACTGAGAAACACTTTTTGCCATACACAGGTAACTAGTGGTGTTTGGCTTTGGTATTTAGCATTTAACCCTTAAGGTACCTTAATGCTTTATAAGTTCAATATCTTTTTAAAAGACCAAAGTCGTGGCTGCAGCAGGGCAGTCAAACCCAGGAGAATGGGAAAAATTCCGGATTTGTTTTTTAGTAACAAAATAGCAAATAAGAGTTGTAGTACAAAATAAATAAATAAATAAAATAATAAAAAAAAAAAGACAGTGCCCCAGACAGAGCCTTAAGGTGGCTCTGTGTCATCAAACTGTCACTTTGATAAGGCTACATAAAAACTCTGTGAGCACAGAAGAAACAGTTACACCTTATGTCAAAATTAATATGGCTAATGTTATAAAAGTTAAACTATGGAAGGAATGTGCGTTTCCCCCAAACGTGCAGTGTATATTGTAGAAGGGGTAAAAGAAATGCAAACGCAGACCATACTACCTAATTAAGATCCTATTAGGGCTCCAAAGGGAGCCACAATAGGCTGTTTTCTTTTTCAGATCGCCGGGTGTTTTGGAAGCAGGAGTTAAAAGTGGAAAGTAATCAAAATTCTGGTGGAAGTTGATTGTGTCCCTTGTAAGACACAGTCTCTCAACTGCTGATGGCTTTGGATCCAAAGCAAGCCAGAAAGCGTCAGTGTTAATGCAGGTTTCAGAGGGTAGCCGTGTTAGTCCGTATCCGCAAAAAGAACAAGGAGTCCTTGTGGCACCTTTGAGACTCACAAATTTATTTGGGCATAAGCTTTTGTGGGCAAAAACCCACTTCATCAGATGCATGGAGTGGAAAATACAGTAGGAAGATATATATATATACAGAGAACATGAAAAAATGGAGGTTGCCATACCAACTCTAACGAGACTAATCCATTAAGGTGAGCTATTATCAGCAGGAGAAAAAAACCTTTTGTAGTGATAATCAGGATGGCTCATTTCAAATAGTTGACAAGAAGGTGTGAGTAACAGTAGCGGAAAAATTAGCATGGGGAAATAGTTTTTGTTTGTGTAATGACCTATCCACTCTCAGTCTTTATTCAAGCCTAATTTAATAGTGTCCAGTTTGCAAATTAATTCCAGTTCTGCAGTTTCTCATTGGAGTCTGTTTTTGAAGTTTTTTTGTTGAAGAATTGTGACTTTTAGGTCTGTAACTGAGTGACCAGGGAGGTTGAAATGTTCTCTGACTGGTTTTTGAATGTTATAATTCTTGATGTCTGATTTGTGTCCATTTATTCTTTTGCGTAGAGACTGTCCAGTTTGGCCAATGTACATGGCAGAGGGGCATTGCTGGCATATGATGGCATATATCACATTGATAGATATGCAGATAAACGAGCCCCTGATGGTGTGGCTGATGTGATTAGGTTCTATGATGATGTCCCTTGAATAGATATATGGACAGAGTTGGCACCGGGGTTTGTTGCAGGGTTTGGTTCCTGGGTTAGTGTTTTTGTTGTGTGGTGTGTGGTTGCTGGTGAGTATTTGCTAGGTTGGGGGGCTGTCTGTAAGCGAGGACTGGCTTGTCTCCCAAGATCTGTGAGAGTGAGGGATCGTCCTTCAGGATAGGTTGTAGATCCTTGATGATGCGCTGGAGAGGTTTTAGTTGGGGGCTGAAGGTGATGGCTAGTGGCGTTCTGTTACTTTCTTTGTTGGGCCTGTCCTGTAGTAGGTGACTTCTGGGTACTCTTTTGGCTTTGTCAATCTGTTTCTTCACTTCAGCAGGTGGGTATTGTAGTTTTAAGAACGCTTGATAGAGATCTTGTAGGTGTTTGTCTGAGGGATTGGAGCAAATGCGGTTGTATCTTAGAACTTGGCTATAGACAATGGATCATGTGATGTGGTCTGGATGAAAGCTGGAGGCATGTAGGTAAGTATAGCGGTCAGTAGGTTTCCGGTATAGGGTGGTGTTTATGTGACCATCGCTTATTAGCACTGTAGTGTCCAGGAAGTGGATCGCTTGTGTGGACTGGTCCAGGCTGAAGTTGATGGTGGGATGGAAATTGTTGAAATCCTGGTGGAATTCCTCACGGGCTTCTTTTCCTTGGGTCCAGATGATGAAGATGTCATCCATGTAGCGCAAGTAGTGTAGGGACGTTAGGGGCCGAGAGCTGAGGAAGCGTTCTTCTAAGTCCGTCATAAAAATGTTGGCATAGTGTGGGGCCATGCGGGTATCCATAGCAGTGCCGCTGACTTGAAGGTATACATTGTCCCCAAATGTGAAGTAGTTGTGGGTGAGGACAAGGTGAGGGGGGAGGGATAGCTCAGTGTTTTGAGCATTGACCTGCTAAACTGAGGGTTGTGAGTTCAATCCTTGAGGGGGCCATTTAGGGATCTGGGGCAAAAATCTGCCTGGGGATTGGTCCTGCTTTGAGCAGGGGGTTGGACTAGATGACCTCCTGAGATCCCTTCCAACCCTTATATTCTATGATTCTATGAAAGTCACAAAGTTCAGCCACCAGATTTGCCGTGACATTATCGGGGATACTGTTCCTGCCAGCTTGTAGTCCATCTTTGTGTGGAATATTGGTATAGAGGGCTTCTACATCCATAGTGGCCAGGATGGTATTTTCTAGAAGATCACCAATGGATTGTAGTTTCCTCAGGAAGTCAGTGGTGTCTCAAAGATAGCTGGGAGTGCTGGTAGCATAGGGCAAGGAGAGAATCTACATAGCCAGACAATTCTGCTGTCAGGGTGCCAATGCCTGAGATGATGGAGCATCCAGGATTTCCAGATTTATGGATCTTGGGTAGCAGATAGACTACCCCTGGTCGGGTTTCTAGGGGTGTGTCTGTGCAGATTTGTTCCTGTGCCTTTTCAGGGAGTTTCTTGAGCAGATGGTGGAGTTTCTTTTGGTAACCCTCAGTGGGATCAGAGGGTAATGGTCTGTAGAATGTGGTGTTAGAGAGCTGCCTAGCAGCCTCTTGTTCTAATAAAGGAAGAAAAGAACTGCCCATAAACGACAGCACAAAGGAATCAAACCAAAGAATAAGAAGGAAAACAGGTAGATCAGAGGAAGGTAAGGTAGAAATGCCGGCCCCCACCGATGCCCACTCTTTAAGAGTACTACTAGGAGGATTCAATTTTCTTAGACCGCACATTTAAAAATAGGCTGAAATAACTCATCCATTGTGAAAACTGCTTTTTTTTAAAAAAAAAGACAAAATGGGAATGGGGCAAAGAGCAGGACTCCACTTTAACCCTATTAAAACAGAAGGCTCTCACAGCCCCAGCCCTACAATGAATTACAGCCTTTTGTTATTCGTTTGGCGGCTAATAACATAGCCTTGACTGCCACACTATTACAAAATAATGAAGAGGGAAAGGTAGTGCCAGTAGTATAGAAATCCAGAAAATTACAAGGAGCAGAAATAAATGTTGATCCCTGTGAACGTGAGTGTCTAGCAGCCGTCTGGGCAGTACCAGTTTTTCAGCCTCTTACAGGAACAGCCCCTAGTACTATTCAAAGCACCCACAGTCCTCTAAAGTACATTTTATCAGGAAGATTAATGGGAGGTAAAGTCTCAAACACCCGAATGGCCCAATGAACACTTATTTTAGTTAACGGGGTGACAACAGAAACAGTGTCCAAGCTGGACATGGTAACACATGCCCTAATATAAAAAAAACCCCAACATGAATGTCCAGAGGTCACTCTGAAGCAAAGAATTGCCTTGGTAGAGGCCCCCCACTGGAAGAATTAGATACCGTGGGTCAAGAAAAGCACGTCTGGTTTACTGATGGGAGTGCAATGGTAGTAAAAAGGAAAAGGTGTGTAAAATACGCTGCCATTAACTTAGAAGAGGAAGTCATTCAGGGACATTTAGATCATGGATCGGCTCAGCATGCCGAGCTTCACGCAATTTATCAGGTTTGAAGGCAATATAAAAATTCCCCACAGCCCGTATATATTTATGCTGACAGTGATTTTTGAGTGAAGGGAATACAGTTTTGGATACAGCATTGGTATAGGAACAGGTGAAAAGCAGCAAATAAAAAAAAATTGCATATTCAAAAAAAAAAAAAAAGATTTACCAGTGGGTAACAAAAAACCCTAAACAGTTAAAGGTGCGACATGTAAGGGCACACAGTAAAGAAACGGGTATAAAAACCACCTGGAATAATCGGGTAGATACAATAGCCCGACAAGAATGTCTGTGCTGACACATCTGAGCCAACAGATGGCACTGCAAATCACCCTAACCATGTTCCAAAAAAACAGAAGTTACTTAATGTAGCCCATCAGTTTATGCATGAAAAAGTGGAAGGGACTTTAAAAAGGCTAAAACAAGTAGCAGAATGGGAGTGTATGAACCAGGGGTAGGCAATCTATGGCACGCGTGCCAAAGGCGGCACGTGAGCTGATTTTCAGCGGCACTCACACTGCCTGGGTCCTGGCCACCGGTCCGGGGGCTCTGCATTTTAATTTAATTTTAAATGAAGCTTCTTAAACATTTTAAAAACCTTATTTACTTTACATACAACAATAGTTTAGTTATATATTATAGACTTATAGAAAGAGACCTTCTAAAAATGTTAAAATGTATTACTGGCACGTGAAACCTTAAATCAGAGTGAATAAATGAAGACTCGGCACACCACTTCTGAAAGGTTGCCGACCCCTGGAAAGAATAATATTAAAATATGGGTGCGGAATTGTTTGCCGTACATTGTCTGCACTGGCAACCCATGATGCACCAACGAAGGCTTGGGCCGTGGCACAGGGTTCAAATTGATTTTATTAATAAATTGCCAAGAAGTAAGGAAAGATTCCAGTATTTATTGGTAATAATTAATTCCTTTTCAGAATGAGTGAAGGCATTTCCTACTAAAAATAATAGCACCAGGGTAGTGGCCAAAAAGTTTTTTAATAAGGTAGTAGGTAAATATGGCACCCCCGAAATAATAAATTTTAATAATGGAAAAGTTGAGTAGTTTGGATTCCATCCAGTAGAGGGCAGTGGTGCACATGAATGCGCTAACCCATTTATTACACTATTAAACTGTGCTGGAATGCTGATTGCTTTTGTAGACTGCAGGTTGAAACTTGTAGCTGGAAAGAAGTGTGAAGTCCAGTCTTCTATGTAAAACTAAACATATGGGGTCGAATTCATCCCTCGTGTAACTCCACTGGGGTCATGGGGCCAGATTCTCAGCTGATATAAATTGCCATAGCTTTATTTAAGTCAATGGAGCGACACTGCTTTCCACCACCTAAGGATCCAGTCCATAGTCTTGTAATATAGCCCCAAAGCAGCAAGGCCGGCTCCAGGCACCAGCAAAGGAAGCAGGTGATTGGGGCAGCCAATGGAAAGGGGCAGCACATCCGGTTCTTCGGCGGCAATTCAGCGGCGGGTCCCTCACTCCCTCTCGGAGGGAAGGACCCGCCGCTGAATTGCCGCCGAAGAATGAAGCAGCATGGTAGAGCTGCCGCTAAAGTGCCGCCGATCGCGGCTTTATCTTTTTTTTTTTTTTTTTGGCGGCAAAAAAGCTGGAGCTGGCCCTGCGTAGCAGTAGGTCTCAAGTCATGGGTTAGCGAGGGTAAGAATGACCGGGGCTCATGGACCTTTCTGGTGCTTAAAAATGCAGGAGTTTATAGAATGGATTTTCTTCAAAAATTTTAATTGAATGAAATAAAGTGACAACGAAATGGGTGGTTACAAGACAAATGGGTCTTAGTTTCTTTTTCAAGTGGCTATAATTATCCAGTCATTTACAATAGAGCCCAACAGAATCAGAAATATCGGCCTGGAAGGGACCTTGAGAGGTCATCCAGTCCAGCCCCCTTCGCTGAGGCAGGACCAAGTAACCCTGGCGTATTCCTGACAGGTGTTTGTCCAGCCTGTTCTTAAAACCTCCAGTGAAGGGGATTCCACGACCTCCCTTGAAATCCTATTCCAGATTTTAACTCTTATTAAATTTTCCTAATATCTAACTTAAATCTCCCTTGCTGCAGGTTCATTACTTCTTGTCCTCCCTTCAGTGGACATGGAGAACAACTGATCACTGGCTTCTTTCTAACATATTTCTTAATATATTGGAAGCAGGGACGGCCCGTCCATATAGGTGAACTAGGTGGTGGCCTAGGGTGCCAAGTTAAATGGGGTGCCAAATTCGAGGAAAAAAATCAAATAAAAAAAAAAAGGGGGGGGGGAAATGAAAAAGATGAAAAAAAATACAAATAAAATAACGAAGATGTCATTATTTCAATTCCCATGTGCATACAGAGGGAATAGGAATTATAATTAATTTCTCTACATTTTTGAGAATTTATTAATATGTCAAATCTTTTATTTACTGCAAAAATAAATAAGATTTTAGCGATTTTTTTTTCTATTTGTGACATAGGGTCAAGATGACCCACTCCGCAATTTTGATAAGCAATAACTCAGCCATAATGAAACACATCCGCCAGTGGCAAGAGCTTATGCATCCGAAGAAGTGGGCTGTAGTCCACGAAAGCTTATGCTCTAATAAATTTGTTAGTCTCTAAGGTGCCACAAGTCCTCCTGTTCTTCTTTTTACAATGCTAGTGACACCTAACTCGAATATACATCAAGGTTGCATAGCCAGAAATTAATGTAGAGCAGAGATATCACGAGTTGATACATGTCAAACGGTCATTTTAACACACATCGCAGGTAAGTGGTTAAGAATCGAGCGAATACTGTGGAAAATTGTGTTTCCTGGTGCCAAAGAATAAAGAATAACGTCTTTCAGCATTATAAATCCAAAATGTGAGTATCTTTAAGAGTTATTAAATCTTAGCGTTATTATCGGGCTGTATAATTATGAACTTTTCTTTGTTATAACTGGTTCACACGTAATAAATAAGGTCCATAAAAGAAGAGTGACAGCGTTAACACTTAATAGACTATGAAAGTGATGACGTCCCCCTCCAAGCGAGTAACCGTGAGGAAGGGGATTACTTTCCAAACAACTGGTGTCAGGTTATAACGTCAAAAAAGGTCATTTTGTTTCCATGTAAACGCTGTAACTAACTGTTTTAATAGGTAAGTGAGTGTATGTTACTAATTATTGAACCTTTAAGCAGTGAAAAGACATGTTGGAATGGCTGCAATGTGGTTTAAATCACCAACCATGTGGTGCAACAGCCATCCTTAACACTATAAGGCTTGCAGTCGGGAGCACAGTACATAACAATATTCAAGTGCCCCATGGCAGAAAGAGGAAAAAGAAAACCCTCCGGAGCTGAGTATCATAAACAAAAGACTGAGAAGGAAAAGGACCAAGCAAAACAGCAGGGATCCTTCCTGAAATATTTTCTCTTTAATCCAAATAAAGATGGAAGCAGTTCACAGCATCCAGATGAAGGAATTTTACTTGGAGAGAAGGTTATCTCACATCCGCATGGAAGCAGTTTGGAACATCAAGATGATGGAAACTTACTTCTAGATGAAGGCAGCTCACAGCATCAGACTGATATGGAAGTGGAAAAAATTTATTCACCTTTGGACACATGCAGAAATTGAAGTAAATGAAGTAGAATTCTGGAAGAAAGGATGAGGACGTTACAAACAAGTTACAGTATGGGGACCCAGCTTCATGGCCCAGATGTGATGACAGCGTGCAGCAAATTCTTGTGGAACATGGACCCGAACAAGTTCATGAATTTCCCTTACCTTTGTGAATATGGAAAAGTCTGCAGATGAAGATAATGTTGAAGTGCTCATAAAGGAACATTTTTTGGATTTTGTATCACTGAAGGAGACAACTGGAGCATTTATGACTGAAACTATTCTACAAGAGCTTGAAACAATGTCATTATCTGTTGAAAACTTACGTGGCCAAGACTATGATAATGTGAGTAATAGGAAGGGTAAAGACAATGGTGTGCAAAGGAGAATGATGGAAATCAATCCTCGGGCCTTTTTCGTTCCTTGCAGTGCGCTTTCCCTGAATTTGGTTGTCAATGATGCTGCTAGATGCTGTTTGGAGGCAAGCAGTTTCTTTGACCTGGTGCAACGTGTTTGTGTTTGTCTCAGGCTGAACACGCCGTTGGGAGATTCTGACTCGCCATGTGAATTCTCTAACTGTGAAGCCACTTAGTCAGACAACATGGGAGAGTCGCATTGATGCTTTGAAGCCTCTTCACGATGAACTTGGAAACATTTATGATGCCCTAATTGAAATTTCTGATGATACTACCTTTATTGGATCATCTGGAAATATGGCACGTTCAGATGCAGAAGCTCTTGCAAATGGTCTTCCCAAGTTCAAATTTGTGACTTTTCACTCATTGTGTGGTATAATATCCTTTTTGAGATTAACCTCACTAGTAAGCAGCTTCAGGAAAAGAACTTGAACGTACATTCTGCTATTCAAAAACTGCAGCAAAATAAAAATATTCTGGAGGAATTGAGAAGTGATGAAGGGTTCGAAAGAACACTGGTAGATTCTCTTGAGCTTGCTGAAGAAATAGACTTTCCGACAGAATTTGAAGCAGAGCCAGTTCTGATTCGGCAAAAGAAACAGCAGTTTTCGTATGAAGGACGAGACACACCCATTCAGAATCCAAAACAAAGGTTCAAAGTGAATTTCTACTTCACAGTCCTTGATACTGCTATTGACTCGGTTGATGAAAGATTTCAATACATGCAGCAGTTAGAGTCAGTATTTGGCTTTCTATATGATATCCACAGCTTGCAAAAGAAAACAGCAAAACAGATAAGAGAATTTTGTATAAAACTGGTGTCGGCATTGACTCATGAAAATTCAGAAGACATTGATGTTACAGATTTATGTAGTGAGCTTCATTCAGGCTTTTTCTAGATGACTTAAGAAACATTCCACTCCTGAAGTTTGTTTGTGAAAATAAACTCAGACAGTTTTCCAAACATTTTTATAGCTCTTTTAACTTTGCCAGTTTCCGTAGCTAGTGGGGAACATAGCTTCTCAAAGTTAAAATTGGTAAAAACATATCTGTGTTCAACAATGGTGGAGACTTGTTGGACTTGCCACAATGTCAATAGAGCATGAAAGAGCTGGAAAACTGGATCTAAAAGAACTAGTGACTGAATTTTCAAAACTTAAAGCAAGAAAAGTCATGTTTTAAGAGCACAGAGTGTTTTTTATTCAGAGTGTTTTGTAAATACAGGTTAAAGTTCATTGAAGAGTTTTATTTCTTTCTATATCGGATGTGGTGGTAATGGCAGTTAAAGCAGGATAGCGTAATGGATGATTTTGGATTTGTAATAATAAAAATTATAATTAACATTTTTAATGCATTTTTATTTGAAATCTGATTGAAATATCATCTAGCTGTCGTGTACAAATCTATTCTGAAAATTGTGTCTCTCTATTTTATCTGATCTCAGAAACATTGGTTGGACAGATGGACGGATGGACAAACCGAATAATTAAGTCTCTGTTTAAAAAAAACCAAACGCTTAAAAAACATTAAAAGGAAAAAAGGGGCAAAATGTTTCCCAGTTTACCAAAAACCTCAGCCTAGATCTGCCCTTGGGGGCGGGGGGGCGCCGATTGCATGGTTTGCCTAGGGCGCCAGTTCCTGGCAGCTCGCCTAGGGCTGCCCCTGTCTGCACAGAGCCCATTGTAGCGGTTCAGAACGGGCTGGTGGCAAGGGATGGAGCCATGGGTCGTTCCTGGAGGGGCAGGGATTCATTTCAGCCTCTAGAAGGTGCTATGACGGCCTAGTGGAGAGGGACTAGGGAGCCAGAGGACGTGAGGGGTCCAGCAGCCTGGGAACTGGAGGCAGAGGAAGGGAAGGGGATGCAGCCAGGAGAGGAGGCTGCAGAAGCTGCAGCAGGAGCACAGAGGCAGGTGCCCTTCAAGTCTCTCAATGGGGCACTAATGTGAACTAACGGTGCAGTGCAGTGCCCCAGCCACCAGGGATTAGCCTGGGACAGGGGGCAGTGTGTTCTGACCACAGCGAAGGGACGTCTCTGCATGGAAAGGGCCTGGGGCAGGTCGTGCATCGTCAATGGGGTGGGAGTTTGGGGCTTGCAGCCTAATGGTCTCTCCCAGGGGGAGCTGCCTGCAATAACAGATGTGATCCAACCGCTGCAGCTAGACAGGAGGAGAATGAGGTGAGGCCCCAATGAGACCAGGCTGCTTGACTGAGCCCCCGACAGGGAAACCTGCCCTCTAACATAGGGACGGCCTGGAAGGGGCACCCCAGGCAACAGACGTGAGAAACACCCTGGGGCAGGGTTACCCTGTACCCCTCTACTGGACTGCCCCCTACAGGCCAAGATAGGAATTACTGTGTGTATCATAGACTCATAGACTTTAAGGTCAGAAGGGACCATTATGATCATCTGGTCTGACCCCCTGCATGCTGCAGGCCACAAAACCATTCCTACCCTTTCCTTGACTCTGCTGATGAAGTCCCCAAGTCCTGTGTCTTAGTGACTTCAATTGGCAGAGATCCCTCCTGCTAGCGATCCCTGCCCCATGCTGCGGAGGAAGGCGAAAAACCTCCAGGGCCTCAGCCAATCTACCCTGGAGGAAAATTCCTTCCCGACCCCAAATATGGCGATCAGTAAGACCCCGAGCATGTAGGCAAGAGTCTTCAGCCTGACCCTTGTTAGCCATTATACTGTTTACCTAGCAATGCTTGGTATTCCTCAGCTAATATGTTTTACCATTAAACCATTCCCTCCATAAACTTGTCTAATTTAATCTTAAAACCAGACAGGTCCCTTGCCCCCACCGTTTCCCTCGGAAGGCCGTTCCAATATTTCACCCCTCTGACAGTCAGAAACCTTCGTCTAATTTCAAGCCTAAACTTCCCCACGGCCAGTTTATATCCATTCGTTCTCGTGTCCACATTAGTACTAAGCTGGAATAAATCCTCTCCCTCCCTTGTATTTATCCCTCTGATATATTTAAAGAGAGATCCTAACTGGTCCCTTGGGTATGAGCCCACCAGATGCTAGAGCCTGTAGGGCCCAGTGCGTGAGGCATCTGCAGCCCCGTCTCCAAATCGCAGCCGAGCATCTGCTGCACAACACGGCAGCAACTCCCCCGTGGGAGATGGGCGCCAAAGCCGAGCATTGGCCCAGTGCTATGCCAGGCTCCGCAGCCTGCTTCTGCACCACTGGGAACAGCTTCACCAGGAGAGAGACCCCAGAGCCAAGGGGCCTGGGCACTCTCCTGGGAGGTGGGAGCAGGGTTCGAGGCCCTGCCCCACATCAGGCAGAGGGGGGATTTGGATCCGGGTGAGAGCTCTGATTCCTGGGCTATTCCTGCGCAGGGGCCACCACCACCAAGTGTAAGTGCCTCACAGACTTCAACAGTGGAAAAGTAGATGCCTAGGGGCTTTAGGTGCCTACAGGATAGCAGCTGAGTGGGCTTTTGTGAATGCTAGTGGTGCCTAATTGTTGGATTTAGGTGCCTAACTGCCCCTTTAGGCACCGATGGGATTGTCACGGCGCTGCAGTCCGCTCTATGGGGGTGTGAGTTGTGCAGCACTCGCACATCGCACTCTAGCCAGCCCGTGTAGACCCCGCTGGTGGGAACTAAAGGTACCTAATGCACATTGATGCCGTCCTGAAACAGGCTTGCTGGAGGGTGCAGGGTCTGCTCCCGGCTAGTAGCCTTGTGGACACTGGCCACCGTGGTGAAAGGACTGGAGTGGAGAGACAAAGCTGGTGAGCAGCAGAGGGGAGGGCACCCTGCATCCTCCTGTGGGGCACAGCCGTGGGCCCAGGCTGGGGAGCTCTGCAAGCTTTGGGCCTCATACTCCTATGGCCAGTGGATTTGCCCTGCGCAGGGTTGTGCCTATATGGTACTGTCTAGTCCGTGGGGTTCTTCTTTACGTAATGTATTGGAGGAGCTGCATACAGAACATATACACCTCGAGTGCCATACCAGAGGCTTCACCTGTCGCGTCCTTACCCTTACACCAGTGGTGTCAAGAACCTAGCTCTGGGTCTGTTATTGTCCATGTCCTTAGCTGCTCAACACAAAGCTGAACCGGGAGTGTTTTGGTGGCACTCCCTCTGGAGCTGCCTGTATTGTTAACAGTTTGCAGGTGAAATACAGTCCAGAGCCGAACTTGCCGTGACCTACAGTCTGGTAGGTTTGTTTCCTGCCACGGCTCCGTGTTTGATGTGGCTCTCGGGAGGTCAGTGAGAACGTTTGCATTCCCATGAGTCACCCTGTGGCTCGAGCAATGCAGAACAGGTGTGTTTTCCCCACAGAGAAGTAAGCAGAGGTGTGGATCATTTATCCTGTTACCTCTGCATGGGGCAGAGAAAATTAAAGCTCTCCAAGTGTTTCAGGCTTTTATCTACACATGAACAGGAGGAGGAACAGGAGCAGGCCGTGATGTCAGAGAATGCCAATGTGTAGGAGCATCTGCGGGCACCTGAGGATTTGTTTTTGCAAGACCTTTTAACTCATGATTGTTTACCTCCTCATCAAATGTCACTCAGATTTGGTCTGAGTTCCCCCTGGCCAACTATGAATCTTCCAGCCTGCACTGCTTGGAATGCAGGAGCTGGAGGTCTGTTGTGTCAATACTGAGCCAGTGGGGCTAGGGGGCGCTCTGCTGCTGGACCACCTGCCGGAGGAGCCGTAAAACTGAGATCCCAATCAGAGGTCGTTGCTGAAGATCCCACACCACTTTTTGCCAGAATTGAGGGGTTACCCCCCACTCTCCTGGCTAAATTTCTAGGTAGGAGATGAATCAAGGGTGGGCAAAGCAGAAGATGAGGTAGAGAACAAGGGAGGGAGGAAACAGGTGGGACCAGAGAACGAGGACCAAAGATGGAGGGAGAGAGACACGCAAGGAAGAGGAACAGATAGAATGACCCACAGGGCAGGGGAAAGGGTGATTTGTGATGAAGACAGAATGATAAAATGGAGCAAGAAAACAGAGAGTGGGCAGAGCTGGAGGACGTCGCTTCTAGGTGTTTCTTCTTGAGAGAAGGTGGCTTGTGCTGCAGGTAGGGTTGCCAAGCCTCCAGGATTGGATTGGCGTCTCCATGAATTCAAGATTAATCTTTAATTAAGGATTATGTCATGTTATGAAACCTTCAGGAATACGTCCAACCTAAATTGGCAACCCACGAGGAGGAAGTACCTTTCCCCCTGCCAAGGGTTAGACGCAGAGGCAGTAGGGCCAACACCCCTTGTTCAAAAATCATGTCATGTCCCCCCAAATCATGAGGTTAATAAATCAATAAATGATTTGCTCTCTGGTTTTTGAGCCTTTGGAGTTCACATTTTCAAGTATTTACCCACAGCCATAAAATCTAGAGCGACTCACTTGAAAGAAAGGAAGAAGAAAGCTGAGATTCTCCTTCAAAATGCCCGGCTGAGTTTTCGAAAGGAAAGGCTGAACTTGCTCCACTGTGAGCCAACAGGCACCACTTGGAACTCCAGCCATTGATCAGACTACAGCAGGCCCCCCGGTTTTGCCCCCTGCCCCCAAAAGTCAGCATTAGGGCTGCTGACTTTCTAATCACACAAAACCGAACACCCCTGCCCTAACCCTTCTCCAAGGCCCCTTCCATTGCCACCCCATCACCGAGGCCCTGCCCCGACCCGTCTCCGAGGCCCCACCCCTGCTCACTCCATTCCCCCCGCCCTCTGTCGCTCGCTCTCCCCCACCCTCACTCCACTCCCTCATTTTCACCGGGCTGGGGCAGGTGGTTGGGGAGTGGGAGGGAGTGAGGGCTTCGGCTGGGGGTGTGGGCTCTGGGGTGGGGCCAGGGATGAGAGGTTCAGAATGTGGGAGGGGTCTGGGCTGAGGCAGGGGGTTGGGGTGTGGGAGGGGACATGGGCTTTGGGGTGGGAGTGCAGGTTCTGGACTGGGGCCAGAAATGAGGGGTTCAGGGTGTGGGAGGTGAATCCAGGCTGGGGCAGGAGGTTGGGGGGTGAGGGTGAGGGCTCCAGCTGGGGGTGTGGGCTCCGGGCTGGTGACGAGGAGTTTGGAGTGCAGGAGGGGGGTCCAAGTTGCGGCAGGGGGGTGGGGCGTGGGTTTCAGGAAAGAGTTTGGGTGCGGGATGGGGTTCAGGGCTGGGGCAGGAGGTTGGGGTGCGGGAGGAGGTTAGGGCTCCAGCTGGGGGTGTGGGCTCTGGGGTGGGGCTGGGGATGACGGGTGGGGGAAGGGGTTCAGTGCTGGGGCAGGCAGTTGGAATGCGGGGGGGAGGTGAGGGCTCCGGCTAGGGGTGCGGGCTCTGGGGTGGGGCTGGGGATGAGGGGCTTGGGGTGCAGGGTAGGGTGTTGGGGTGTTGGGGGGGGTGCAGACTCTGGGAGGGAATCATAGAGTCATAGAATATCAGGGTTGGAAGAGACCTCAGGAGGTCATCTAGTCCAACCCCCTGCTCAAAGCAGGACCAATCCCCAAGCTTGGGTGCAGGAGGGGGCTCAGAGCTGGGTCAGGGGGTTGGGGTGCAGGAGGGGTTTTGGAGTACGGGCTCCGGGTGGTGTTTACCTCAGCCGGTTCCAGGGAAAGGGCGACATGTCCCTTGGCTCCTAGGCGGAGGCGCAGTCAGGCAGCTCTGCACGCTGTCTCCACCCTCAGGTGCCACCCCTGCAGCTCCCATTGGCCACGGCTCCCAGGCAATGGGAGATGCGGAGCCAGCGCTCGGGGTGGGGGCTGTGCATGGGGCTGCGGCCGTCCCTCCATCTAGGAGCCGAGGGACATGTCGCTGCTTGCGGGGAGACGCGTGGAGCCAGGTAGGGAGCCTGCCAGCCCCACGCCAACCGGACTTTTGACAGCCCAGTCAGCAGTGCTGACCGGAGCCGCCAGGGTCCCTTTTCGAGCGGGTGTTCCGGTCGAAAACCGGACACCTGGCAACCCTAGCCAGGATGCTTGCAGCCATCACGATTCCTCTACTATTAAAGGTGCAGTGCCCAGAAAAGAGAAGGCCGACATCTCAGTCACATGGCTACACGCAGCCTAGTGCACAGTGAGGAAAGTTGGCCGCACACACTTGGAAATCAGCAGCAGCTTTATTATGCAACAAACAACTCTATGTCATGTTAACTCTGGCCCGTACTTCTGTGACGCTTGGAAAGGCTCCTATGAGAGGGGGAAAAAACACAGTAAAAACAATGATCTTCAGCTATATATTGATCTTCCAAACTCTCTGTTTCTATCCATCCAGCTTGCATCTAAACACTCTGCACTCATATTAAAACGACCATCGTTTCCACCTGAAAGGACCACATTTCCTGCCCCTCTAGGGTTACAGGGGTGTACCCAGGGCCGGCACAACCCATTAGGCAACCTAGGCGGTTGCCTTGGGCGCTAACATTTCGGGGGCGGCGACCGCGGTGGCCGGATCTTCGGCTGCCCCTGTTGTCGTCAGTATTTCGGGGGCGGGACCTTCTGCCGCCTGTCGGGGGCGGATTTCGGGGGCGGGACCTTCCGCCACCTAGGGCGGCAAAAACGCTGGCGGCGCTCCTGGGTGTACCTAGAGCTGTAGTGCACGGCCCGTGTCTGTGCTTACCTCGCTAGTCCTGGAACAGCTCCTCGGGAAACAGCACCTCAGGCCTTCTGGCCTGGAATAGGCAGAGGAAGGATTAATCATTCAAACACATAACAGCCCATGTCACCGTGGGGCTGAAGGGCTCCTGCTACTCAGACTGCATCAATGGGCACAGAGACCGGCCATAATCTGATTCGCTGCAAAGGGACCTAAGAGGAGAAAAACGTAGGGGAGGCAGAGCATCAGCGCCACCCTGTGGTGAGTGGCTTACATGACTAGTTTCTGCTTACTTTTTTGGAAGAACAATACAAAGTCCTAACTAAGGGGGAACTGTTTCCTTGCAGTGAGCCCAGGACGAATTCCCACCAGAGGGGCTGCTGCTGGGCTAGGGTGTTAACTTGGACCCTGCCTTCCTTTGCAATCCCCAAGCCTCTTCAAGCACAGTCAATTAGGACTCCAGGAACAGAGGTGGTTGCTTTGGGTAGGTCTACACTTGGGGCTATTTCGACCCTGCTAGCACGGGTATAACAGCAGTGTAGATGGTGAGGCCTGGCTAAGGCAAGTAAAGGGACACTTGAACCCTATGGCTATGCACCCTACAGGCCCATGCAGGGCCTCTCGTGTCTACGCTGCTATATTTAGTAGGGTAGAGTCCTGCCCCTTCCCCGCTGCCAGAGCCTTTCCCCACAGCAGTGAAAGATTCCAGTGGGGAAAGGCTCTGGTGGGGGGAGGCAGTGCGGAATGGCACCGGCAGCTCCCCGAGCTGAGCCTGGCTGCCCTCCCTACCACAGCCTTTCACGTGTAGCTACACGCACCCTACGTGCTGACGTAAGTGTAGACAAGGCCTTTGTGTAATAAAGGACAGTGCAGGATGGCAGAGGGACAGGGTCAGGATTTAAGGATCATGGAAGCTTTTTTTTTTGTTAGCTGCTGTATGGAGATGGCTGCTGTGTTCGTAAAGGGACCCCTGGACCACAGAAATAGCTCAGGGTCTGGGACAGGGTGTCACATTTTTCCTTGTCCTTCTGCACCTCAAAACTTTTTTTTAAAAGGCTACTAGTCAAATCCTGCAGTTGGGAGCCCAGTGTGCAGTGCACACAGCCTAGCTATACACCAGGGGTTATTGTAATCAGCGACTGCCCCAAGCCACATCGTTCAGCTCTGGCTCCGGATCCAGATCTCAGCGTCCCCAAGTCCACCAGTGCTGGGTTTGGGGTTTCCAGTCTGAGCCCATCTCTCACTGCCATGATCATTTCAAAGCCTCAGCCAACACACTCCAGTGTCCCGAGTCACTGATGCTGCAGGGCTAGAGATCCTCAGCTGGTGGGAATTTGCAGAGCTCCATTGCCGTCCATAGCGCTAAGCCAATTTGCACCATTGGAGGAGCTGGTTCTTGGCATCTGGTACTGACTAGTGAAGGACTCGCTATAGGCATTAGCAGACTGAATCAAAACTTGAGTTCCATCCAGTCCAGGACCCCATCTCTGACAGCAGCCAGCACCCGATAGTTCAGAGGAAGCTGTCAGAATCTCACAGTAGCAGTTGTGGAAGAATCTGTCTCCCAGATCGGCTTTCTACAGATCTCTAATAGGCCTTTGTCCTTATTCTCCCCCAAAGCGGAGTGACGTTAGCACAGGAAGGAACAAAGGTACCTGTTCTAAATAGAGTTCCGCCTGAGAATTAGTCTGAATCCAATATGCTGACAGGCTGAAAAACATGAAGGGCCCAGCCGGCTCTGTAGTGCTCTGCGCTTTCCCAGCCAGCCAGGTCCTTCCTGCAGCCGTTGTTCAGAATATAGGGGTCTCCTCCGAATCGCCCTGGGCTCATGTGCGCATGGTGGCTGGGATGGGAGACTCAGTGGGGACAAGAGCCAGAGTCAGTCCAGAGCGACTGTAGGAGAACTACGCTGCGAGCTGGACTGTCCCCGTCCCAGGCAAACCAACAGGCTGCTTTAATGGTTAACGTGGTCTTGCCTCCAGCTTTCCTGTCTTAATTTTAAGCAATTGTCCCGGCCTCCTGAGAATGTGAATAACTCCCGTAGGCTCACTGATCACCGGGACCACACTCGCCCGGAGCCTTCTCCTTGCCGTCAGCTCCCTCACTCCGTGCCCATAACTCTCCTCCCACAGTCCAGGGACCAGTTATTTTGCCCTTTGCTGTATTTTGTCTAGAGTCTCCTCTGTAAATGTGTGTGTGTGTGGGAGGGTGGGGGTGGGGGTGGGGTGAGAATTGCCATATGAAAGGTGGCGAGGAGAGAGCTTGTCTCTAGCTCTACAGAGCTTTGATCTCCTTGCTGTGATTCACACCCTTACTGCTGCGTAACAGAGGTGAAGGAGGCATGGCCCAGTCTAGTGGCACTAGCCCATTTCAGTCATGAGGACAGAGGTTGCTGTGCTCTGGGTTTATCCTGCCAGCCTGGGGCTGGCCAATCACTGTACTGTTATGTAATAAGGGTCCCCTGTGGAACGCATAATGAGCTAACCAGGGTCAAAGGTTACTTGGTCCATCCTCAGCCATGAATTTTAGCAGGCGGATGCTGCTCCTCCCTCTTTTCTCCTGTTTGTGGACTTTGGCGGTGCCCAGCAGTTCGTGTGTTGGGGGATCAACAAGGAAAAAAGAAGTTTAGCAACAGCAGAGAAAGGGGAACCCTGGATTAGCTTTATTCCAGCTCAATCATCACACTATTAATGATGGAAATGGTCTCTGCTCTGTCCTTTGTAGGGCTCAAAGAACACATTCTCTTCTCCATGGGCCTGGGCCAAAGCCCATTAAAGACAACAGAGAGACTGACTTCCGTGAGCTTTGTTTGGATCAGGCCACCTTGAACAAAGAGGGGTTGGACTTATTCCTGCATCACTAGGCTTAGCCTATAACCATCTCACTGTCCACTATTTCCTTTGACTGACGGGCTGGTCTCACCCTCACTCAGATCCCGGACTAAGGAACTGGATCTGGGGAGTTTGTACCCAATATCCCCCACCTCCTCCCTCTCTACATCTGAGGGTCTCTCTGATGAGTCCTTGCTGAGGACTGTCAAGTCATATTGCCCAGGCCTGATCTTCTTTGACTAAACCCCAGGAAATACGGGCTTCCAGGGCTCCATCTGTGTCTTTGCATTAACCAGGTGTATCTTCCTGCCTCATTTAACTACCAGGCTCCTCTGATCAGCGAAGCAGCAGAAAAGCTTCCTGACTCAGGATACAGAGTAACTCTGCTGCTCAGTGCAGCATCTGCCAGCCTTGAGGCCCAGCCTGTGATATGGTTCTGCAGATCCTAGGCTCAGTGCAGATCCTGGCAGCTGCGTGGGAATGTGCCTGAAAGCCGCTTTTGTGCGCCACCCCCACCAACTTGGAGGCCATCTGGCCACTGGTCCAGCCCCCAGCATAAAGCAGAGAAGCCTCGGGGATGCCGCAGCCATGCCCCCTCTCCCTTGGGAACACCCCCCTCTCCTGAGGCTGGGAGGAGGGTGGTGTTGGAGCCATTACAACAGGCCGATGGTGCCCATTACAGAAGAGGATCATCACACAGTGGATGACCAAAGCACACAGTACAAATTAGACCCCATTGGTGCCATGACAGGGCCTCTGCGTCCCCATTGCCATCTCCTTGACACACACCCTGGGACCTCTGCTTCCTCACTGCACTAACCTAAGGATATTACTTACGTTCAAGTCCAGGCCTTCTGATCAGGGTCTGTCTGCCGGCGTGCTGGACAGTGCGCCCTAGGGAATCAACACAACGGCTCTCCTGTCAATGCTTACATTCTCCAGGGCGATCTTTCAAAGGTTCAGCCTCTCAACAAAGAGAGCAGTTTTCAAGACGTCTCACGGGAAATCAAACGCAGTCACCATCTGGGAAATTACCGAGGGACTGATGGCCGAATGCTACGCTATTTCCACTGTTCCAGAGGGATTTCCTCAGAAGTATCTGGATGATTATGGTTTCAACACAATCCCTGCCTTTTACATAAACCCCAGGCCACCCCATTTACAGGTCAAGAAATGAGGATGCAAGGTGCCCCAGACATACATATGGGGCACTGCCAGTTGTGAGAATATGGGACTGAGCAACGCTCTGCAATCTCAGTTCAACAAGTCAACAAAACTTACCTCAGCAAAGAAGGCAACTGAGAGGAGCGTGTGCTTCTTCCTGCCCCACTTGGGCCTTGGGCCTGAAATCCTTCCCTCTCTCATGTGGGGCTCTGGAACATAAATACCCATGAGTAACAGGGACAGCAAGCTCTACAGAGCAAATCCGTACGGCAGATGGTAGAAAGAATAGCTTATACTATCTATCTATCTGTCTATCTATCATTACATGTTAATTCACTTACAGCATCTAGGCCTCCCCATTGTAGCTGAATGGCTCACAGTCAGAAGCTGGGATGTATCTGTTGAGGGGCTGGATTGTAGGATGAGAGTCCATGCATAGGCTCAGGCCAATGTCTTCCTATGTCACTGTCCAAAGTCTGGCACTAACATTCATATTCAGGAATCTAAACGAGTGGATTGATTTTCAGAGGAGCTGAACAGCCACGGCTTCGGCAGATTCGAGTGAGGAGTTCTTGGTATTCAGCATTTGAGAAAGGTCAGGCCATTTATTTAGGTGCCTGAGTGTGGCATTGCAGCATCTGCCATGGGTCGTTTACAATGAATACGGAATCAACATCATCTCGGCACGACAACCAAGTTCAGGATCTAATCGAGCTGTATCCTCTCTGTACTGCTGTACAGTTGCGAAACATTGGGACTGCGCCACTCAGAGTGGACAAAGCTGGAGGCTTTCCACATAAAATGCCAACGTTGTATATTGGGCATAGAGTGGAATGACTTCATTTGTAAAGCAGATGTTTATGGTCGCTCCGGTCTACAGACTACTGGAGCCATTGTCCGCAGACGGCGTCTTATGCTTTTCAGACATGTCGCGAGTATGCCACAAGACGTTCCGGCGAACGCCGTTCTTTGAGTGGCTCATAACATCCGAGAGACAATTCCACCAATCAAGGGGTGCAGGCAGCCCAAAGGCAAGCCCCCTATTACATGGGTGCCTCAAGTCTATTCCGACATTGGGCTCTCGGCCCGTCAAGCACAGGAACGGATCAATGGTGAACAATTGCTACGGCCGACCGTTCGGCTAAGCATTGAAGAAGAAGTATGGATTTAGGTACCTAATTTTTGACATCCATGTTTGAAAGTGCTGGCCCAAGTGTCTAAAGAAAAGTGAGATTATATAATGTCAATGGATGGAGAGATGAAGGGTTTTATTTAACTGTCCAAGGGGAACTAGAGGCCTGGATCATACGAACAGCCATATTGGATCAGACCAGTGGTCCATCTAGCCCAGCATTCCATCTTCTGACACTGGCCAGTGCCAGATGCTTCAGAAGGAATGAACAGAACAGGGCAATTTATCAAGTGATCCATCCCCGTCATCCAGTCCCAGGTTGAGAGAGCAAATGCCCTTGGTTTTACACTAACAGTCTTGTCACCTTTTTGTTTAGCTGGAGCCAGTAGCCGTCATTCTCCTGAGTACTGGCGTCACTTAAACTCATCCCCAGCTGCCTACATCTCATGGGGAACAATGCAGGTAATGACCAGAGGATCATGCAGGCACTGGCTTCGGGCCTGGGGTGGTGGCTCAGCCGACCTCCTCCAGTCATCAACTTCTCTGTGGGAACTCAGGGCCCTCCTGAGTCCCATCGGTGGCTTTGGGAAGGGTCCGGGCCACCCAAGAGATCTCTGTCAGGAGCATTTTCCCTCTCCTCCTGGCCAGTCAAGCAGCAGAGCAGGTTCCTGAATCTAGCTCCTAGGGTCTGACGTGACTGGTTTCTGCCACCATCCCGAACTTGCTGAATGGCCCGTGAGACACTGACACGGACAGAGGAATCCGGATCTTGCTGCAGGCCACTGAGAGCTGAGACAGAGAGAGGAAGCTCAGGTCAAAACACATATCGTATTAGCATGCCCTAGCACCTGCACCATGGGCCTCTGTATCTTCCACAGGGGCGGCTCTATGTTTTTTGCCACCCCAAGCACGGCAGTCAGGCGGCCTTTGGTGGCATGCCTGCGGGCGGTCCTCTGGTCACGCGGATTCAGCAGCGTTTCTGTGGGTGATCTGCCGGTCCCGCGCCTTCAGCGTACCTGCCGCCGAATTGCCGCCGAAGCTGCGGGACCGGCGGTCCTCCCGCAGGCATGCCGCCGAAGGCTGCTTGACTGCTGCCCTCATGGCGACCGGCACGCCGCCCCCCGTGGCTTGCCGTCCCAGGTACGCACTTGCTGCGCTGGTGCCTGGAGCCACCCCTGATCTTCCACAGCAACTAACTCCTCCCAGATGCTCTGGACCCACCAGGGCTATCAGTGTCATCGCCATCTGATAACCCCTTAAGTTCTCAGTGACATCTGCCCTTGGCAGCACCATCTTCCACTGCATTCTGGGGCATCCACCTCCTTAGCACCGTTTCCATGACACATGCCAGGGCCTCTCACCCTGCCTGGCATTTACTTTCTCCTTGTAAAACCTTCTGGCACCTGGAGATGGAAGTGACGCCTGACATCAGAGAAAACAAAGCTGGGACTGATGTCCAGGCTCTCTCAACAGCTACCTCTGGCCATGTCTAAATTGAACTCAATGCAGCAGCGTGGCGGGGGAGTTGCACTTTTTCCTAGACTGGTTCACAAGTGGGAGGGATAGCTCAGTGGTTTGAGCATTGGCCTGCTAAACCCAGGGTTGTGAGTTCAATCCTCGAGGGGGCCATTTAGGGAACTGGGGTTTAAAAAACAAACAAACACTATCTGGGGATTGGTCCTCCTTTGAGCAGGGGGTTGGATTAGATGATCTCCTGAGGTTCCTTCCAACCCTGATATCCTACAAGGAGCATGAGCTCTCCTTCCACATGCAAACACAGCCATGTGGCAACTACTTACACTGAAGTATCAGCTCCTTCTCTTGCCTGACCATGGTGGGCTCTGAGCTTTGAACAGTGCAACCTGGAACGTACAATGGAAATGAATCTTGCAGGAGTTTTCACCTCCCCTGGGGCTACCTTTTAAAAAATGTCAGTCTTTCCAACAAGCAAAACAGCTTTCAAGTGGTCCCTGGGATAATCAGACAAGTCCACAAGCTCCAAGACAAAGAGGCTCATGTCTTGGAAGATACAGAGAGCCTGATTGCCAATGGCTATGGTATTGCTGCAGTCCCACAGGGATTCCAGTGGGTGGAGCTGGAGGGTAGGGTTGTAATTTGCTCCAGGCCTTTTGATATAATCCCCAGCTCAACTGCCTCAAGGGCAGGAAATCTAGACACTAGGATCCCAGGGGGTTAATTCTTGCTGCTAGTGCCCTCCAAGCAGAACATGGGACAACCTCTCAGATAGAAGTTGCTTAAGAAAAGTAGTGGTTACCGATAAAGATGGCTGCTGCCCGTCGTATTGGAGCCTGGGGGCTTTGGAGGTGATCCAGACATTGGAGCAAGATGTCAGATACGTTCTTGAGCTTCAGCACCTAGGAATAGAAACCAAAGAAGCTTCTTGTTGCTGGGGCCGCAGGGTGAGGAGAAGAGAGATTTCATCTGCTTGGCTTGGAGGGGTGGGAAGAATGCAGCTCCCATCTCCATGTATCCTGGGGGTGACCATCTACGTGCCAGGCAGTCATTAAATGACCATTTCAAAGTGTCACCAGACACATTGCTGGTGTCTGAGCTGCTGGCACTGCAGGGCTGGAGCCTGGCACTAGAGAACACTGAGGCCCGGTTGTATGGGCTTCATCTGGGGAGGACATTAGAGAGGGTGCAGAGCATAGGAAATACGGTGCAGAAGTGGCCAATGGGCTGGGGTAAGGTGAAAAATGGGGACATCCAGTTTCCTGCAGGATTCAGAAGGCATTTTTGCCATCAACTGATTCTTTATGTTCTGAGCTTTCACCTCCGTACTGAACTCCTGGCCAGGTCTGGCTGTTCAGATCTGACAGGCACTGGGAGGAGTGGGGGAGCTGGGTGCTTCTAAGAGGAAGCCAGAGTGCACTATGCTAGTACTAGACATGCAATCAGAGCAGTGAGTGAGGGAACACATTTCCGGTCCCACATCTAGAAGCAGCACTCACGAAAAGCCGATTGTTCACTTACAGAGTGCTGGCAGATCTTGTCCACCACCTGGGGATGGGTGTGCCAAGCCTTCTTGCTGTTAATCTGCTTAGGACAAGACCATCCCAGGAGCTGAAAACACCCAGCCAAGGCTTTCTGACACCTCTGCAACACAAGATGGGACAAGGAGAGTTTGCATCATGAGAAGAGCTGGAATCTGTGGTCACTCTGCAGTGAAAAGCCAGCTGAAATGATCAACGAGGGAAAGGAATGTGGGGGTCACATGGTATCCTGCTGACCCTTGGTGTCTCTTTGTTCCTATTAGTGGAGGCTCCTGGAGTTTGATCTTCATGGTGGCTGCAGTTCAGTGACTTAGGAAATGGCTGCTGGGAGCCATAAAACATCTCCACTTGTGTGTCCATTGAAGGCCAGGGAACTTGCTTGGGTAAGCGGGTAGGGCTGAGATTTTTCACTTTTGGGAGGCGGCTCTGGGGACAGACCTAGCAGGAGAGCTGGAGCAGTCAGGGCCTGCTGCACCAGGGAGCACATGGCAGCGGGACTCACCTTGCCCACGTCAGGGTCCTCGTCCTGTAAGTGAAGGAGCAGTGGGACCAGGCTGCGGGTCACTTCCTCCTGCAGCAGGGGCTTCTGCCTCCTCTTCACTGTGTTAAGCAACTTTGTAAAGAGCATGATGGCAGCAGAGCGCACCTGGGGTCTCACCTGTGATGGACACACAACCATGAGGGGATCTCACCGAGGGAGCTTCACACTCTCCTTACAGGGTGAGCTCGGCACAATGCAAACCACAGATAGGGGCCAGTCTGACTAATAACTCCATGGTCTGCCCACCCATTTGCAGAAAGGTTCGGGTGGAGGGGCAGACAACACAGGTTAGGACAGTGGTTTCTAAATTTCCCTGGAGGCCTTCTATAAGTGCTGACTCCATCCACAGTGAAGGGCTCTTTGGAGGGTTTCTTTAATGGGTTCAACACTTTCATAGTTTCATAGCATTTAAGGGCCATTCATTCATCTAGACTCCATCTAGACAGGACATTACATTTCACCCCATGACCACTACATTGAGCATGTTAACTTGAGTTAGATTAAAGCATATCAGTCCTCAGGAGACCAAATGGTTGCATGCCACACACAGAGAACATGAGAGACCAAGGTGTCACCAATGCCTGAGGCCCAGGCAATGGCTCGGAACTGATCAGATCAGATATGCCACCACTACGACTCAGAGTCACAACACTGCCTGGCTGGGGATGGGCAGGTCAAGAGCCCCTGACTTACAGCATCGAGTAAGGGGATTAGCTTCCTGGCCACGCTGGTGCGCTCACTCCCATCCAGGCTCTGCAGAAGGTTCTGAACAGCTGAGATGGCCTCCAGAATACTCCCATCATCCATCTCATCCGAGCCCCAAAGGATGGCAGGCAGCAGGGCCTTGACTTGTTCCACCTACACACATACACACACACACGGGGGGGCTCATCAGATCTCCCAGCCCTCCAGTGAGTACAAGCCACAGTGCCAGGGCTGTGTTTATTCTACCCCGTGGCACCAAGTCAGAGAGAAGCTCCGTCTCCACAGTCGGAGGCGTGGTGCTTTAGAATCGATGGGGATGCCTGACGAGGCAATCAGTGAATCCTAACCCTGTCCCGGGTCGTTCTGGTGTAGGGTGGGCAAAGCTGTGGTTTGCTTCGGGGCTTTTCTCTCTTTTCTACGTGCTACTCATTATTATTATAGCAGATGCTGGCAGCAATCTCCATAGTTAAGGCTGGTACACAGTTTCCATTCTAGTTGCTCCTTTTGATACGCTCCTAAAAACATTCCCAGTTAACCAAGCTTGGGCTCTCACCTTCCCTGGTTGGGTTGCCAGGATGCCGAGTCCTCTTAGACCAAGTGAACGGAAAACTGGGCTGGGGTGTTTTGTCCACTCCTCGAGACGGTCCAAAGTGTCTGGATGTGGGAGCTTCTTGGCCTCTTTGTAACGCAGAAGCTGAAAACAACACAGAGTGAATCAGCAGCAGGGTGCTTACCGGAAAACTTTGTGTGTCGGTTCTGTGGAGAGGCATCATAACCTACATGTTGTACCGTCCATTGCTATACATCAGCCCCACTTTGTGTGTGACACCCAGTCCTCCCACTGACTTCCTGGGGCTTTGACTGGCCGTTAGCACTAGACTCAGCCATAGGCGTTAGCAGAGCTGCTCTACACTCCAGGAGAACATGTAGGGCAACAAAATGTTCAGTGACCATTTGTATGGCGGACTCTTGTGCATCTGGGGGTTTGCCAAGAGCAGCCGAACCCCTCGTGGTGACCCTGCGAAGCAGAACAAGCCGCTCTGAGATAACGCGAAAGCTGGGACTGAGAAATCAAACCCCTGAGTTGAAATCCTGACCCCACTGAAGTCAGTGGAAGTTTTGCCATTGATCTCAATGGGCCCAGGATTGGACTCCTGGTGAGGAGAGAATTAAACCCCATCCCTTAATGAGTTAGATGAGGAGACAATCCCTGAAAACTGTCAATAGGAACTAGCCAGACAGAAACCGTGGAAATGGGGAGGACAACCTAGCGATGGACTATAGAGCCACCTCATTCCTGGTGATGTGCCTCTAACTAACCCATCCAATAGAGAAGGTTAAAGATTGCTCACCACATTCAGAGCTAATGATCCTGCATCTGGGGGAGCTTTACCATGATCCTCTCTCCTCCATACCCACTCTCAAGGCCCCTCTTTGCTTTTCCTTAGTGACTTCGCAGGGAGGAACCTTTCATGGACCTGCAGAAAGGCTGATGCCGACAGGAGACCCAGCTGCCCTTCGGGAGAGTCCAGGCTGATGCTGTTCTACAGAACCTTAGTTTCTTGGATATTCCCATCAGGCTCCTGATTACAACTTTGGAGCAACCAATGATCCCCTAAAGGATCCATCTCAGATTTTACACTGAGCATGCTGGGACAGGACTGGGGGAGCCTAGTCAGTGCTGCATGGACACCTGGCAATGTGGACATGACCAATAAAGCTCATCGTTTATGTAGCGCAATAATGAGTCTCAAAGGCTTGATTTGAGGAGTTGCTCACTAATCTAGGACACAAGACCCAATTGCTCTCATCAGCTAATGAAACTTACTTCTACAAAGAAGGCCATCATGGTCAGCCTGTGTTTCTTATCACCTCTGTCGAGGAGCGGGATCACTAGGTCCAGCAGCATCCTTGTGGTCTCAGGGCAAGCATAGTGCACCGTGGCTCTGTGACACAAAGCAGAAATACCTTTGTTAGTAAGGGAAGAAGTACATTCTGCAACAAGGGGGTGAGGGGTCAGCTTGGGGCCACATGGCAGCCCAGAAGTGAGGACTGTTTCATTCTGGAATTGCCCCCACTAGCAGGACTGATTGCATGGAAAACGCTTGTGTATTACCTGGCCAGCAGGCTCACCCCATGGAGGTGATCTTGGGGGCTTTGTAGGAGGATCCAGCCTTGCTCCTTCTCCATAACAGTCAGCTCGGAACGGCAGCCAACACAGAGAAGCAGCATCTTTATAGCCTTCACTGCAGAGCTAGATTCAAACAACACACCAGCGTGACTGAGTGCCAGGAGCCCCCTCACGGTAGGTCTGTCAGGGAGTGACGGAGTCACTTGTGTGTGGAAAGACACACCAATGGTTTAAATAGAGCTTAGGAAGGCATAGGTTCGTGACTGGGGTTCCTAGGCACTATAGTAATACAATTTAATAATATGAAGAAAGAGAAAGAGTTCTGAGCAAATCCTACAGACAATTGCACATCAGCACTAGGGCATGTCAATGTCACAGAACAGGAGAACTTCAGCCCTTTAGTGTCGGACCCACATTCCTTTGACACACTGGCAAATTGGCTCCCACTAATTTCTCCCCATAGCTGCTGGGATAGTCTTTCTACTTCCTCTGCAGTGCATTGGTCGGTATGTCATTTACCACTGAAAGACACCCTTGCAACCTAAGCCATGCCTGCTAACTCCCTCAGAATTAGAGAGTTATGGAAAACCTGCAGGGGCCACATGAGAGCTGGAGAAGAGAACTATGACTTCTCTATGACTGTCCATGTAATTAGACCGTTGACTTTCCAGGAGGCGCAGTACCTGGTGTGGAGGCTCTGCCGGCTGCTTTCCCTTCCAGAGACTTTATCCCCTGGTATGCTCTGTCCCAGGCTGAAATGGATTTCGACAAGAAGAGCCATTAGCAGCTGAGGATAGAGGCGGGTTGTGGCATCTCTGGACTTGCTCACCGAGATCATCTCATAGAGGGCGCATGTGGCCTGAAGAGGGAACAAGACAGACACAAGCTTACTTGGAAATCCTACTCCCTCCTGCGTCAGTTCTCAGGACTTCCTGCTTATGTGCTATGAAACTCCCCTGATTCATGGAGAAACGAACCGAGTTAAACTGCCCCGAGCAGCAGGGCGGGGGAAGCCGGGCACTGGCAGGTTGAAGGCTTTGCCTTGTGGAGTCTGGTGACACTAGGCTGCATTGCCACACAGGGGACCTAGCTTTGATTTCGGATCTCGCAGAGCTTCCTGACCTGCAGGGGCTGCAGAGACAGCATGCTTGGGGTGGGGGTAATGCCTCATGGGACTAAGAATGGGAGAGAATAAATGAATGAAGAGAAGAGTGGCTCTTTCATCAGCTTCCTCGGCATCTTTCTTCTCCCTCATTTGGACTTCCACCGTCATTCTTTCATGCTTGCATTGTTTCTTGGCTTCCAAGTGCCTCAGAGGGGCCTTTTCTTCTGCATCTGGGGTATAGGGAGGCTGAGACCCTGCTTTTTGGTCAAAGTCCATGAGCAAATCTCTCAGTTCGTGTTCTGCGGCTTTCTTCTTAACATATAGCCCCCTTTCTTTACATACTTTTTCAAGTTCTTTTGAGTCAAGACTCTCATAGGATTGTGATTCACCCATTGTAACTCATCTTTAACCCTTAAAACTCTCCATATCAAATTTAAACTTTAAATAGTGTTGGGTTATGATCTTTACGCCCAATTGACCTGTGGCATGTGACTCCTGTGCTGACTACGCCAATTGTCACGCTCTCTGGAGTGGTTCACAACTGTGAGTGCCAATCTTAGATCAGACTGTCATAAAACAGGGCAGGCACCCCAAACTAGTAGTATATTCTATAATTGGATTTCACAAAGCCAGTAACAATTGTGCATTCCTGGATTACAGTACCAGTTTTACCAAGGACAGTCTTACCACAGACAGTCCCCTTAGACATTCCTTGCCACCCAGACAAACTGAACTTTGTGATTAAAAGTTATTAAAACCAAAAATCACACCACATCAGGTTACTTCCAACCCCAAAGGGTCAGTCACTTACCCTAGGTCAATTGGTACTCTGGATCTCACACCAAAAACAACACTGGCAGCCAATTCTCTAGTAAACTAACTAAAGATTTATTAGCTAGGAAAAATAAATGAGAGTTATTGAGAGGTTAAAGCAGGTAAAATACATTAACAGGTCAGTCAAAATTTGTAAATCCCAAATGATAGCGGAGATGTAGTAATCTCTTGGTTTCCTAAAAGTCTTTTCAGGAACCCAGATGTTTCTGGGGATCTCCATTTTGCATTTGGCATCTTCCCTGTAAGAGTCCAAACAGTCAGAGATACAGGATCATTCCTTGACATCTATTTTATAGCTTTTCCAGAAACCAATCTGAACAGTGTCTTTACCCAAGTGGGTTTTGATGAGTAGGAAATTCAGACTTAGTCTGTGAATTCCCATTGTCAAACACAGTAGCCCTTGCTTTGAAGTTAGCAGTCTTCTTCATTTACATTTCCAAGTCTCCAATGGTGTTTGATGGGTAATTTAATTACAGGGATATACACGATGCCAATATAATGGAATAGCAAACAAGAATCCTTCATTAGTTTTCATAAACTTTACACATCAAGTTCATTCTCATCTTTTAACACCAACGCACACTTTTGATCTAGGGTTAACTAATTACAGGGATATACACAATACAATAGCAAACAACAGGTTATAAAGATAAGTGTTTCCTTTAACTTTTCCTTTGAACTAAACAAACACACAGGTGAACTGCCTGATTACACTACAATAGCTTTTGACACTCCTTTGATTTCTATTAGCATCTGAGTGAATTAGCCTGCAACCCTATCCTGAGCTGCACCAGGGCAGACAGCGTCACAGGGGTTTCTCAGAGCTCCAACATGGATGCGATGAATGGAACCCTCCCCCAAGGGTTTGTCAGGACATTATGGAGTAGCCCCAAAACGGAGGGGATAGTCTGTCCCTGTAAAGGTAGCGGTGCTAGGGGTCAGCCCACCCTTGTCATGTGGCGTGGCCCTCTCAGATTTTGAGATGTCTGATATAGGTAAGGAGCTGGGAAATACTGGTAGGGAAGAAGTGGTCCAAGGAATAAGTCGTGTTCAGGAGGAACTCCTGTTATGTTTCTGTAAGGACCTGGGACCAGGAGCCTTGCAAAATGGAGGGCCAGGACTCCCCTCTCTCCCAGTGAATTGGGATGAGCTTTAGGAAGGGGATCAGCATACATGCTGCCTCCTCCCTCCTAGCAGAGAAAACACCAGCAGGAGAAGGCTGAACCCAGGGGTGCTGGAACACGTTGTGTAGTGGGGGTGCTGAGAGCCATTGAGCCAAACTGTAAACCCTGTATATGATGGAAACTGCTTCAAGCCAGGGGGTGCTACAGCACCCCCATTCCCCTAATTCCAGCACCTATGCCTGAACCCTCTGAGCCTGAGGACTGACTGGGGAAAAAGGGCCACCAGGAGAATCTGGCTAAGGCCCCACAGTTGGCTAACTTACAACCCAGCATAAAGGAGGAGACTGGGGGAGTCCTGCCTGCAGGAGAGGTGGAGGGACTGCCTGAAGTAAATGCCACCTCCAGGAGGAAGGCTAGGGGGTGGGGAATCCTGCCTTATGAAGGGAAACCAGAAGGACTGTTTGAAACACAGCCCAGCTGCTGCCAGGGAGGCTGGGAACAGCTTTGAGGAAGCTCCTCAGAAGTTGGGTGGGAAGAAGTCACAAGGAGCCACAAATCCAGGGCGGGAAAAGCAGAAGCTGCAGACCTATGGGAGTTGCTAACAAGCAGGGAAAAGGGAGGAGCAGCTCAGGGAAGTGGTGAGGGATTGAAGGAACAGTCCTTAGCAGCCTCTCATGGGGTCCGTGGGCTGGAACCCAGAGCAGAGGTCAGGTCTGGGTTCCCCAGCAAGAGGCAAAGTACCAACCTCAGGACTAAGAGACCAAGAATGATGAGGCTCAGATGGGGGCTGAGGGCCTGGCACAGAGGCCACTACATGTTGGGTTTTCCCATATTGGACTTTTCTGTTAACCCTGGAAGAGGTGACGTGGCCAGAGGGCCAGACCATGGAACCTGCGGAGTGTTGCAGAACCAGGAGGCTGGACAAGGGGACACCAGTGTGGAATAAGCCCTGCAACATCATGTCCTGGCATGAGGAGGCGCATTGGCGGTGAGTGTGCCCTGTGACCGAGACATAGGATAGATTTAAATGTATGGGGCTATGGATGTTCGAACAGGGACTTACGGCAGCAGACGTGTGAGAGGCTTGGTGCTCAGAGCTGTGGTGACTCTGCAGCTTCACAACCAGGTTCTCCATCACCTGTCCTCCGAGGGCCGGGTCAGCAGATAGGAACTGCCACAGCTCGGCCGAATTGCTAGAAATTCAGAAATATGGCAACATGAGGGACTGGATGGCTTAGGAGAAAAGCTATTAAACCTCTTCACCAATGTAACCTCTTTGTAAGAGAAATCCTCCTGTGGAGCCAACGCCCTGCCCAGCAGTCCAGTCCCCAGAGCTTGTGCAATTCAATGTGGAGCATGAACAAGGACTCCGTGGACCTCAGATTGAGAATCACTGGCACAGGATATGGAGCATTTCAGCTCAAGGCTGCCAGTGTGAATCTGGCCTCAATTGGTCACGACCTATTACTGGCTGATGGCTAATACCGAGAGGCTGATGGCTAATGGCTAATACAGCTTCTCTGGCAGCAGATGTCCTATATGAAATGAACTAAGGGTCTCGGACCAGTGCCCAGTGCACGCTGTCCACATTACAGAGTCAACCACCATACTTGGCCCTTGTTGGTAGGTTCAGGGATTGAACGGGACATGGAGGCTGAACGAGCCTTTCTTGCCTAGTCGGCAGCCCCTCCAGCTATGAGCTCAGAGTGTTGTTAGGGGCAGTGTGGAGGAAGCTTCATCGTCACTTCCTGGGCTGCAGCTGAGGTCTTCATTGTCCAAGGGGCACCTTTCACCAGCATTAAATTCCCTTTAAAAAAAAGGGAGCGGGCATGCAGCAGCGTGGCTCAGATCTCCGCAGCGCTCAGCCAACAACTGTGTGAGGGAGGGTCTCAGTGCAGTCCTCTGATATGCAGGGCTGGCTCTAGGATTTTTGCCACCCCAAGCAAAAAAAATTTTGGCCGCCCCCACTTTTTTTTTCATGCCCCCCTCCCCGGGCCCCGTCCCAACTCCACCCCTTCCAAACCCCTTCTCCAAATCCCCAGCCCCGCCTCCTCCCCCGGGCGTGTCACATTTCCCCCCCCATTGCTTCCTGGGGGCCCCCCGCGACCTCCTGCCCCAGCTCACCTCCGCTCCACCTGCTCCCCCGGGTGCGCTGCCGCTCTGCTTCTCCCCCCTCCCTCTCAGGTGAAGGAGGGGGGAGAAGCGGAGCAGCGGCGCATTCAGGGGAGCAGGCGAGGCGGAGGTGAGCTAGGGTTGGGGGGTGCAGGAAGTAACGGGGGGTAGAGGAACCACTCCCCGCTCCAGCTCACCTCTGCCTCCCCTGAGCGCCCCCCGCTCAGCTTCTCCTCCCTCCCTCCCAGCCTTGCTGCGCAAAACAGCTGTTTCGCGTGTGGCAAACCTGGGAGGGACGGGGGAGAAGCAGAGCGGCGGCGCATTCAGGGGAGCAGGCGGAGCGGAGGTGAGCTAGGGTGCGGGGGCACAGGAAGTAATGGGGGATAGAGGAACTGCTCCCCACTCCAGCTCACCTCTGCTCCACCACCGCCGCCTCCCCTGAGCGCCCTGCTGCTCGGCTTCTCCTCCCTCCCAGACTTGCTGCGCGAAACAGCTGTTTCGTGTGCAGCAAGCCAGGGAGGGAGGGGGGAGAAGCGGAGCGGCGGCGGCGCGCTCAGGGAAGCAGGTGGAGGCGGAGCGGAGGCAAGCTGGGGCGGCGAGCTGGGGTGGCGGGGGCACTTTTTCCCCATGCCCCGGAGTCAGCACCTATGATGGCCGGTTCCAGAATGCCGCTCCTAGAAATGTGCCGCCCCAAGCACCTGTTTGTTTTGCTGGTGCCTGGAGCCGGCCCTGCTGATATGGATTGTTTCTGGAACTCACCGCTTGGGATCATCCATCATAAAACCACGCTTTGTGTAATCACTGTTGCTCAACTTTTCCTGCCCAAACACAAATGTGCTTCAGACAGCAAACGTTCCACCTAGGCTCACTATCTGTACGTTCAGATGAAGGAGAACGGCGGAATGAGCTCTGCGCTTGCCAGCCGGAGTAGCAAAGGGATAGTGAACTCAAGAACACAGACTTAAATCCACCCCCTGCTCCAGGACCCATGAGCAATGACTGTAGGTGCGGGGGACTGTGCTTTTGAGAACCCCTCCCACAGGCAGATCTCTAACAAGTCCCAGGGGCCGGGAGAGGGGGACTGGGAATGAGAGCTCCTGCCTTGCACAGGGGGAGACACATTCAGGGAATAGGGGAGAGGAATCTCTGACAGGCGGATTTCGCTCGCTGTGGTTTGTGGCTGAAAAGAGAAGAGCCATCAGGAGGAGAGGGCAGGTAATTTGCCCCATGTAGAGGGGGGAGATTCAGTCCTCAACAGTCAGTGCTTTATACTTTGCCTTAGTAAGACCAAACAATGTGCTCAGTGGTGAGGTTCACGCGAGGCCTGAAGAGTGGAGGCATTTCGTACCTGTCTGTAGGGAAGGAGTAGTCCAGAAGGCATGAGATCACTGTGTCCAGATGCTCCGCCTCGCCAGCCAGCAGGGCCACTAACTTCTTCATCAGGATCCTGGAGCTGGGCTGCTGGACTGAATCCAACCGGCTGCAAACCCCAGCCACAAGGTCTGCTGCCTGAGAGAGAGGGAACCAGATGAGACGGGACAAGACTCTCATCCCATCCTGCAGCTGGGGCAAGAGGGAACCTCAGCATCCCTGGAGAATCAGAGTTAGCCTCTAGGTTTTGCCTAAAAGTCACAATTTCCTATACTATAGGCAGGGCTCATTTCAGAGCCTTACAAGGTGCATTGTCGCAAAGACCACATATCAATGGCTCAAAGGAGATGAGTCCTATCTAGGCACAATACAGGGGTAACATAAGAATGGCCATACTGGGTCAGACCAATTGTCCATCTAGCCCAGTATCCTGTCTTCTGCTGGTGCCAGATGCTTCAGAAGAAATGAATAGAACAGGGCAATTTATCGAGTGATCCATCCCCTGTCACCCAGTCCCAGTTTCAATCAGAAGGCGTAGGGACACCCTGTGCATGGTGTTGCACCCCTGACCACCTTGGCTAATAGCCATTGATGGACCTGTCCTCCAGGAACTTCTCTAATTCTTTTTTGAACCTGGTTATACTTTTGGCCTTCACGACATCCCCTGGCAATGAGTTACGAGTTGTGTTGTGTGAAGAAATATTTCCTTAGGTTTGTATTAACCCAGGTTTGTGTGTGTGTGTGTGTCTGTGTGTGTCTGTGTGTGAAAGGATAAATAAAACTTCCCTATTTACTTTCTCCACACCATTCATGAATTTATAGGTGTGGGCATCCCATGGATTTATACACAGGCAATATGATATTTTCTGTCTTATTATCTATCCCTTTCCTAATGCTTCCTAACATTCTGGTAGCCTTTTTGACTGCCATTGCACACTGAGTGGATGTTTTCAGGGAATTGTCCATGATGACTCCACCCTTGAATGGTAACAGCTGATTTAGAGCCCCCCCCCCCCCATTTGTATGTATAGTTGGGATTATGTTTTCCAATATACAGGAATCAGACTAGAAGATCTGATGGTTCCTTCTGGCCTTAAACTCTCTGAACGTATGACTGTTCCCAGCACTGGGAATTCTAGTTTCCGTCCATCTCAGCAGCAGCGCCCCATACCTTCTCCACCTTAGTCCCACCGCTGTTCACCATGGCAGACAGCAATCCCTCTGCAGTTGGATGGCAGTTATTGTTGCAGTGATTCGTCAGGCCATCCATAACAGTCAGAATGAAATCTGTCCTCTCTCTTGGGTTGAAATAGACTCCAAAGAGCTGAAGCATACAGGGAAAAGTGTAATTTACAAAAGGCCTCGGCCTGATTCCACGGGGGACTGATAACTACTGGAGCCCAGAGAAAGCCCTGTCTGGAGGTTGCAGGTCTTCTCCAGCTTCTCAGGGGCTCTGTTTTACTCCTTTCTATTACAGGGCCCCAGTGGCTGATGAGGCTTCTGCTGCGAAACCATATCACTCACAGTGAGGCAAGAGGACTAGTTAAACCATTACAGTGGCCAACCTAGGAGTGCTGCCGTGCACGTCAGGATGTGCATTTAGTGGTGTCAGACACCTACTTTTCAGGCATCCGAGGTGCAAGGGTCACCATTAAAAGATCAGCAGTTGCGGGATCCATGTAGTAATATTAGTAATGACTGTTACAGTACTCGGTCTTTGACTGTGACTGTATGTGATACCCTCCTACAACACATCCCAGCAGAAATACAGCACCCAAGTCCTGATTACGACACCATCACCATACTTCCTGGCTTGCAGCCTGACCCAAAGACCATTGAAATCAAAGGAAAGACTTCCATTGGCTTCAATAGGTTTTGGATCAAGCCTATATAGTATAGACCTCGTTGTGACAGCTTCTAACAACCCAAAGTACTAGAGCAGTAGGCGTTCAACCTTCCCCATATGGACACTCCCTTTCCTGTACTAGGACCCTCCCAGAGTCCCCTTCCAAACTAGCCAAGACCCTGTCCCATTTGGCAATAAGGAAAGGGCAGGGTGGCTGTGCCCCCCAGGTTGGGAACCCATCTGCTAGAGCAGTGGTTCTCAATCAGGGATACGCATACCCCTGGGGGTACACACAGGGGCGGCAGGTTTGTATAATTTTTGGCATTGCCCAGAATGGGTCCAAGTCCCGCCTCCCCCTACACCTGCCTAAGGCTCTGGGAGGGAGTCTGGGTGCGGGAGGGAGTTTGGGGTGCAGGCTCTGGGAGGGAGTCTGGGTGCGGGAGGGGGTTTGGGGTGCAGACTCTGGGAGGGAGTTTGGGTGCTGGATGCAGGCTCTGGGTTGAGGCAGTGGGCTGGGGTGCAGGAGGGGCTGCGGGCTCTGCGAGGGGGTCTGGGTGCGGGAGGGGGTTTGGGGTGCAGGCTCTGGGAGGAAGTTTGGGTGCAGGAGGGGTGCAGGCTCTGAGATGGAGTTTGGGTGCTGGGTGCAGGCTCTGGGCTGGGATAGAGGGTTTGGGTGTGGGAGGGGGCGTGCGGCTGGTCCAAGGATGAGGAGTTTGGGGTGCAGCAGGCAAGCTGACCCTGGGCTGGGGCAGGGGGCCAGAGAGGAGGACTCCCCCCAGCCCTCTCCCTGCTGGCGGCAGCGAGCTCTGGGGGAGAGGAAGGGGGGGCCTCCTCACCGACCCCCAACACGACACTCATCCAAGCCCCCCCAGGCTGCTGCTCAGGAGGTCCAGCCAGGATAAGCCTCCCCCTCCCCTCCCCCGAGTCGACTCGGAGTCTCCTGCCGGGGGGCCGGGGGGAGGGCTGCCATGCGCTCCTCCCCTCCTCCCTCCGCAGGCACAGCAGCCACCTCAGCCTGCCCCCGGCGCCGCTTCCTTCTAGCCGGCTGCGGCAGCGGCTGGCGAGGGAGCACAGTGCGGAGCTGCAGGGGGCAGCCGCCCGCTGCCCGGGGAAGGCAGGGGCTCTTGGGGGAGGTGCGCGGGGGTGGCAGCCGGGGCCGGGGGAGGTGCGTGGGGGCGACAGGCGGGGCTGGGAGAGAGACCCGGCCCCGAACATTGGTGGAGCTGGGTCCCCTGGGCCCTGAATTTTCTCAAGCCTGGGCACCATGGGCCCATATAACTTGCCGTCCCTGGGGGTACAGGGGGTACATCAACTCATCTAGATATTTGCTTAGTTTTACAACAGGCTACATAAAAAGCACTAGCAAAGTTAGTCCAAACTAACATTTCATACAGACAATGACTTGTTTATACTGCTCTATCTACTATATCAGTGTTTCTCAATCTGGGGGTAGCAACCCCCAGGGGGGTCATGGGATGGGTTTAGGGGGGTCACAAGTTTAGGGTCGCCATTGGGGGTGGCAAGCAGGGCCCCCGCAAATCTAAGATACATGCAGAAGCTGAAGCCCAAGCCAAGCCCACTGCCTAGGTTTGCCAACTTTGTAATATTTTAAAACTGGACACTCATGCAGGAGTGCTGGACCTCTTCTGCCCTGCCTCTTCCCCCCGAGGCCCTGCCCCCCATTTGGTCCTCTTCTCCCCTTCCACTGTTGCTCACTGCTCTTCCCCTCTTCCCTGCCCAGGTCAGGAGCAATTTGCCTGCTGGGAGCTGCAGCCGCCTGATGTGGGTAGGTGGCGGCCCCGGTTGAGTAGGGGCTGGTGCGGGTGATGACCTGGCACCTCCCCACCTCCCTCACCCGCAGTAACTGGACTTTGGGTGTCCAGTCAGTAGATCTGACCGGACACTATCAGATCCCCTTTTCAACCAGATTTTCTGGTCGAAAACCAGGCACCCGGCCACCTTACCACCGCCCGGGGCTCAAACTGAAGCCCGAACCCCACCACCTGGGACTGAAATCAGTGTCTCCTGAAAGAGGTACAATAGTCTGGAAAGATTGTCAACCACTTGCTAGAGAGTAGATCACTCTTTATGAGCATTTGTTGTCTTCACTGTTGTAGCCGTGTCGGTCTCAGGATATTAGAGACACAAGGTGGGTGAGGTTATATCTTTTATTGAACCAACTTCTGGTAGTGAGAGAGACCAGCTTTTGAGCTACACAGAGCTCTTCTGTCTCTGTCTGAAGAAGAGCTCTGTATGGCTCAAAAGTTTGTCTCTTTCACCCACAGAAGTTGATCCAATAAAAAAATTGGACCTCACCCATCTTGTTTCTTTCTGAGCATGTCATTTCTAGCCATGTGTAAGGGCACGAGCTGTAATTCTTGGGTAAGCCATACACAATAGAGATGGGCGATCCAGGGACAGGAAGTAGTTTGGAGCTGTGCGATACTGTATTGTACTGACACCAATGTAGAATGGTCATTAGTGCCAGGATGTGATTACCTCTGCGATCTTGGAGGGGCTGTTGCAAACCACAGTGGGGCTCCAAGCAGCCAGAAATTCCTTGTTCCTCTGGTCAGTCCATTCCACATTCTTTCTGTCCAACTGTGCAACTGAAATACATGTTAATAACACTCTTAACTTTCCATTCTGCTTCCTGGCTTCTGCTCTCATCCCCCTTTGTTTGGCCCTGATCCAGGAAAGCATTTAAACACGTACATTATTCTAAGCAGATGAATAATCCCAGGGACTTCCGTGGGACTACTCGCCTGATGAAAGTTACAGATGTGCGTAAATGTTGTGCTGGATCAGGGCCTTGACCCCCAGAGTAAAGTGGCTCTATCAAGTGGTGACTGGAATCTAGCCAAAACACTTCAGTGGCATAGAAGTGGATTAACACAGTCATGAATCGAGCCCCAGATTTGGATCCAGATTTCCAACAGCCATCAAAGTTCTGGGGCGTTCGGGGTACAGGCATCTCGAACTGATCTAATTGGTCTGATGGCGTTTAATCCCCTATCATCGTGTCCTACTGACCCTTCCCATTTCCACTGACGGAATGAGCTCTACCAGTCTCAGTTTGCGGTAACATCTGTTGCCTTTCTCTGTATTGCCCCCCTCCCCTTTCCTTTCTTTGAAAGTCAGGGCTAGAATTACGGGATGACTATCAGACGCTTGTTTCTAGGTCCACAAAAAAACCAGCACTCTGTTCAAAGGAACGTAAGGAATAAATACCGAGCCAGATGCTCTATTTCTTACTCAGGCACTATCCTGAACGGGAGCTTTGCCTGAGGAAAGTCTCTAGCATTTAGCTCCCAGGAGGGGGATTCAGATGCTCATCAGTGCTTCTCTTACTCTTTTGGCGCCACGCAATAGAGACGAGGTAATGAACAGCCTCTGCTGCCTTTGAGCCGATCGCCTTGACGGGATCCCCACAGCGGATCCCCAGCACTGCAACCAGGTGTCCGAGCCTGGTGAATGGAGACGCTTCCTAATTGTACAAAAGAGGAGAGGAGGAATCCATTACCACTGCAGGTAAAGCGGGTTGTGTCTCCTAGGCAAGGAGTCTATATCCACACAGTCCCTTTCTATAATGGGGCGTGATCCTCAGCTCTCCCTCTTCAGAAGAGGCTTGGGAGCCAGAAGAAGAATATAGGGCTCGATCCCGCACCACAGACGTTCACTGGAGTTTTGCCACAGACGTCAGTGGGAGCAAGATCAGGATCATAATGATCTGTAACGGCTGAGGTGGGCTGGAATGGAGAGGCCTCTTCCTGCAGCTCCACAAGAGGAAAGTATCCCATGGTACTAGGTGAGGAATGGAGGCAAACAGGGAACCAGCTGGGGATGAAATGTCTTCAGTCTCTAGGATTTTGAAATCTCTTTTCTCTGAAATTCATTAGATCCAACCATAGAAAAACCCGTTCTTCCTGTGCCCCTTGTTAGCTGCCTTTCCTGCATTGGAAAGAGGTGGCCTATTCCTCCAGGGCACTGGATTTATTTTCCAAGTGTATCAGACGCCAACCCATCTCAGTCAGGATGATGGACGAGCAACGAGATCGTTTTTTCCTCCGCCTATTAGGGAGCATTGCATTGTGGGGCCCATCAACATACTTCTAAGCAGGAAGTTTCTTTGGCGTGGGAGAGTGCCCTGTAGGTCTAGTTTGCAATCAGATCACTAGAAGTCAAGAGTTACTCACATCCAGTTTGACTTCTGTGGCCACGAAGTTTAGGAGCAGTATGCTGCTCCATACAGCCCTCTCCCGCAGGCAATCTTTCCTGGACTGCATCCAGGAGTCCATGAGCTGCAGGAAAAACAAGAGAGGTTAAAAATAACAGGGGGAAAGGGTGTATACAAGTGATCCCCAAAGGATAATCTTTATTCTGGCTGAATCATCTCACTCTTACAGATACAGGCTGCGTCTGCTTTGTGCAGACTCAAAATACACATGGAATTCTTCTCTTCGAACGAAAGCAAAGTGCATTTCTCTCTGAGGGCCCAGTCACACACCCGCTGAAGTCAATGAAAGTTTTGACATTGATCTAAGGACCGATCCAATGCCCATTGAAGTCAACGGAAAGGTCCCCATTTGATTTCAATGAGCATTGGATCGAGCCTTTAATGGATGCAGGATTGGGTCCTATGTAAGGAAGGGAAGGGCCAAGTCTTCTCTGGACAAGCCACACAATCCAGCATTTCATTCAGCAAAATAAGAGCAGCTGGAGGAAAACTTCTATCCTTTCATGATTGCAGACTTTGGGCCAGCCCTCATGCTCTGTAGTTAGCGGCAGTCTTGGTTCCCATTGCACCCATTGGTTCTCACTGTGGGACAGCTGGAGCTGGGAGTTCTGTGGAGGCCAGGTGCCAGCCCTCACAGGGGACTAGAGTCCTGTCAGCGACCCCTCCAATTGCATGAGGAGTGGCAATGATGGGCAGTAAAGGGAATAACGTCCTCATTTGGAAAGGACACTGTGATGTAAGGGCCACCAGGAGACAGGAAAGAAACTGAGGGTAACAATGGAGGAGATTGTCAGACCTCACAGATGGAAATAGAAGACTCCCCCATGCTACATGAACCTTGTCACATATGCCCTAATAGGAGAACCCTGTGGAGATGGGGCACTCCGTTCTTTCCTTAACTCTCCTTTCCCTCACAAGCTCTTAACAAGACTTTCCTGTTCCTCTTCCCTACCTTACCATCCTCCAACCGGCATCTCCAGACCCTGTTTACCTGCAAGATCCTCTCTAGCTCAGCCGGAACTGGATTTTCTAAAATCAGACTCTGGAGCATCTCGTTGAGGGTCTGCAATGTTCCAATGAAGAGGTCCTGAAAGGAGGGGGAACTGTTATGCTCAGCGCCACAAAGCTGTGGATTATACAAATAATTTATCTTATGGGCTTGAGGCAAGAATCACAGGGTGAAATTCTTTGGCCTGTATTATACAAGAAATCAGGCTAGATCAGGGGTGGCCAACCTGTGGCTCCGGAGCCATATGCAGCGCTTCAGAAGTTAATATGCGGCTCCTTGTATAGGCACCGACTCCGGGACTGGAGCTACAGGCGCCAACGTTCCAATGTGCCCGGGGGTGCTCATCAGGGGCGTAGCCAGGTGGAGGGAACAGGGGCAGTGGGAAAAAAAGGCGCCACCTGCTGCGGCGCTTTTACTGACAGGGCGGCGCTCCGGGTCTTCGGCACCTCGGCGGCGGGACCTTCACTCGCTCTGCGGGTCTTCGGCGGCACCTCGGCGGCAGGACCTTCACTCGCTCTGCGGCTCTTCGGCGTCATTTCGGCGATGAAGCTTCAGTGCCGCTGAAGACACCCAGAGCTAGTGAAGGTCCCGCCGCCGAAGTACCGCCAATACCCGGAGCACCGCCCCGTTAGTAAAAGCGCCGCAGCAGGTAGCGCCTTTTTTCCCCTGCTTCCGGGTGAGTAAAATGAAAAAGGCGCCACTTGTGCTCGGTGGGGGAGCGGCCGCTGCCCCGCTTCCACCCTAGCTATGCTACTGGTGCTTACTGCTCAACCCGACTCTGCCACAGGCTCTGCCCCCACTCCACCCCTTCCCGCCTCATCCCCTGAGCCTGCCGTGCCATCGCTCCTCCCCTCCAGAGCCTCCTGCACGCCACCAAACAGCTGATCGGGATGTGTGGAGAGGGAGGGGGAGGCGCTGATCAGCGGGGCTGCCAGAGGGCGGGAGGTGCTGGGAGTGGGGTGGGGGAGCTGATGGGGGGCTGCTGACATATTACTGTGGATCTTCAGCAATGTACATTGGTAAATTCTGGCTCCTTCTCAGGCTCAGGTTGGCCACCCCTGGGTTAGATGATCTAATGGTCCTTTCTGGCTTCCAAGTCATAAACCAATAGAATTTATAGTTCAGACCTTGTCCTAAGACAAGGTCTATAAAAATAAGGCCAGATCCTCAATGAGTGCATATTGACATAGCTCCATCAGCGGGCGTGAAACTACACGGATTCATACCAGCGAAGGGTCTGGCCCATACTTCTTGTGCAAAATAGTTGCTAAATAATTAGCTACTTCACTTATTCAATAATGTGGGTGCCCTGAGCGCAAGAGAAACCGTATTTAGCTTTGTTCTGGGCAGTGAACCCTTCAGGAATCTCGAGAAAACTAGCCTCATGTTTCAACTGATATTGGCCTGCCGTGATTCAAAGCTGTGCTCTTGACAATCACCCAGAAAGCCAGAAGCATCGTTATATCCCTGCCTCATTTCCATTATAAACCAAAGGAAACTGATAACAGAAAGACATCTGCAGTATAAATAACCCTTTTCTTATAATTGATCTTCCAAATCATCCCCCAAACCTGATGTAATGAATTCATCAATGCCTCCCTTGGGAAGATAACATGCAGCAAAGCCCTTATCAGAGAGTAAGGAAACTGTTATAGCAAAAGAAAGTCCTACATTGAAATGAGATTTTTTAACATTAGAAATAAATATCACTTTAATAAATATATCACCTTGTCTTTGCAGGAGTGCCGCCAGCTTTTCTGCTCCCCTAGGCGGCGGAAGGTCCCGCCCCGAAATGCCGCCCCCACAGAGGTGGCGGAAGGTCCCGCCACCGAAATACCGCTGTGGTCGCCACCCTCCAAATTGTAGCGCCCTAGGCGACCACCTAATGGGTTGCGCCGGCCCTGTGTCTTTGCCCTTTACTCCTCTGGGTCTTAGATACTATTCACTCCAATGATTTGGTTAGAGAGAGCATATGTGAGCATGCGGGATGTGAGGCAAATTAAGTGTTCTAAATTCTATTGACTTTGGTAGTGAATTTGGTCCAGTGTCCGTAATTTCTCTCCCCTCAACTTTAGGGCCATAAATGGCTTTTCAGAATTAAAAAGCACAGGCACTGAAAGCCTTAGTAACTCTGACAGTACGGGTCAGATGTTTAAAGATTTGCCACCATATTTACACCCACAATTTGCAGGCTCAGATTTGCTCCTACTGGTCTTTTCACCCGTCAAGTTGATCACTTCAATGCCAAAGTACTGGATTTAGGTGTGAAATCAGGTATTTCAGGTGCCCACGTGAGCTAAGGTGTAACTGCAAATAATTGCAGGTCAAAAGTAGGGACTAAAGTAAAGTTCAGGCTGAAAATTTGGCTGTATCAAGTGCCGCGGGACCCCAACTTTATTCAGCCCCTTCATGCAAGAGGACCTAGCTGTGGGAGGTGCCACACACCAGAAATACCTGGTCAGTGATCGAACAATAGCCAGCCCCATTTCTGGGGCAAGCACTAAGTACATTTTCCTCATTCCACATGCCTCATTTTAGCTTCACCACCCAGATTGGGATCCCCAGTAGTTCCCTAATAAATTGAAAATGGATGGATCATTTTCATAATTGGGAATGTGGCAGCTACTTGCTGTATGCATGGGACGAATGATCAGGGCCACGTCACCGGGGCTAAAGTCCCCAACTGATACTCCACAATGGCGTTCCATGAGAAATTTCGCTGACAGTGTAGTCACATATCACCAATATGGGCCCAAAGTAAGTAACAGGAAGCCATTCTTGAGTTACCTTTGTGTCCTGGGCGCTTGTACCCCTGATTACTCCTTGCGCCTGCAATGTCGTTAGAAGTGGCAGGGAAAACACGCTCTTGAGGAATGTTCTCAGCAGGACCCTTCTCTGGTGGGAGCCCATGGCCTTCACCACATGCTTTTTGCTGGTAAAAGGAAGAAGCCTGGATTGGACTTTGAGGTGCTGAAGCGTAACGGAGGCATCAGATGGTGAGGACATGAACTGAGGGTTATGCTGAAGGAGCATGAGACTAAGAGACATCTGGACTATACAAGAGAACAAGATCATGTGAACAGTAACAATGTAGAAGAGTAAGACACTGGCAAAGATTAACAGAATACAGGAAAAGCACGGGAGGGCAGGGACTGGTGACCCGAATAGTAAATCTGGCTCAGAAACGCTACAGAAGTGAGTGAAGGAAATGACTCAGCTGACACCTCCAGAAAGAAAATCATCTCAAAATGTCTGCAGAGACTCTTGGCTTTGAATCACATGTGGAGTAAAGAGGATTACAATGTTACTGGGTAGAAAATCATCAGTCAGCCATGCAATAGTCCCCCAGCTCCTCCCCAAAGAGTCCTCAGCATCTAAGGAGAAAAAGGCACCAAGTGAGGGACTGCTATTGGCAACTCTGGTCCCACCGAGCATGGAGTGAGAAGCCAGGTGTGAAGGCTGGGCAGTTAAATGAGAAGTCACGTTACCTCAGTTCGATAATGATGGCCATGGCCTGGAGCCGTATGGTGCTGGAGAGAGAGTCCCGGGGTTCTTTCTTAATCATCTCCTGTAAGTCACAAAGGGGCAAACATAGTAAATGAGACACAAGTGCTCCCAGCATCAGTCCTACTCCCTCACACATTCATTGAGGAGGTTATACAAAGCCCTGGCATCACAGCTAACTCTGGAGGCCTCAAAAAAGGCTAAATTAGCCACAGGCTTCTCCGGAGTCTCCAATAAATCCCCAGCTAAAAGAACATCAGATATTCCAAAAGTAACAAGGAGCCCAGCCAAAACCCAGGATCTTCCTTTCTGATTGAAGAGCTCCCAGATCATGAAGCTACTCAGCCAGTGGTGTTGTCCAAAGGGATCTCATCCGTTTCTACCCAGCCACAAATTCACTCACTCATTTCCTCATCCATCTCTGTCCACTCATCTCCTACTTCCCACCAACTAGCATCCTCTCTCTGTCCATTCACACTAATATTTCCAGTCAATCAGCACTGACCTCAATTTTACACACTGAAATAATTGCTTCAGTGTATACAACAAAGTTCTTTACAACTCTCCAGAGTCCATGGACCCTAGCGTGGGTTTAGCAGCTAAGTATTCTCCACAGTTCATCCATCTTTTCCAACCAACAACACGGACCCTGTGTATATTATTTACTCACCACTATGGCTCCGGCAGTGTCTGATGCAAAGTTGTGAATAAAAAAGTCAGGCATGTTATGCCAGTCGATGCTCTTGCTGAGAACAAACAAGAGTCTTAAGAAACATTTTTTCATAATGAAATCCTACACCAAAATGAGAAAAAATATATATCAGGGTGAAAGGGATTTAGATAGAGAACATCATCGGGTAGAATATTCTACCTTCATTCAAAACCCCTCCACACGGAACACCTGGTAGATAAATTAACAATGTTGCAGAGCAATGAATAGTCAGGATCAGAAATCGTGGTGAGTTGAGGATGATGATGTATCCGGGTAGCACCTACAATATACTGGGCTCTGTCTGCAAACAAAGGAAGACACAGGCCCAGCTCCCAAGAATTGACAGTCTAAGAAGGGTTCTGATGGCTTCCAGCAGAATGTTGGCTTGTGTAGGACCTGACTGTGTGAGCTACTTGTTCAGAGAAGGGCTGGATCAAGGAGAACAAGCAGAACAGCAATGGGACTCCATGTGGAGGACTCCACACAGGGCCTGTTTTCTGTAGGACAAGTAGCCAGATGTAGCGTGACCATGTGTAATAAATGAAGGGGGGGCTCCCTTTTATGAACACCCAGCCAGCCAGTTAGCTATAAAGTCCCTCTTGGTGGCTGTTCTCTGCTTGCTTTACCTGTAAAGGGTTAACAAAGTTCCCCAGCTAAAGGAAAAGGAGTGGGCACCTGACCAAAAGATCCAATGGGAGGGCTAAAACTTTTTAAAATGGGGAAAAAACTTCTCTTTGTCTGTGTCTGTTCTCTGGAGATGGGACACGGAGCAGCAATTCTGTGTAAGGCTGGAACCAGGTATGAAAATTCATCTTCCATACCGAGAAAAATCATTGGACAGGGAATGTTTAACTAGACGCGATCAGGTTTATTTCTTTATTTTGGCTTGTGGATCTCCTCTGTGCTAACCCCAGATACTTTTGTTTTGCTTGTAACCTTGAAGCTGAACCTCAAGAGAGCTATCTTGATGCTTAATTTTTGTAATTGTTTTCTTTTAAGATCTAGCAAAAAGCCTAAGTTCCAGATGTACTTTCTTCCTTTTTGTTTTTAACAAAATTTACCTTTTTTAAGAACAGAATTGGATTTTTGGTGTCCTAAGAGGTTTGTGCATGTTGTTTAATTAGCTGGTGGCAACAGCAGATTTCCTTTGTTTTCTTTCTCAGCTCTTCCCTGGGGGGGGTAGGGGGAGAGATTTGAAAGGGCTTGAGGATACCCCACAGGGAAGAATTCCCAAGTGCTCCTTCCTGGGTCAAGGTGTTTTTTTGCATTTGGGTGGTGGCAGCGTTTACCGAGACAAGGTCAGAGAAAAGCTGTAACCTTGGGAGTGTAATACAAGCCTGGAGTGGCAAGTATTGATTTTTTAAATCCTTGCCAGCCTCCACCTTCTGCACTCGAAGTGCCAGAGTAGGGATTCAGCCTTGACACCATGTGTATAAGCGACAAAGCTGGACCCATTTGTTTTGTCAGTGAAGGTCTAAGGGTACGTCTTCACTACCTGCTGGATCGGCGGGTAGTAATCGATCTCTCGAGGATCGATTTATTGTGTCTCGTCTAGACGCGATAAATCGATCCCCGAACGCGCTCCCTGTCGACTCCGGAACTCCACCAGAGCGAGAGGCGGAAGTGGAGTCGACAGGGGAGCCGCAGCCGTCGATCCCGCGCTGTGAGGACCCGAGGTAAATCGATCTAAGATATGTCGACTTCAGCTACGCTATTCTTGTAGCTGAAGTTGCGTATCTTAGATCAATCCCCCCCCCCCAGTGTAGACCAGCCCTGAGAGAGGAGCAGTCGCCAGGGGAGACCTTGGGTGGAAATGTCTCGTCCTTGAGTCCAACGGATAGTGTGAGGCAGGGGAGTAGCCGGGCAAGAATCTACTGAAACTAGCACAGAGTGGTGGGAAATCCCTGCAAATCAAGGATATCACTGACAAACGGGGCATGAGATCACCAAAGAGTTTGTGGGATGTATCTGGAGAAGGCATCCAGAGGCTGGATTGTCTGGAGTAAGTGAAAGAAGAAAGGTTGAGTGCTGTAGGCAAAGGGTTTGAAGAGAAGTCAGACCCTATGTGATAAACCTTCTGGGATGTCCCAGGCTGGGTCAGGTGGGACGGACAGCATGAGGGGACACTAGTTTACAGATTAGATGGAGAAGGTTTATACCTCTTTGTTACTATTGAAGTAGTCAACAGTGTTTCTCCATGATTCCAGCAAGAGCATGGCTCCCTCCATAGCACAGCCATGCTGCTCACGTCCACTTTCATCCGCCTCCCAAATAGTCTCCATGCACGAGATATCTGGGACTAATAAGAAAGAAGGAATGACAGAAAGAAAGAAATTACTACCATTGCTGGTTAAAGGGGAACGAACGCGCTCTGAGGTGTCATTCATGGACTGATTGGTGCCCAAAAGACAGTTCATTTAAACCAAAGAAAGGACACGGTCTGTCTGTCTTGGGGTTGTATACTGCTGCCCATCACCATGGTATCTGGGCTCCTTCCAGCTAAAATCAATGAGCAATAGCGAAGTTCCTAGTGGAAAGCTTGGCGTCACTGGCACATCTCCCTTTTTGGGGTAAGATATCTCTGCTCTGGGTAGGGTTATCTTTTGTTTGTTGGCTTGATTGGTTTGATTCCCACCGCTTGTTTTGAATAGGGCTAGACATCTATATCCTGCTTGAGCAGGGGAGAAGTGAAGGAAACTGTGATGCTGGTGAAATAAGCCACTGACTCTCAAAGCAAGAGAGATTGGTGTGATCAAAATCAGAATCAAATTGGGGATTCCTTAAAAAACAAAAACAAAATAAGAGAGACCCAGAATGAGGTTCCTTTGCACTTCTATGGAGTTTTTCAGTGGAGGATCTCCAAATGGCTTTTAAAGGTGGGCCGGTATTATTACCACCATTTTTATGGCTGGAGAAACCATGGCACAGGGAGGTGAAGTGACTGGCTCAGTCAAACAGCAGGTCACTGGCAATGCTGGGAATAGAAGATAGTTCTCCTGACTCCAGTCACATCCTCTACCCCCTTTATTTCTTGGATAAATGTTATTGATTCATTACACAATAAATATCTTGTGCTCTCCAATTGGACATGAATGAACACAGACCCAAAGAAATACCAGGACTCGCTGTACTGTATAGGGCCAACCAAATAATAGATTTGTCCGATAGCATGAACATTAGCCAGCCAAATATGGCTGAATAGGACTGGCTGATGCTCTTGCAATTAGGATTCAGTTCACATATCCTGCTTTGCCGCCGTCAGCAGCATGGGAAAGCAACTAGGAGCTCGTGATGGGTGGAACAGCCAGGATAACATCCTCCCAAGGGAAGTGGTGAAAGCCCCATTGCTTAAGTCTGTGGTTTTCAGGTTGGCCACTTATTCAAAGTCAAAGAATTTCACCTTTACACTCACTATAAGAGTTAGAAATGTGTCATTGCTAACAACGTTAGCCCTACAGAATTCACCTGCACGTGTGTTGTGAGAGGTTGGCCAAGAATATTTGACCTTGAAGGGTAAAGGTGTGCAGGGAGTGGGGGAGCAAGATTATTTTTGCTTTAGGTCATAATACAATTTTCAATGCCTCCTGACTCCCTTGATTGCTCTGTGGAATCATCTGGGGTCAAGACCCACTGTTTGAGAAACGTTGGCTAAAGACATTTAAAACTAGACTGGACTAAACCAGGGCTCAGCATGGGATGGGCCGCGGTGGCCTGGCATATTGGCTTCTTTTTTCTAATGCCTTTTTGTTCTGCAGCATCTAAGCTTTCATTGAGAAACAATGTAAGTCTCTAGCTGTTATTTAAAATTTTTATTACAGTAATGCCTACGGGCTCTCCAAGAGCAGGGCCCTATTGTGGAGAGGCACCAGCTGGGCCCAGAGTGAGTGTGGGAGTGTTTCCTTTGCACACTTCTGGGTGCAGAGGCGTGGCCACACCTAGGCCCCATTTTAGTCCCTCCCCATTCCTCCTTATGGTTCCTGAGAGAGATGTACCTGCCAGAGCAGTGGAAAGAGGCCTTAGTGTAATGAGAACCAGGCTCTAGGATCCAGAAATAGGACTCCCATTCCAACCCAGGTATTGGGCTAGTCAGTCATCCCTAGTGTTGTATTGTTCTGCCTGCTCCAAGCAATGACTTCACTACAAGGGTAAGAAAGAGAAGGGAGAGCAGTGTGTGGTGGAGAGAAATAGAAACTGCCCTTCCTCTTCCAGCAGCCAGAGGTTCCCAGAGAAATACAGGCTCTGGGGGCATCATCACCTCCACCAGTGTTGGAGAGCCTTAGAAATACAGGGGTCTGACCGTCACCCGGGTCTAGTGTTTGTATCAGGGCTTGTAAGTATTGTGTTCACACTGGGGATGGAAGGACCTCACGGAGATCCAGCATTTACCAAACTGGTCCTGATTCAGAAACACTGTCTCCTGTCATTCCAGTCTCTGGGAGATTCCGGGTTGATTAGTACTGGGACTGATTACTGCTAGCTCATTATTTATTTGCCAAGCTCCAGCAGTGATCTCTGCCCCCCGTGGAGAACAGAGGGCTGCCCTCGAGCTGCATGCAGACTCAGCCATGGAAGAGCGCCGTCCATCCACTAGCAAAGCCATGCGGCCACATCTATTTGTTCTCCCCTCCTCCACTTTTTCCATGTTTTCCCCCCTCACTCTTTGTGCCTTGTCTTCAGTTTCCCCTAAGTGGAACACAAACCCAAGAGCCTTTGGGATCACTGCAAATCTTTGAACACATGGGGGTTGAGACTGAGTTTACCTCCCTTCATTCCCACCCCTTAGCGCATCCTTAGCCTTTCCTTTTACCTGTAGTGACAGTTCGGGGATATCGCGTCTTGCTTCTCTTCGCTTTTTGGCAGATTCGCTTTAGACACCTTAGGATGGGCCCACTCTGCTTAGGAACGACCTTGGTTGGGCCATCTTGAGTATCTTCTCGAGCCAGCTCCGGCTCACGCTGACTCCCACTGGAATGTTCCTCTCTTCCCAAGGTGGACGTGCCCTCAGCTGCCGCGTCCTCCTCCTTCTCCTCCCTTGGCAAGCTGTGCACGTCCATTCTGCAACAAGTCAGGAAGGGTGGCCAGTTTTGTTTCAGTCGATCTTATTGTCTGCGGGACAATTTCCAGCCTGAAGCTAGTGAGAATGTGTGCGTCGTCCTCCGGCTAAAAATGTGAGCCACAGACAGCAGAGCCCGAGAACTGGGGCCCAGATCCTCAAAGGTATGGAGTTTCCTAACGTCCATGGAAATCAATGGCAGTTAGGAGCTTAAATACCTCTGAGAATCTGGGCCTGGGACCCTGCACCCCCTGCCAATCCCCCCACCAAGTGTATCTCTACACTTGCAGCTGGGGGTGTGATACCCAGCTCACATACACATATTCGCACTGGCTTGCTAAAATAGCACTGTAGCAAGGATAGCATGGACAGCGGTCAGAGGGGCTAGCCACCCCAAGTACAACCCCACCCAGACCCTATGAGTACGTACTCCGGCGGCTAGCCCAAGCCACTGCCTGAACTGTCGCAGCCACGCTGCTATTTAACACGCTAGCTTGATGACAGCTAGCGCAGGGATGTCTCCTCAAGCAGGGAATCGCACCCTGCTTGGTCCTGCCTCAGCGTAGGGGGCTGGACTTGATGTTTTCTTGAGGAGCCGTCCAGCCCCACAGTTCTGTAATTCTACAAAATGAGAAGTAGCTGGGGCCAGATTAAAGGTTGGTGACAGAACCTCAGTTGAGAATTGCCTTCCTTTTTAGCATGTAAATGCTCAGCTGTAATGAATCTAGTTCTTTTAAATACAGAAATAAATCCTCGACTCAAATTGTGTATTAGCAAAGGTTTGGGGGTTCCTTTTGGAACTTTGTTGTTTTAATAAAGTCAATAAATATACTCAAAACTATGCAAAGGATAAGCAGTGTGGTCTAATGGTTTGAGTATGGGACTGGAAACCAGAAATAGATTTCTCATCCTGGCTTTGCCACTCACTCACTGTGTGATGCTGGGCAACTCATGTCCCGGCCCCGTGCCTCAGTTTCCCCATGTACCAAAAAGGGATGATACTGACCCTTCTGTACCTCCCAGGGATGAGGAAGGTTACTTAGTTAATGTTTGTAAAGAGAAAAGAGGCGACAAAACTAATCTGACACAATGACGGCACCAAGAGTGGAATTATAAAGCACCTAAAAATCCAAACAAATATATATGTATCACAATATTTGCCAACCCAAAATTCAGTTATGGTGCTTCTAAAAAAACCCACATTGAACACTGTCCATCGCATACGCGTTTCATTTGAATAATACATTTGTTGAGTCAGATCCGCAGCTGCTGGAAATCAGAATACTTCATTCAAGTCAATGGAGCTGTCGATTTATAGCAGCTGAAGATCTGGCCCATAAAACCCAACACATTTTAAGCCCGAAGTTTACTTGCTTTAGAAGTTGGGACTCTTAACTAATTTCACAATCATTGGTTTCCTCCAATACTTGAGCTATGAACAAAGATGGAGAAAGAAGTTCACAAAGCTAAGATTACAGGCTTGATGGTCATCAATCAATATCACAATATACTTCTTAGTCTAGTGGGCAACACAAAGTTTAGCTGTATTCAAGATATCACATTGTGCTCCAATATTACTTAAATCCTCTGTCAAAGATTTAAATTTTAATCTACATGCTTGCACTCAGGGGAGGCTCTAGCTTTTTTGCCACCCCAAGCACGGCAGGCAGGCTGCCTTCGGCTGTGCCCCTGCGGGAGGTCCGCCGGTCCCGCAGATTCGGCGTACCCGCCGCCAAATTACCGCTGAATCCACGGGACCGGCAGACCTCCCACAGGCGCACCGCCGAAGGCAGCCTGACTGCCGCCCTCACAGCGACCGGCAGGGCACCCCCCGCGGCTTGCCGCCCCAGGTACGCGCTTGGAGCGCTGGTGCCTGGAGCTGCCGCTGCTTGTGCTCCACTGGAGACAGCAGGAAAAATTACAGCTCTTCACATTCATTGCAAAATTTCATTGCACTCTCCAAGGCTCTGGATTTTAGTGGGATGTAAGAGGTACATGACTTTTTGCTGACCCTCAGCCCGGGGGGGAGAATTGCACCCCCAAAAGCATTAAAGAGCATGTATATGTATCTCCTCATTCCTTCCTAATCCTGGAAAATTGTAAACATTGAAATGGGCAGCGCAAAACCAAAATGATCTGCCATAGTGGGGAAAGGAAATGTTATTCTTCATCCAAGATGGAGAATTATGGAGAATCAACTTGAAGGCAGATTTTAAGGGCCATGTCTCGAGCCCAATTGCTGCCTCTCATGCCAGCTGTGAGGGTGAGGCCACAGAATGGGGATCAGCTTCCCTAAATCTCCAGGAACTGAAATGGAAATCCCCTACTGTCCATTCTGCACCTGGAGGAAATAATGCCACAGCAAAGAGCCTCTCCTTTCCACACTCTGCTGCTGGGACAGCAGGAGCCATCTTTTTATTGGGCCTATATCTGGGCCTGATCCAAGCCCATTGAAGTTAGTGGGCGACTCCCCTGATTGTGTCCTCTGGGGTCTGTGCGTATGGAGCTCGTCTACAGATGAATGGAGGCCTGGAACAGAACCCACTTCCTTTCATTCTCCACTTCAGGGACAAGGACCCTGTGTGAGATCCCAGAACAGGGTCCCAGAGAGGGATCAGCGGAAGAGACTCCCAGAGGGGGCAAGTCTTTCTAGGGATCTCAGTGATCTCCGGAAGTCCCTGCTGGGTTAATGAAATATAATCTTAACATGCAGCCTTATCAACTCTGGAGTTATTCCCTATCTGCCACAATTTTTACAGCTGAACTAAAGAATTGAGTGTAAGAGAGAGGTAGGGCACAAGTAGCCCCTGATCAGACAGCTGGATTCCCTCCTGGATTCTGTTAGGATGGCACTTTTCATGCCAGAGCGAGAGAGACATAAAATGGAACAAAAGCCCAGATTCTCAAAGGTATTTAGGCTCCTAACTCCCATGGATTTCAGTGGGAGTTTAGTGCCTAAATGCCTTTGAGGTTCTGGGCCAAAAAAACAAATTTAATTTGGTGACCCTTTTCAAACAGAATTTAAGCAAAGTGGGTCTCTGTTGGTCAGAGGTAGGACAGCCATGGGGAGTAAGAAAGCCCACTTACTTTTTTCCCCTCAGTAATAGATTAGATCTTGGATCTGAAATCGACTTTAGCCACCACAATACCCAGCCTCTCCTTCTGTCCAAGTAAAAGCAACTGACACTGAGGGCCAACTGAGCCAGTGTTCAAATCACAGCATAGTGAGGTCACACTGCAGCACTTATGTCATTGTTGCCATGAACACGGGCAGGTAATAAAGGAAGGACCAAGGGTTGTTAACCATATAAGCGACATAAAATATTATGGAGGTGCCTGGTGGCGACTCCAGTTAAGGTTAAGGTTTTGTCTAAAATGGGGCATAAATTCCTGCTTTTCCCTATGAGCAGGTGGTTAACCAGTATGGATTAACGTTTACTCTGACCTTTACTCAATCAGGGAGTTAGGCTCCTAACTCCCATGGATTTCAGTGGGAGTTAAGTGCCTAAATACCTTTGAGGTTCTGGGCCAAAAAAACAAATTTAATTTGGTGACCCTTTTCAAACAGAATTTAAGCAAAGTGGGTCTCTGTTGGTCAGAGGTAGGACAGCCATGGGGAGTAAGAAAGCCCACTTACTTTTTCCCCCTCAGTAACAGATTAGATCTTGGATCTGAAATCGACTTTAGCCAGCACAATACCCAGCCTCTCCTTCTGTCCAAGTAAAAGCAACTGACACTGAGGGCCAACTGAGCCAGTGTTCAAATCACAGCATAGTGAGGTCACACTGCAGCACTTATGTCATTGTTGCCATGAACACGGGCGGGTAATAAAGGAAGGACCAAGGGTTGTTAACCATATAAGCGACATAAAGTATTATGGAGGTGCCTGGTGGTGACTCCAGTTAAGGTTAAGGTTTTGTCTAAAATGGGGCATAAATTCCTGCTTTTCCCTATGAGCAGGTGGTTAACCAGTATGGATTAACCTTTACTCTGACCTTTACTCAGTCAGGGAGTTAGGCACATAAATACCTGCAAAACTCTGGGCCCAACTGCCACTCAGAACTCCCCCTGAAGATGGTGGCCTCATTGGTTCTAACTGTCGACATTCCTATGCTGCTCATAGACATTGTGGATGCTCCATCCAGCTGGATGGTGTACACAATGATACCATCCAAGTAGAAGAAACATCTGCTTAAGTCATTAATCTCTGAGAGGCAGCAGGTCCCTGGGTCATCCCAAAAAGCTGAACTGAACTATAATGACGCAGCCCAATAGTGAAGGTTATCTTTATGCAGAACTTCCGTAAGAGAACCTGGCAATATCCACTGGGCAAATCCAAAGTAATGGATTCCTGAGCACCCCCAAATTGGTCCAGAACATCATCAATCTGTAGGATTGGCGGTGTATGTTTTTTGTAACAGTATTTAGCTGTCTAACAACCCCACAAAAGCAGTGTACTTTATCTTCCCTTGTGACTAGAAAAATTGGTGATGTCCATGAGATGGCCAAATCACTCTCTTTTTGACCTGTAACAGGTTTTCTACTGTCTTGGCACAGCTGTGCAAGAGGGTCTCTGTTTATGGGGTGTACATCTCGATGTATCGATATAGTGCTGTCAAATGAGCCCATCCCAGCTTGGCGGTAAGTCCTATAATTAAGATGCCTTTGTAACTGGACAAAAGGATATTCACATCCTCCAAGGGCACTGTTGTATCAGTCACAGAAGATGAAATTGATCCATTGGTGTTAGTGTGTAAGGAAGGTGTTTGGAGGAGGCCATGGGGAAGTAGCCCAGGGAGTTGTAGCTGTCATGCAGCTGTTACAGGAGGCACTATAGACAGCTGCAGTCCACAGGGCCCTGGGCTAGAACCTGGAGTAGAGGGCGGGCCTGGGTTCCCCCCAAACCTCCCAATTGATCTGGACTGTGGGTTCTTCCAGAGGGGAAGGTCTCTGGGCTGTTCCCCAACTCAATGGTGAATCTCTGAGGCGAGAAAATCTGCCAATAAGCGCAGGACCCACCAAGATAGAGGAGGAACTTTGTCACACCTGGTACATATCAATTTCTTTGTTAAATTGATGACTCATATAAGCTTGCAGCGTCCAGTGGGCATAACTGGAAATTGCAAGACAGAGGTTCCTAGGGTTGGGTCTGGGGCTGGAGATATTGGCTAGTGTCATTCGGTTGCACGATCCAAGCAGCAGCTTGCTAAAAGTGCTCACTCATGTAGTTGGGAGCAGGTTACATGCTAGATGTTGTGCATGAACAGTCCAGGAGTGGGGGTTCTCACAGCAAAGCAGGGTAAGGCTGGTTCCCAGAGTTGAGGATTGGAGTGACCTAGCAAATCACCGGTCCAGATAACACCATGGGAACGTTACACATCCCATCACAGCTTCTATAAAAACAGATATCACATAGAACTAAATAAGATCATTATTACAAAAGACAGAGAGAAAACAACACAGGACATCAAGCAAAGTTATTACAATACTAGATTGTATCTTTGTATAATATTTATTATATAACAGATGCAAGTGTGCTGTATGAGTGCCGCATACAAACATAAACAGCTCTATTCATCTTTGATATAACTGATAAGTTAATGGACTCAGTGTTAAGCATCTCTATATAGCTGGGTTTTCCTTGAAAATATAGAAGACCCTCCACACATCTCTGGAGATATATGGCAATACAGGCCGTATATCAGAGGGGCGATTCAGGAGGAAGCTTAGTAGTGAAAATCCTAGCGGGTCTTCAGGCCAATTGTTTGGTTTTAAATCTGATCTTTCATTTTCCACCAGAAGCTTCCAGCATCCGCTGTAAGGAAAGTTTGGCCTTAACTATGGTCTAATTGTATAACCCTCACTCACGCTGATTATCTAGCTAACTACTGGTTTTACACTACTGCCCATCACCATAGTATCTGAGTAGCTTTCATGTAAAATCAATAGCAACTGCAGAGTCCCTAGAAGACATCATGGAGTCTCTGGATTGTACCTCACTACGCAGAGTCCCACTTGTTTCAACAAGACAACTTGTTTAGTACAAAAACAATGAGGAGTCTGATGGCACCTTAAAGACTAACAGATTTATTTGGGCATAAGCTTTTGTGGTTAAAAATAAAATAAATCTGTTAGTCTTTAAGATGCCACCGGACTCCTCATTGTTTTTGTGGATACAGACTAAAACGGCTACCCTCTGATACTTGTTTAGTACGACACTATCTCTGTGAGTAAGTGCGGCACAACTGGTCTCCTCATCGCAGTTTTATTTGCCTTTGGCTGAGAGTGCAGATCTTAGCTAAGTGCAATTGTTTCATATTTTTAACTCCTTGCTCAGACCCATCCTCCCAGATCTCAGGTGGAGTCATGTTAATGGTCACGATTAATATTTCTCATCAGTCATGGCCCTTGCTTCTCATCCTTTTCCCTGCCATAGAATCATAGAATATCAGAGTTGGAAGGGACCTCAAGAGGTCATCTAGTCCAACCCCCTGCTCAAAGCAGGACCAATTCCCAGCTAAATCATCCCAGCCAGGGCTTTGTCAAGCCGGGCCTTAAAAACCTCCAAGGAAGGAGACTCCACCACCTCCCTAGGTAACGCATTCCAGTGTTTCACCACCCTGCCACGCATTCTTGCTGTTTTTTTGAAGTCTCCCAGGCCGATGTCCATTATCCATGAGGTGCCTGCCCTCATGTTTCTTCATGTTGGCTGATACTTTGTCTTGGATGAACTGGTTATGATGCCAGCTTGTCTGGATGGCCCTTTAAATCAGCACTCCAACTCTAGAAAGTGCCAGACACACAGATGGTGGAACAATATTAATAATATCCATTTTTCCTTTGTTGCGATGAATTCATCCCAACGTCCTGTCCTTTTGTTTATTTATATAGGTTGATCAAAGGCACTCAGACTTCTGAGAGTACAAAACTGAAACACATTAGCTAAAGTAGCAAATAACAAATTGATCCAATGTTCGTTAAAGGACTGATCTAAAAATCCAGTAAATGTCTCAATAAAATCTGCACTCACCATAAAGATCCTTTCCTCTGATCACCATCACTTCCAGCAAATAAGTCTGCAATTGAAAACAGATGGGGCTTACAGTGTGCCTGGAAGGTCTACAAACTTGGGGTCTGTCAAACCCGCTGTGGGAGGACCAGCCTGTTCACCCAGCGGGGGGGTGGTTCTTAGTGAGGCAGCCTATTCCAGTACACCAACCATAGGACTAGGAGCCACCATGGTCCATCTGCATGACCCAAGTGTTCCCCTACACATGGAGAACCCTCAAGTGGCTGGTTAAACCAGTTTACAGCTGCTGTGTGTGGCTGGAAAGGCACAACACTCAGGTATATGGGTATGTCTGACATGACATGTCTAGTAGCCCCCTCAATGTACCAGACAATGTACAAACACCTGCAAAACTAGGAGATTATGACTCAGACCTTCAGATCAGTGCTGCTCCATTGAAGCTGAAGATGTGGCCCATTATTCTTATTTTATTTCTGTTTCATGTGTATTTTCCTTGTGTATCATTTTCTGCTCATATCAGGGCTTTCATCATCTCCTAGCCTCACAAAGAGCCCAATTATGCCACCTTCTACTACATCTGTCACATTCATTTACTACATTAAGTAGTAAATTACTCTGTAAGAGCCCTGGAGGGCCTGATTCAAAGCCCATTGAAGTAACTGGAAAGACTCCAAAATCATGTTGACTCTTCCCCAACAAATTATGTTCATCTGTGTGTCTGACAATTCTGTTCTTTACTAGAGTTTCAACCAGTTTGCCAAGTACTGAAGTCAGGCTTCCTGGCCTCTAATTGCCAGGATCACCTCTGAAGCCCTTTTTAAAAATTGGCATCCATTAGCTATCCTCCAGGCATCTGGTACAGAAGCTGATTTAAATGCTAGGTTACAGACTACAGTTAGTAGTTCTGAAAATTCACATTTGAGTTCCTTCAGAACTCTTGGGTGAATACCATCTGGTCCTGGTGACTTATTACTGTTTAATTTATCAATTTGTTCCAAAACCTCCTCTAATGACACCTCAATCTGGGACAGTTCCTCAGATTTGTCACCTAAAAAGAATGGCTCAGGATTGGGAATCTCCCTCACATCCTCAGCCGTGAAGACCGATGCAAAGAATTCATTTAGTTTCTCCGCAATGGCCTTATCGTCCTTGAGTGCTCCTTTAGCACCTCGATCGTCCAGTGGCCCCACTGATTGTTTAGCAGGCTTCCTGCTTCTGATGTACTTAAAAAAATTTTTTTTTTGCTATTACTTTTTGAGTCTTTGTCTAGCTGTTCTTCAAATTCTTTTTTGGCTTCCTAATTATATTTTGACACTTCACTTGACAGAGTTTATGCGTCTTTCTATATTTCTCACTAGGATTTAACTTCCACTTTTTAAAGGATGTCTTGTTGCCTCTCACTGCTTCTTTTACTTTGTTGTTTAGCCACAGTGGAACTTTTTTGGTTCTCTTAGTATGTTTTTTAATTTGGGGCATACATTTAAATTGAGCCTCTATTATGGTGTCTTTAAAATGTTTCCATGCAGCTTGCAGTGATTTCACTTTTTGGCCCTGCACCTTTTAATTTCTGTTTAATTAACTTCTTCATTTTTGTGTAGTGCCCTTTTCTGAAATTAAATGCTACCGTGTTGGGATGCTGTGGTATTTTCCCCACCAAAGGAATGTTAAATTTAATTATATTATGGTCACTATTACCAAGAGGTCCAGCTATATTCACCTCTTGGACCAGGTCCTGTGCTCCACTTAGGACTAAATCAAGAATTGCCTCTCCTCTTCTGGGTGCCAGGACTAGCTGCTCCAAGAAGCAGTCATTTAAAGTGTCAAGAAACTTTCTCTCTGCATCCAGTCCTGAGGTGACATGTACCCAGTCAATATGGGATAGTTGAAATTCCCCATTATTATTGAGTTTTTTTATTTTTATAGCCTCTCTAATCTCCCCGAGCATTTCAGTCACGATCACCATCCTGGTCAGGTGGTCAGTAATATATCCCTACTGTTATATTCTTATTGTTAGAGCATGGACTTTCTATCCAAAAGAGATTCTATGGTACAGTTTGGTTCATTTTTTTTTACTTCATTTTACTATGCTTCCTTTCATATATAGTGCCACACCCTAACCAGCACGACCTGTTCTGTCCTTCTGATATATTTTGTATCCTGGCATTACTGTGTCTCATTGATTATCCTTATTCCACCAAGTTTCTGTGATGCCTGTTATATCACTAATCTCATGCACGAGGCACTCTAGTTCACCCATCTTATTATTTAGACTTCTAGCATTTGTATATAAGGACTTTAAAAAAACTGTCCTTTTTTAGCTGTCTGCCATTACATGATGTCATTGAATGGGACTCTTTTTCAATTGACTGTTTCTCATCAGATCCTACCTGTATTTTATCATCTTCCATCCTCTCCTCCTTACTAAGACATAGAGAATCTCCATTAATAGATCCTACCCTAAGGAATGTCTCTGTCCGAACCAGGTGCTCCTCCACACCTGTCAGCTTTTCCACAGCCCTTAAAATTAAAAAGGTCATAGAGCAGTTTTTAAACTAAGTGCCAGCAATCTGGTTTCATTTTGGTTTAGGTGGAACCCATCCTTCCTGTATTGGCTCCCCCTTTCCCAAAAGTTTCCCCAGTTCCTAATAAATCTAAACCTCTCCTCCCTATACCATCATCTCATCCACGCATTGAGACCCTGCAGTTCTGCCTGTCTAACTGGCCCTGCACATGGAACTGAAAGCATTTCAGAGAATGCTACCATGGAGGTCCTGGACTTCAGTCTCTTACACTAGCAGCCTAAATTTGGCCTCCAGGACCTCTCTCCTATTCTTCCCTATGTCATTGGTACCTACATGTACCACGACCACCATCTCCTCCCCAGCACTACACATAAGTCTATCTAGATGTCTCGAGAGATCCGCAACCTTCGCATCAGGCAGGCAAGTCACCATGCGGTTCTCCCGGTCATCGCAAACCCAGCTATCTATGTTTCTAATGATCAAATCCTGCGTTACTATTACCGGTCTCTTCCTAATAACTGAAGTTCCCTTCCCTGGAGAGGTATCCTCAGTGCGAGAGGATATCACGACATCATCTGGAAGGAGGGATCGTTTCCCTCTGCTCCAGTTGAACGTTCTCCTTCCCTGAGACTTTCATCTTCCTCAACAGCACAGAGGCTGTCACACCGGGGTGGGGAGGGACGGGACTGTTCTACTGTGTCCCGGAAAGTCTCATCTATGTACTTCTCTGTCTCCCTTAGTTCCTCCAGTTCAGCCACTCTGGTCTCCAAGGCCCGTACACGGTCTCTGAGGGCCAGGAGCCAGGAGCTCCTTGCACCAAATGCACACATATGCCACCGGCCATAGGGCAGGTAATCATACATGCTGCATTGAGTGCAATAAACTGGATAGCCCCCACTCTGTTGCTGGACTTCTGCCTGCATTCTCTTTCTACTCCTGCAGCTTGTCTACAATTTCCATGGGGGAAGACCAGCGTTTCTCAAATTGGGGGTCCTGCCAAAAAGGGAGTTGCAGAGGGGTCACAAGGTTAATTTAGAGGGGTCGTGGCCTCTAGAGCTGGATGGATGGAGAGCGGCGGCTGTTGGCCAGGTGCCCAGCTCTGAAGGTAGTGCCTCTGACAGCAGCAGCACAGAAGTAAGGCTGGCAATACCATACCCTGCCACACTTTCTTCTGTGCTGCTGCTGGCAGCAGCTCTGCCTTCAGAGCTAGGCTCGTGGCCAGCAGCCGCTGCTTTCCAGCTGCCCAGCTCTGAAGGCAACGCCGCCGCCAGCAGCAGTGCAGAAATAAGAGTAGCAGTCCCACAGTCCCACTACAATAACCTTGCAAGCCCCCCCCCCCCCCCCGAACAAATCCTTTTGGGGTCAGGACCTGTACAATTATAACCCCATGAAATTTCAGATTTAAATAGCTGAAATAATGAAATTTACGAATTTGTGAATTTGGTAGGGCCCTACCCAAATTAGGCCTTGTCTTGGGCTCTAATAGAGATTGCTTTAAACCCTGAATCGTGAAGTTTGCTATCCCCTCCAAAAATTATTATTAATCAAGATAACTCTGGCTATTCTTGTTATCCATATAAATGTCCAATCCTTTTTTGAATCCTGTTAAGTTCTTGGCCTCAATGACTTCCTGTGCCAAGGAGTTCCAGAGTCTAATTACACAGTGTGTGCAAAAGTGTTTCCTTTTATCAGCTTTAGATTTCCCATCTTTTAATTTTGTTGAATGTCCCCTTGTCCTTGTGTTATGGAGATAGGGGAAAGGAGTTCCTGATCTACCTTCACTAGGCCATTCATTGTTTAATAGACTTTTATCATGCCCACTCATAGTAGTCTCCTTTTTAAGGTACCAAGCCCAGTGTTTTCAATCTGTCTTCATAGGAGAGTTTTTCCAGGCCCTTGGTCCTTCTCCTCACCTTCCTCTGACCCCCCTCTAATCTAGGGCACAATCTTGCACTAATCTGGTCAAGCCACATCACAGCCAGAGCTGTCAAAGTGTTTCTAGATGCATGATGGAAATTATAATGATGAAAACTAAGCTTTCTATGCCTGTATGTAAGTGGTGTCTCCCCCGCCCTGCGGTGCGTAATATTGCCAGAAGCTTGTCCATGCAATAGCCTGCACTGGGAAACCAGTGACGCTGGAAATGCCTGACAGAGCATTCCTTCTGGCATCTAAAGCTGTCAAAGATACTTAGTGGAGCAGGCTTCCCCAGGGAGTCGATGCATGGAGTGGCTATGCTGAAGCTGAGTGTGCTTTCTCAGCGGCCTTTCTTGCCCCTCTTGACTTGGGCAGTGAGGGAAAGTATTTGGTTCCAAGCCATTATGCATTGCCACTATTCCAGCGGTGCAGCTCTGCCCCCTCATACACTCCTCTATGTGAATCTCTTACCACCTGGGTGGTTTCTTTTCTCCTTTACCTCATCTCCTCCAGCGACAAAAAGAGGAGCCTCGCTATGGAACCCAGAACACTTCCCATAAGTGGGGGATTGCGGGGAATCCCAGGAGGGAGTGGCTTCTGCCTCTCCACCCCATCTGATTGCCCTGGGAGAGGGGAAGACATTGGGCAACAATTCAGGTGAGGGAGGGTGTGAGGGTTATTGGTGATGACAAGGAGATGGGAGGGATTACGTGGCGAGCTGGGTTTTAAGGAGGAATTTGCAGAAGGAAAGAGATTTCTAGTCCGATGAATCCAAGGAGACTGCTCTGTGCACAGGGGCAGTCTGACAAAAGGCACAGTGCAAAGAGTGAGGGGAAGAAGATAAACGGAGCAGGAAGGAAAAAGGTATTGTGTCACCTTTCCACATCATTGTGCCATGATCTGTAACAACCAACTCTGAATCTCCACCTTTCTCTGCAGTCAGTGCCTCCTACCGCTATGGAAACAGAAGCAAGGATGTGCTGCAGAGATGTGATCACTACAATGGCTTAGTGGGGAATTGATAGGGCATGTGAGCAAATTCAACCTGAGCAGGGGGTGGAGGGGACATCAGTTATACTTTTCTTTTTGTGGTGGTTTAACTCCAGCTGAGGCACAGCTGGAAATGCTGCTGAACAAAGGGTTTATTTAGATGAAGGGCTTTTTCCTCACTTGCTGGGAGGCGGCTGAGAACAGTCTGTTTGGATCACAGAGCTGTTCTAGGGATTTGCAAGTAGAACAGATGACAGTGTAACTGGCAATAAATGCTCATTTTCCTTAGCTAGCAACTGGCTACTAAGTGTTCTGAGCCAACATAAAAGGAAGGAATGATGAAGCAACTGGAGAGGATTTTCTTTGTTCATAGATGTGGCTTTTCCGGACATAAGAATGACCTACTGGGTCACACCCATGGTCCTGTATCCTGTCTTCCAACAGTTGCTGGTGCCGGATGGTCCAAAAGTAATGAACAGAACAGGGCAATTTATCAAGTGATCCAACCCATTGTCCAGTCCCAGCTTCTGACAGTTGAAGGTTTAGGAACACCCACAGCGTGGGGTTACATCCCTGACTATTTTGGCTAATAGCCATTGAAGGCTCTATTCTCCAGAAATTTATCTAATCCTTTTTTGAACCTGATTCACTATTCACTATTCTAATGGCTTTCACAACCTCCCCTGGTGAGTTCCACGTTTGGACTGTGCATTGTATGAAGTACTTCCTTATGTTAGTTTTAAACCTGCTGCCTATTAACTTCATTGGGTGACCTCTGGTTCTTGTGTTATGCCAAGGGGTAAATAACTTTCCTATTCACTTTCTCAACATCTTTTGTGATTTCATAGACCTCTATTATATCCCCCGCCTAGACACACTCCTCGATACCCAGGCTCAGGGCACCTGCTGGGCAGGCATGCTTGTGAGAAGAACAGCTATGCTTTACTGATGTAAGCAGAGTCAGGATGAGCTCTACCCTGACATCTGGTGGTGAATTATGGCGAGGGTGGAAAAGAACTCCAGGGGCTGATCTTGTTTGCATAGGCACACCCACTCGCCTGGCATGAAACCGCAGCAACTCAAAGTGGTTACTTTGGCTGGTGTGGGATCCCCAGTTTCTCTGTTATTGGGGCAGGAAGAATAAAGTTTTGTTACCCTGATTCTGTGAATCAAGGCCAGTGGAACTGTTGTATGACAGAAGGACTGAGTGAGTCATTCACCATTACCTAAGTAGCATTTGCTTGTCAAGGGGCATGGGTTACAAAACCCAGTGAATTGAGAGAAAGGATGGGGATAGGTATTTGTACCTGATGGTGTGTCCCCCTCCTTGAGGGGGTTGAAACACCAATTGCACTACTTCCTCTCTCCACTGTTGAATGTCAGAGCTAACTTTGATTCCCTTAGGAGTCTAGTTACAGACTGCTGAGCTGAGTTCACTTTGGGCCAATAGTGAACCAGCACTGGGGCTCCCCTACTACTAGCTGAAATCACTAAGAGCTGAAATCACTGAGGCTGTGTTAACTAGTGGGGGAGCCTGAAGCTATTAGCGGGGGTGAGCGGAGCGGCTCACAGGTCGGTGAGCGGAGCGGCTGGAGGAGCAGCTAGCAGAGCAGAGCCTTGTGGGAGCGGCCCAAGGGATGGCTGGAGCGGAGCGGAGCGGAGCGGCGCGGCTCACAGGTCGGTGAGCGGAGCGGAGCGGAGCAGCTGCCAGAGCAGTTCGTGGGACTGCGGGTGGAGTGGAGCAGTTCGTGGTGAAGGCTGCGGTGGAACCCCATGGAGAAGCAGCCGGTTGGCCTCGGATCACATAAGGTGCCCCTTAACACCCTGCTCACCCCCCCCCCCCTTTGAACTCTGGGGCTGCACTGATCATGGACAGAGACTTTGGGGGGTTGTCGGACTTTTGGGACTTTTGTGATTCTTGGGTTGCTGGACCCAAGAGACTTTGGGATTGGTGGACTTTTGGGACTTTGGTGATTCTTGGGTCGCTGGTTTCAAGAACCAACGGGAGAGGACACGGCCCAATTTGCTGGGGTGGGTCTTCGCTCATGGTTTGGTCTAAAAACTCTAGTTGTGGTGTTTTTCCCATTTAATGCTGAAGTTGTTTACCTCATGTTATTAAACATTTTCTGTTACACTCAGACTCCGTGCTTGCGAGAGGGGAAGTATTGCCTCTTAGAGGTGCCCAGGGGGTGGTATGTAATTGTCCCACTGGGTGGGGGATCGAGCCGGTTTTGCATTGCATTATTGAAACGGAACCCCTAGACACAGAACCCGGCCCTTGTTGCTGCCAACTTAGATGGGCAGAAGGGTTACACTTATGGCAAACCCTTCTGCTTTCCTTCTTAAGTGGGATGGGCTCTTGGAATCCTGCCTGCCAAGCACTGAGCCCACTCAGCTGCTCTGTGACCTGCACTTCCTGTCCTAAACTCTTGGCTAGTGCTCAGCAGCTGCTCCCTGCCCCAGAGGTGGCTGCACATCATTGCTGGTGTGTGCACTTGATTTAGTTGGGATTGGTCGTACTCTGAGCAGGGGGTTGGACCTCCTGAGGTCCCTTCCAACCCTGATATTCCATGATTCACTAGTCCCCATTCTGCTGCCATCAAGGTGGGGTTTCCCATTGGCGTCACTGGGAGCCGGAGAGGGCCATGGCTGCGTGAGATCGTCTCTGACCAAGAGGGGAACACTTGGTGGACACCCACAGTGGGTCAGCCCTAGCCGCCTAAACACTGGCGGCATCCAACTCCGCGAGAGAGAGCAGGGACTGCCGGGAACTGGAGTCCCTTACTCTCCCGATTCTCCTCCCACATCTCGACCCGCGAAGGGAGGGAGAACTACATTTCCCGTGGGGCACCGCGAGAGGGGCAGTACAGGGATGGGCACGCAGCAGCGCCGGCCGGAGTCACAGGCGGGCGGGACACGGGGCCAGGAGCACGCGTGCCGGGATGGTGCCGCTGGCTCTGGGTGGGCGTGGCCTGGAACGCGGCTGCGGCGACTGTTGGGGGCGGGGCCGGCGAAGGGGCGGGGCTGCGGCTGGTGGTGTGGCTAGTGCTCAGCTCGCGGGGCGCGCCGCGGAGGGACCGTTACTCTGAGGCGACAGGGCGGTGGGGCAATGGCTCAGCTGTGACAAGGTGGGTACCCGATGGGCGGGGGTGTCTGCGTGCGTGTGCCCTGCCCGGGAGCGGCCGGGGCTGAGCCGTGGGGTGCGCGCGGGGCTGCCGGGGGTGTGCGCGCGTGGCTGGGGGGGGCGCGCGTGTGGCTGGGAGCTGGGCGTGGGGGGGAGGGCTTCATGCCAGAAAGCACCAGATCCTCTCGTCTGACCCCCTGTAAATCAAAAGCCACAGATTCCCCCCCCCCCCCCAGCCCTGCACTAAACCCAGCCACCCGGAATTAGACCCGAGTATGACCGCCCGCAGGGGGTAGACTTATTATGCGCTAGACGCAGCGTGTCTGCCTTTTGGAGTGACTGGATTGCGCAAAAGGGCATCATGCCGTGTTCTCAGATCACTGGTTATCCCATCATTGGCCGATAGCTCCCCGATGGAAGGATCCATTCCCCCACCCTTTGCAGATTTTATCCCACTAAGGTGCACTTTGCTGTTCCTTAAAAAAGTGTATTTTAGTCACCACTGGATCCTGCTGTCTTGAGACATTTAAAAAACAAACAAACATGACCACTCGGTGTGGGTGTCTTTGTTCCCTCTGAGGACACATTAATTTCGCATTAGTTGGTTTTGCCCTTGGTAATGTGTTTATCCTCCTCATCTCTCTTGTTTTTTGCCAATAAGTGTCAGATCTGGTCTGGTGACATCTCATTCCAGTTCTCCTTCTCTCTGGCCCAGTAACTGATGCTCCTTTTATGAGGTTGTCCGACTGCTCAGGTGGTGATGAGCTGAGCTCTCATGCAACAAGGGAGAAGGGTGAGAGCAGTCATTTGAAAAATATATGAGGGGAGGAATGTGGCATATGAAGATCCTGGAATCACAGATGGGAGTAAACACTATGTTCTGTTGTAATCTGTTTAGCACATAATGCAGCCTATAAGAAGATATTAAGGGGGATGTTGATGATTGGCAATAAATGGCAGATAAATTATTGAATGCATTGCTTTATGTGGCGAAGCGAACACTTCAATGGTTTCTCTTTTCAGATAAATCCCAGAGAGAATTAATCTGGTCCTAATGTAGAAGGACAACATAAGAAACTCTTTGTGGTGATTTGACAGGTTCTGAGGGGGGAATTCAATATGAAAAAGGCAAAAAATGTAAATGGGCAAACATATTTTTAAATAGGGATAGCATTTACACTTACTCTGCCTAGCCTAAAAAAAATAAAGGCTATAATACTTCATCATGGCACAAGCTCACCACCAGCTGGAGTCAATGAGCCGGAGTATCCAATGGTATTACGTAATTAGATGCATTATGGTGTTGGAATGCTTTCATCTGAAGCATTGAGTATTGGCTGTTATCCCTGATAACAGACTAGATGGCTTATTAATTTGTTTTGATATGAGAGTTCCATTGTTAGGCTTGATCCTGCAAAGACCTGTCTCCTGCTGAAGTCAAAATTGCATACATGTGATAAGCTTTTGTAGGATTTGGCTCGTTTTAGGATATCAAAGCTCTTATAAATTTCATTGATTGTAAGAACTCTTTGTAAAGAGAATATTTTGGCTAGTACTGAATGTAGTCACCTGAAACCTAGCAACTGCTTAATAGCACATGCACAGCTGCTTGGGACAAGAAGTGAAGAATACCTTGTATTGACATTAAAGGAGTTTAAAAACAATATACTCGTAATTATCCATGTTCCTAAAGTATATTTACACTGAATTATGTGAGGCCATTGTAACTTTATTTGTCTTGACTTTCTGAATCTAGAAAACTAACGTTTAAACATAGACTTACGACATTCTTTCAACATTAAACATGGAGATTGGCGTTGTAGCATGCGATTTTAAAAATAGAATGAGGCACCAAAAGGGCTGCACAACTATTCCAGTTTTCACAAAACACTAACATTTAATTCTAGAATGTAGTCAGGATCCAATATTGTGGATTATCTGGCTAATAATTTTTCTTGTAGAGATTAATCAATTCTAAACCAAATGGGACCATTGTGATCATCTAATCTGACCTCCTGTATAACAGAGGGCATAGAACTTCCACAAAGTAATTCCTAGGTACATTGTCAGGTTAAAAATTGTTTGCTTTTTAAAAAGCTTCCTGACCTGTTACTAAATACCTAAGATTAATAATGAATTTTTAAAACATCTAATTTATGAAGTTTACACTTTTAATTGTAGACAGTGGGAATAAAGTGTCAAAATCGCTTGGTTTACACTTGCTTTTAGGTCAGTTTCACTTTGTGCTAGTGCCTGATTTCCAGAATTCTCATGCAACTGCAGCCCAAAGTGCAACATCTTAAAATCCAAACACCAGACCTTATTCAACAAACATCTCATTGAATGAATGTATTTGAACAAAGCATGAAGGTAAAATGTGCAGGATTTTTGGTTCTTGTCTCCTGAAATGATGCTAGATAGAAGAACATTAAAAACAGGTTTTTAAATACTAAATTTTAATGGGAAAATATTTTGCTAAGATTTTTTGCTATTGCAGCTATGTAGTATGATATCCTTATCAAAAACGAATATAGTGAATTAGATTTTTTTAAATTAAAATCTTTATATATGGTCTCTCTTGTTTTTGCTTTTAAACTCCTTAATTATGATAGCTTTCCTTTGGCCAAATGCCAAAGCAAAACGTGCCTTGCACATACATGATTAATTTACTTCTGCGAAGGATTCATCCCATAACATTGTCATTGTAAACAGATACTTGCTGTCTCCATTTTAAAACCAGTTTTTGGAGCCTAATTAATACACAACCCTCAGCCTTTTGGACTGTTATCATTTTAGGTTTTTAATGTACCTGCAACTGCCTGTGGCTAACAAACATCCACTTTAGCCATTAATCTGCAGTGCCCAAGAGGAACAACAGGAAACCATTTGACTCCAGGCTAAATAGCACTAGCTTGCTAATATTGACTTTTCCTTTTTTTCCTCTCAGATTAAGAGCTGGAGGATGCTTTCCAAAGAATAACATCACACGTAGGCGTTTGTACAAAGGAAACTCACTAATTTAAATTCTGTTTCCATCATGGTTTTCCATTTGTTTCCTCTTCTGCTCATTTACTTTTTCCTCAGTTTCCTCTCATTTTGTCAGGTTTTTTCGTTGATCCCGTCTCATATTTCTATTGCTGAGAAACTAGCTCTTTCAAGTTTACAAGGTACAACAACATCCTGTTCTCCCCTCCCCCCCCCATCTTCACTCCTCCTCATCTGTAGGCCACATACTTGACTAAATGAAACACTAGCCTATTCTGCTATGAGCATTTCCCCCCCCCTCTCCTTGGTCCCATTTTTCATGTCTGAATTCTTTTTATTTTCTCTTTGCTCTCCCAAGATTGAGTTTGGGCATGTACAGACTTCTCAAAAAGGGGTCCCAGGATAGGGTTTTTTTGAGCAGAACATCTCCCACATGGAGCTCACTGTAGGGTCCCAACCTCAGTTGGGAGTAGGTGGGCTGCGTGTTTTCATTAGCTGACTTTATATAGTGTCGGAATATGCTTCTCGAGTGGTATGAAAACAAGATTCTTTCACTGAAGATCTGATATAATCCTCTTATAAGGCCCCTGTCACCATAGTGTCTGAGAACCTGTTGTGGAAAGCAATGCTCCAGTCTAGATTACTAGATCGCACTGTTGCCAGGCGACGGCAGGTGTATGTGATTGGAGACTCTTTACTGAGGAGATTGGATAGGCCTGTGACCAGGGCAGACCCGGAGAACAGAAGGGTGTGCTGTCTACCGGGCGCAAAGATACGCGATGTGGACCTGCGATTGAAAAGGATCCTACAAGGAGCAGGTAAGAACCCCCTGATAATCCTTCATGTAGGAACGAATGATACGGCTAGGTTCTCGTTAGAGAGGATCAAGGGAGATTATGCCAGGCTGGGGAAGACGCTCAAGGAGATAGAGGCTCAGATTATCTTTAGTGGGATTCTGCCCGTTCCGAGGGAAGGGCAGCAAAGGGCTGATAGGATTGTGAGAATAAATAGTTGGCTAAGGGAGTGGTGCTATAAGGAGGGCTTTGGGATGTATGGCCACTGGGAGGCTTTCGGGGACAGACACCTGTTCTCGCGGGATGGGCTTCACCTGAGTAGGGAAGGAAATAGACTTTTGGGAGGGAGGCTGGCTCATCTTATCAAAAGAGCTTTAAACTAGCAAGTTTGGGGAGACGGTTGGGAGATGCACAGTTAATCTCCACGCCAGATTCCAGTATGGAGAAGGTGAGTAAAATGAGAGGAGAGATAGCTGTGGAGATGAGATTGGACATAGGAAGGACAGGAGGGACGGACACTAGGAGGCCCGCAACATATAGTGCTGCTAATGGGAGACGGGCTAAACGACATACATTAGGGTGTCTATACACCAATGCCAGAAGCCTAGGTAATAAAATGGAGGAATTGGAGCTCCTGGTCCAAGAGCTGAAACCAGATATAGTAGGAATAACGGAAACGTGGTGGAATGACAGTCACGACTGGAACACAGGTATGGAGGGGTATGTGCTGTTTAGGAAAGACCGGAACAGAGGTAAAGGTGGGGGGGTGGCATTGTATGTCAATAGTGAAATAAACTGTAAAGAAATAATAGTGGATGGATTAGACAACTCAGAGTCCGTCTGGGCAATACTTACAATGGGTAATAGGACTTCTAGAGCCTCTCCGGGGATAGTGCTTGGAGTGTGCTATAGACCGCCGGGATCGACCCAGGATATGGATAAGGAACTATTTAATGTGCTTAGAGAAGTAATTAGCAATAGAAACTGTGTAATTATGGGGGACTTTAATTTCCCAGAAATAGATTGGGGAACAAACGCTAGTAGCAATAATAGGGCTCAGATGTTCCTAGATGTGCTTGAGGATCAATTCCTCCATCAAGTGGTAGCTGAACCGACGAGGGGGGAGGCCATTTTAGATTTGATTCTGGTAAGTAGTGAGGACCTCGTTGAGGAAGTGGTAGTAGGGGACAATTTGGGCTCCAGTGATCACGAGCTAATTCGGTTTAAAATACAGGGAAGGAGTAACAGAATTAAGTCAAAGACTAGGGTTTATAATTTTAAAAAGGCCAATTTTAACAAATTAAGGGGACTGGTAAGGGAAGTGGATTGGGCAAACGTATTAATGGATTTAAAGGCAGAAGAAGCCTGGGATTACTTTAAGTTAAAGATGCATGAGCTGTCGGAGGCCTGTATTCCCAAAAAGGGAAAAAGATTACCAAGCAAGAGATTTAGACCGAGCTGGATGAGCGACCGACTCAAAGGGGCGATTAGGAAAAAACAGAAAGCGTACAAAGAGTGGAAGAGGGGAGGGATCAGTAAGGAAATGTACCAAAGTGAAGTCAGAGAATGTAGAGATAGAGTGAGAAAGGCCAAAGGCCGTGTAGAATTGGACCTAGCGAGGGAAATTAAAAGCAATAGTAAGAGGTTTTACAGCCACATAAACAGGAAGAAAGCAAAGAAAGAAGAAGTGGGACCGCTGAAGACTATTGCCGGAGAGGAGATTAAAGACAATCTAGGCATGGCGCAATATCTCAATGAATATTTTGCGTCGGTGTTTAATGAGGCCAATGAAGAGATTAGGGATACTAGCACCATTACAGAGGGGCGTTCGGGATGTGGGATTACCGTATCCGAGGTAGAAACAAAACTTGAACGCCTTAATGGGGCTAAGTCGGGAGGACCGGACGATCTTCATCCGAGAATATTGAAGGAATTGGCGCGGGAAATAGCGGGCCCGTTAGCGATAATATTTAATGAATCTGTAAACTCGGGGGTGGTCCCGTTAGACTGGAGAATAGCTAATGTGGTTCCTATTTTCAAAAAAGGGAAAAAAAGTGATCCGGGTAACTACAGGCCTGTTAGTTTAACATCTGTAGTGTGCAAGGTGTTAGAGAAAATTTTGAAGGAGAAATTAGTTGAGGACCTGGAGGGTAGTGGCAATTGCGATAATTTACAACATGGTTTTACGAAGGGCAGATCGTGCCAAACGAATCTGATCTCCTTCTTTGAGAAGGTAACGGATTTATTAGATAAGGGAAATGCGGTGGACCTAATATACCTGGATTTCAGTAAAGCATTTGATACTGTACCCCATGAGGAATTATTGGTTAAACTGAAAAACATGGGGATCGATTTGAAAATCCAGAGATGGATAAGGAATTGGTTAATGGGGAGAATGCAGCGGGTCGTATTGAAGGGTGAACTGTCGGGTTGGAGGGAGGTTACCAGTGGAGTTCCCCAAGGTTCGGTTTTGGGACCCATTTTATTTAATCTATTTATAACTGACCTCGGAACCGATTGCAGGAGTAGGCTGGTAAAGTTTGCGGATGATACGAAGGTGGGAGGCGTTGTAAATTCGGAAGAGGATAGGGATATCCTGCAGGGAGACTTGAATGAGCTTGTGAATTGGAGTGTCAGAAATAGGATGAAATTTAATAGTGAAAAGTGTAAGGTGATGCATTTGGGGATGACCAATAACAATTTTAGTTACAAGATGGGAACGCATTGGTTAGAAGTAACGGAAGAGGAGAAGGACCTAGGGGTCCTTGTAGACCGCAGGATGACTATGAGTCGACAGTGTGACGTGGCGGTGAAAAAAGCCAATGCTGTCTTGGGATGCATTAGGCGAGGTATATCTAGTAGGGATAAGGAGGTCCTGCTTCCGTTGTACAAGGCGCTGGTGAGACCTCATTTGGAGTACTGTGTGCAGTTCTGGTCTCCCATGTTTAAAAAAGATGAACTCAAACTGGAACGGGTGCAGAGAAGGGCCACTAGGATGATCAGAGGAATGGAAAACCTGTCGTATGAAAGGAGACTAGAGGAGCTTGGGTTGTTTAGTCTGACCAAGCGAAGGCTGAGGGGGGATATGATTGCTATCTTTAAATATATTAGAGGGATTAATACAAGGGAGGGAGATGAATTATTCCAGCTTAGTACTAACGTGGATACGAGAACAAATGGATATAAACTGGCCGTGGGGAAGTTCAGGCTTGAAATTAGACGAAGGTTTCTGACCGTCAGAGGGGTGAAATATTGGAACGGCCTTCCGAGGGAAACGGTGGGGGCGAGGGACTTGTCTGGCTTTAAGATTAAGTTAGATAAGTTTATGGAGGGAATGGTTTAATGGTAAAACATAGTTGTCAAGGAAAACCAAGCAATGGTAGGTAAATAGCATAATGGCTAAAAGGGGGACAGGATGGAGACTCTTGCCTATATGCTCGGGGTCTTACTGATCGCCATATTTGGGGTCGGGAAGGAATTTTCCTCCAGGGCAGATTGGCTGAGCCTCTGGAGGTTTTTCGCCTTCCTCCGCAGCATGGGGCAGGGATCTCTAGCAGGAGGGTCTCTGCCGATTGAGGTCACTAATAACAGGATTGGGGACTTCAGCAGCAGAGTCCAGGGAAGGGGCGGGGATGGTTTTATGGCCTGCAGCGTGCAGGGGGTCAGACCAGATGATCATAATGGTCCCTTCTGACCTTAAAGTCTATGAGTCTATGAGTCTATGAGTCGGGGAGTGGGGTTGGGTGCTTGCCCTGCTCCGTGCGGCTTCCGGAAGCAGCAGTACGTCCCCCCTCCATCTCCTATGTGTAGGGGCAGCCAGGGTGCTCTGCACACTGCCCCCACAGCTCCCACTGGCCAGCAACCACAGCCAATGGGAGCTGCAGGGGCAGCGCCTGCGGACAGGGCAGCGCGCAGAGCTGCCTGGCTGTGCCTCCGCATAGGAGCTAGAGGGAGGACATGCCACTGCTTCCGAGAGCTGCTTGAGGTAAGCGCTGCCCAGAGCCTGCACCCCTCATCTCCTCCTGTGCCCCAACCCCCTACCCCAGCCCTGATCCCTCTCCCACACTCCAAATTCCTCAGTTCCAATCCTCCTGCACCCTCATCCCCAGCCCCACCCCAGAACCCGCACCCCCAGCCAAAGCCCTCACCCCCTCCTGCACCTCAACCCCTAATTTTGTGCGCATTCATGGTCTGCCGTTCGATTTCCATACCCAGATGTGGCCTTCGGGCCAAAAAAATTGCCCACCCCTGCTCTAATGGATGTCTGATTATTTGAGCATGCTCAGTGGAGTAGTCTTAACTTTATCAGGGTTGGCGATATGTGATATTAAGTTCTGGGGGTGGGTAAATGGAGAGTCTCCATAATGGGAATATGGATGTCATTCTGTGCCTGAGAAGAGGGATTATTATACTGGTGTCAAGCAGCACAAACTGCAAAGCTGTTATCTGAACAGCAAGTGGCGAAAACTTGCTTGACTTGTGGAACTGCAGTAATTCTGGATGTGCAGACCCCTCTGAGCAGTCCCATTGATTTCAGTGGGGGCTCTGCCAGCATAGTGGTGCACTTGCACTGAGCTTATCGCAGAATCGGGCCTTGGTTGGTGGCTATGATCCTTGATGTGGACTGGTAGTGGTGGCTGTGTATACACGGAAGATTATGACAGATGAGCTGTTTCACTTTGTAAAGATGCTGCAGTGCAACTGTACTGTAGTTTTCTTATTTTTGTTGTTGTAAAGTTGCATTTAAAGATAAAACTAAAATAGGGGCATTGATGAAATTGTCTTCTAAAGGCTGACAGTGGAACTAATAGAAGCTCTTTCTCCTTACAAAACCTTTAAAGCACGCTTCTCCAAGCAACAATGACAAATTGAGCACAACTAATTGTCAGAAACCAAAGAGAAGAAATATTCTGAAGTCACTCCATATGCATTTCAGTGGCCAAAGAAGATTATTATAAAGTTGAAGGACAAAAATCCTAGCCATAACTCACTGCAGGTGTATTTTGGGGATAGCAAAAGCATCTCAAAGTGCAAAGAAGGCCATAGGGAATTAGCAGTTCAATTAAATAAGAGGCTGTAAGGTAAGGCAGTACTTTGGTATTAGTTTCTTAAAACTGAACCTGAGAGACTCAAGGAGTGTGCTGCTTGCCTGGAGCTACAATTCAGGATGTAATGGAGTGTCTGCTGAGACTGATCAAGCCCTGGGACCGCTACCCCTTCCTGCTTCTCCATGTGGGCACCAATGATACTGCGAAGAATGACCTTGAGCAGGTCACTGCAGACTACATGGCTCTGGGAAGAAGGATAAAGGAGTTTGAGGTGCAAGTCATTGTCTCATCCATCCTCCCTGTTGAAGGAAAAGGCCCAGGTAGGAACCATCGAATTGTGGAGGTAAATGTGTGGTTACGCACATGATGTCGGAGACAGGGCTTTGGATTCTTCGACCATGACATGTTCCGGGAAGGACTGCTAGAAAGAGATGGGATCTACCTAATGAAGAGAGGGAAGAGTATCTTCACAGGCAGGCTTGCTAACCTAGTGAGAAGGGCTTTAAACTAGGTTTGCTGGGGGATGGTGACCTAAGTCCTGAGGTAAGTGAGGAAGTGGGATACCGGGAGGAAACACAAGGAGGAGGATGCAACGGGGGGGGTGGGGGCTCCTGATACTGAGAAAGTAGGGCAATTGGCTAGTTATCTTAGGTGCATGTAAATGAACACAAGAAACCTGGGAAACAAGCAGGAAGAATTGGAAGTCCTGGCACAGTCAAAGAACTATGATGTGACTGGAATAACTGAGACTTTATAGGGCAGTTCACATGACTGGAGCACTGTCATGGATGGGTATAAACTGTTCAGGAAGGACAGGCAGGGGAGGAAAGGTGGAGGAGTTGCACTGTATGTAATAGAGTGGTTGTGACGTTGCAGTCTATATAATTTTATACAAATATGCTAATGAGTGAATATAATGTAATTGGAATATACTTCATGCAAAAGGTCTCTTTGTAAGGTATCATTACAAAGCTTATAATTTACCGAGTGTGATCATCCTATTTGTATAAATGTACCACTCTTGTATCTGAAACTAGAAATATGAAATATAACTCTGAGGGCCTATTGTAATTATGCAAAGTGTGGTCCATTAATGGTGGTTTGGAATCTTGATAACTCCCATTAACCAGAACAATTATCTGCAAATGGATGTGTTTTACCTGTAAGTCTTCCTGTATACGTGTGTGCCGGCAAGTGGGCAATGAAGTCTTGCAGTGACATGTGATCATGTCACCTGAACTGGAATCCATCTTTAACCTGGTGTCCTTCCATTGAGAAGGATGGGGGGGGGGAACCCACGGAGGAACAAAGGATTCCTGCCTTATGCAAAAGATATATAAAGGGGTGGAACAGAACAAAGGGAGGAGAGGAGCCATTATGAAGAATCCCCTAGCTACCATCTGAGCTGGAACAAGAGCTGTACCAGGGGAAAGAATTGTGCTCAGGCCTGGAAGGTGTCCAGTCTGAGGAAAAAACTTACTGAAGCATCTCTGAGGGTGAGATTATCTGTATTCAGTTTGATTAGACATAGATTTGCACATTTTATTTTATTTTGCTTGGTGATTTACTTTGTTCTGTCTGTTACTACTTGGAAACACTTAAATTCTACTTTCTGTATTTAATAAAATCACTTTTTACTTATTAATTATCCCAGAGTATGTATTAATACCTGGGAGAGCAAACAACTGTGCATCTCTCTCTATCAGTGTTATAGAGGGGGAACAATTTATGAGTTTACCCTGTATAAGCTTTATACAGGGTAAAATGGATTTATTTGGGTTTAGACCCCATTGGGAGTTGGGCATCTGAGTGTTAAAGAGAGGAACACTTCTGTTAGCTGCTTTCAGGTAAACCTGCAGCTTTGGGGCAAGTAATTCAGATCCTGGGTCTGTGTTGGAGCAGATGGGAGTGTCTGGCTCAGCAAGATAGGGTGCTGGGGCCCCGAGCTGGCAGGGAAAGCAGGGGTAGAGGTAGTCTTGGCACATCGGGTGGCATCTCCCATGCGTGTTTCTGTGATCTAACCTGTCACAGTGGTATGATTGCTCAGAGCTCCAGTATGAAACCGGAGAAAAGCCTGTTGAGAGTCCCTGAGTTAAGTTTAGAAGTGAGAGCAACGAGGGTCATGTCGTGGTGGGTGTATGTGATGGACCAGGAGCATGAGGTAGACAAGGCTTTCTTCGGACAACTAACAGAAGTTTCCAGATCACAGGCCCTGGTTCTCATGAGGCAATTCAATCACCCTGACATCTGCTGGGAGAGCAATACAGCAGTGCACAGACAATCTAGGCAGTTTTTGGAGAGTGTTGGGGATAACTTCCTGGTGTAAATGCTGGAGAACCCAACCAGGAGCCGTTCTCCTCTTGACCTGCTGCTTACAAACAGGGAAGAATTGGTAGGGGAAGTAGAAGTGGGTGGCAACCTGGGCAGCAGTGACCATGAGATGGTTGAGTTCAGGATCCTCACAAAAGGAAGAAAGGAGAGTAGCAAAATACAGATCCTGGCTTCAGAAAAGCAGACTTTGACTCCATTACGGAACTGATGGGCAGGATCCCCTGGGAGGCTAAGATGAGGGGGAAAGGTGTCCAGGAAAGCTGGCTGTATTTTAAAGAAGACTTATTAAGGGCATAGGAACAAACCATCCCGATGTGCAGAAAGAATAGCAAATATGGCAGGTGACCAGCTTGGCTTAACTATGAAATCTTCGGTGAGCTTAAACACAAAAAGGAAGCTTACAAAAAGTGGAAACTTGGTCAGATGACTAGGGAGGAGTATAAAAATATTGCTTGAGCATGCAGGGGTGTAATGAGGAAGGCCAAAACACAACTGGAGTTGCAGCTAGCAATGGATGTGAAGGGTAACATGAAGGGTTTATACAGGTATGTTAGCAACAAGAAAAAGGTCAGGGAAAAAGTGTGGGACCCTTAATGAATGGGGGAGGCAACCTAGTGACAGATGATGTGGAAAAAGCTGAAGTACTCAATTGTTGTTGTTTTTTTTTTGTCTCGGTCTTCACAAAGTCAGCTCCCGCACTGCTGCACTGGGCAGCACAGTATGGGGAGAAGGTGAGCAGCCCTCAGTGGTGAAAGAACAGGTTAAGGACTATTTAGAAAAGCTGGACACACACAAGTCCATGGGTCCAGATCTAATGCATCTGAGGATGCTGATGTGATTGCAGAGCCATTGGCCATTATCTTTGAAAACTTGTGGCAATCAGGGGAGCGCCAGGATGATTGGAAAAAAAGCAAATATAATGCCCATCTTTTAAAAAGGGAAGAACCACCACCCAGGGAACTACAGACCAGTCAGCCTTACCCCACAGTCCCTGGAAAAATCATGGAGCAGGTCTTCAAGGAAACCATTTTGAAGCACTTGATAGGGATTGCATTTCCCAAATAATAGGCAACACGCACCTGATTAGGATGGAGATATCTTCAGGAGCGACCTCCTGTAGAGCCTGTTCCACAACTGCTTTGGGAGCCCAATGCATGGGTATTTTCCTTAGTTACAAGTCATTTACTAGGGAATCCTCTTGCCAGCCCTTTAGCAAAAATATTGACCTAACCAACTAAACAACGGAGGATTGGGATGGTGATGGAGAATAAGGGAATCCCTCTGAATTACCCTATCTTCTTTGTTGTTACAGAGGGTGAAATTACATTTTTCCCTATCCCTACCCTGTTCCTACTCTTTCTTATAGTTCAATATATTTTAAGTGAGGAAAATGGTAGTAAAAATATCTGCTCTCCAGCACAACAGGAAGCAACATCAGAGCAACTGGGAATGAAACAATTTGCTCCCCAAGGGGGAACTTGATGACTAACAATTGCTTTGAAATGGGGGAAACAGTATAACAGTGATGCTCAGGGTTTGTTTAGACTAGGAAAAGTCATGGAGTTTAGGTCAGGTCAAGGGGAAAGCTAATACCAACTACTGCACCTGGGCTGCATCTGCACTACAACTATAATTATCTTTTTACACTAAGATCACTAACTTGAGCAACCAAGGCCATGTACAGTCCTAGTGGATGTAAGGCACAGGTAGTTTTTGCCTCAGTGTAGCTTGTTGGGATCAAACCTCTCCCTCCCACCTGGAGCTGATGAACATTCCTGGCAGGAGGGACACACGCTCCTATGACACAAAAGGAAAGGAGTTGATAGAAAAGATCACAGGATTGACCCCAAAGAAGGGTGAGCTGCAAAAGGCAGAAGCAAGCAACTCATCTGGGGGAGCTGAGAGACCACGGTGAAGATGGTGCAAAAATCACTAAGTGGGAATTAGCAAATGTGATTTAAATAAAAAAAAAAATCTTTGGTCAGCCCTAGTCAAGGGATTTATAACAGTTCTCTCTCGTGGATTTTGTCATGTGTAATAAGGCTTGAGCCATCACTGAAGCTTTTCCCGCACTCAGAGCATCCATACAGTTTCTCACCTGTGTGGATTTTCCTGTGTGTGTTCAGGGCAGAGCGCTGATTGAAGCTTTTCCCGCACTCCGATCACGTGTAGGGCGTCTCCCCTGTGTGGATTCTCTGATGTCTGATAAGGTGTGAGCTCCAACTGAAGCTTTTCCCACACTCAGAACATGTGTAGGGGTTCTTTCCTTTGTGGATTCTCTGATGTCTGATAAGGTGTGAGCTCCGATTGAAGCTTTTCCCACACTCATGGCATGTGTAGCGTGTCTCTTCCAAGTTGATTCTGTCGCGTGCTATAAGGTCTGAGTGGCTACTAAAGTTTCCCTCTGGCCTCTGCTGAGTCTCACAGGCTTTTGCTTTTTCTGGGAGTGCACAACTCCCGGAAACATTCCCTTTGGATCTTCCTGATAATGTTCCATGTGGTTCTAGTTGCTCAGCATCTTCCTGCTGGGGTTTCTCCTCCTCATTCTCACTCACCATCCCATCACCTGATGGGAGACAGAGAGAATTCAGACATAGGTCACTCCCTGTGCCAGAAAGAAAGGAAATCTCAGAGATAGGAATGGAAAAAGGGATGAACAAGCCAAAATATGTGTGGGAGAGATCAAACCTATCAGGAGCTGATTTTCCCCAAACTCGTCCACAGAGGAGAGAGGAAGGGATCAGTTTTGGTCCGCATCTCACCAGAACACTCAGGGCAAAGCGAGATCGGGGAGGGATCTGCTGCCAGTTGTCAGTCAGAATAGGAGGGAAACCATGAGTGACATCTGCCATAATGATTCCACATCTGCAAGGAACAATCCTGAACTTGGAGAGCTCACGGGGTCTTTGTAGCGCATCCCAAATGTTTCCTGCATTCCCAAACAGTTGTTGAGTTGGTTTAACCAATTCCTCACCTGTGAAGGCAGCTCTCGGGAACACTTCTTTCTCAGAGCCCTGGAGGTCTGGGAGCCACGTCTCTTCCCCTCGTTCCAGCTGCGAGATCACATCAGGTTTGGAAATTGGAAACCCTACTCCAGGCAAAGAAAACAAGGGAGGTCAGTGGAGTTTGTGGGATACTTGTCACAAAAAATATTCCATGGTTTTACCCTCAGCTCATTTTTAAGCAGTAACATCTGTAGCCCTCAGGATTAATCTGCTTGCCTGCATAAATATATCTTTTCTTATAAGTACTGTATTGTAATACGTTTATTAATTCATATTAAAAATAAGTTTGGCTGTAATGCAAGAAACCTACAGGCCAAAAACCTGCATGTTAAGCTAAAGCAAAGTTAGCATAGCTATATCTTGTGCCCTTTTATCCAGAAAAGCAAAGATGACCTTTTTAACTTGTTTTTCCTATTCTCAAATAAAGTGCCTATGCTTAGGTCTAAGACCCTTTACCTAGACCAACAGACAATGAAGATGGCATAGGGGATTTTTCAAAGTTGTACCCACAGACTTAGCAAGTACACCACAAGTGCGCACATACCTGTCATCCATACGCACATACATATTAGCCTATGGGATAAGCGTACCCTAACATTTCTATGGGGAAAACTGAAATTTGGGCATAAGAGGAAGGACTTCCGGCATTTATTTCTATAAAAAGAGGTAACCTACCTCACTATGATACCCCCACCTCCTCAGTCTTCACTACACTTCACTATCTTCAATGATTTATTATTATTATTATTTATTATTAATTAAAATAAAAATTAAATTAAGTTGCTAAAACAAATCAACGTTACTAACACACCCCAAATCAGGCTACACATCCCAAGGCTATCTCCCTTGGCTCAAAGTGGCAGGAGTGTTATTATTATAATAAATCATATTCATTACCTTAGTGCCTAAGGACCAACTAACAGTGGGTCCCCATTGTGCTAGGCAAAGTGCAAACAGAGAATAGTAGATGGCCCATGCCCTGAAGAATTTACAATCTAAATAGACAAGACAGACACAGAATGGGGGAAGGGGTAGAACCCACTGTTAGAATATAGATATTCAGGCCTGCCTGTAAAGCCTATACTTTAAGAACTTAGGTGTATTTTTATCACTTTGTCTTTATACCCCTGTAGCTAGCTAAGAATCAAAATCACAGTCCACCTGTGTATGGGCCTTCTCTCACTAGGATAGTCTGAGGCCTTGTTCTTAGGCTAAGGCCTTTGGCTAAGCAGCAGGGGGCCCCCATAAGCTGGGAAGCGTATGGTAACATCCTCACCTCCCAAACCAGTCACACTGAAATAAGGTGTGGGCTGTTAGGAAGACGATCCTGTCCGGATAGCGCCCATCACCACCAGATACAGAAACAGATCTTAAGATGGTTAAAGAAAACTTAGTTTGATAGCATCCTGTCTGGCAAGAAATCACTTATCAATGGTTGTGGTTGTGAAACGTTCATTTCTGTATTGTTTTATCTTTGTGGCCACCACTTTTACACTGTTAATCAGTCTGGTTCTCTAATTGTTTCTGTCTGCTATATAATTAATTTTGCTAGGTGTAAATTAATTAGGGTAGTGGGATATAATTGGTTAGAGAATTATGTTACAATATGTTAGAAATGGTTAGTTAAATTTCAGTACAATGAGTAGTTAAGGTATAGCTGAGAATATTACAATATAAACAGAGTCAAACAGGAGGGGGAAGGGAAATTGGAATCATGTTTGTTAAGGGGGGAATAGAACAGGGAATGGGGACCACAGGCATCAGAGCTGGGAAGGGGGACATGGGGTAAACACTTTGCGGCGTCAGAGCTGGGAAGGGAACACTGGGGAACAGACTCATATAGAGATCAGCCCAACTGGTGTGAAGGGCTTCAGAATATGCTTGCTTGGAAATTAACCCCAATAAACATCACATTATCTGTGCTTTGGACTTCTGGTCTTTTGCTGCTTGCTGTCTGCGTGACAAGAACCAGGGAAGTGGGAGGTTGAAGGGAAAGCCCTCTAACAAAACTTACATGACCTGATAACCAAGAGGTAAGCCTTTAAGGAAGGTTTTAATACACTTTGGAACTGATCAGGGATTCCCATGAGGACTGATGAGGGGACGATGGTAAATACACATTTAGATCCTTTTCTTGTTTTATATCTTTTCCCCAGAAGGCACACTGGCACACTGTGATGGATCCATAGGATCTGTGCAATGCCCTGGCTTTTAAACAGTGCTTCGGAGGTGCCCCTTGAATGCACCAGACCCCCAAGGGGTCCCACTCTTTCACAAAGATAGGCCATGTAACTTCAGCACCTGAGACTGAGCCTCTGGTTTCAACACTCCTATTTCAACCTGTGAGCTCTGCCAGCAGGTCCAGCTGAACTACACTCCTGTTCAGAGACTGTTCCTCATTCAATGCACGGAGCAAGTTTTTGCTGTGACACTGGGCAGACTGTTAAACATAGCAGGGTTTATTAGTCAACTGAAACACAGCATTGGAAGGTCTTTAGATTAGGACAGAGAAGCAAAGAATACAATATACTCCATATTGGCCAATGCTCTTGAGCCATGCTGCTGTTAAAAACGCTTTGGTTTCCTTTAACTGCACCTATCCATTTGTCTTCGCTCTGGCAGAACTCCCTGTGTCTGCGAGCCCTGTTCTTCCTGCTCCCAAAAACATAACAAGTCCATATATGCTTCGCTCAGCCAAGCTGAGATCCTCCCATGGACAGGTGACAATTATTCCCTTGTCTCTCTCATGTATTCCATTGATGTACATTGGCCACAGCCAGTCCTTAATGACCCATTCATATCACCCCATGACAGCTACGTGAGAAAACACCTCATGTCTCTTGCTCTTTATAATCATAGCAATACCAATCACAGAGGGAAACTGAGGTGTGTATTGGTATCATACAAGTATCTC